>NC_142583.1:8817352-9121470 GCF_965207765.1 Zootoca vivipara | reverse complement strand
CGAACCCGGTTCCCCAGATTACGAGTCTACCGCTCTTAACCACTACACTACACTACACCACACCACAAGCAGATGCCAACAAACAAACAACGAAACCCCTGTCCCAATGACCCTACCAACCAGAGGGAAAGATGAGCGACACCAGCGGTTCCCTCTCCTCCTCCCTGTTGTAATTTCTCATTGATTTAGAAAAGCAGGCAGAGGGAAGCAACAAGAAGGCTAAGATGTGACAGGGCTGATGGGTGCAGGTGTGCCAGTCAGCACCTTTGCTGGGGGGGACGGGGAAGGGCCCAGCAAAGTCATTCTTTGACCCAGCCCCGCCCCTGTGTCAGAACTGTAACTGGTGATGTGGGACAGCTCTGGAAGTGATCGAGTCTGACTATTATTATCAGTGTACCACTTCCAAGCCAAAATAGCTTCTCAGTGGTTTGCAACTATTTAATCAATACATAATTAAACACGCGATAGCAATTCCATTGGGGCATTAAAACTTCCTTAAGTGAAATGTACAATGGGACAATTGGGAGGAAAGCAATGGTAAACCTAGACAGCATCTTAAAAAGCAGAGACATCACCTTGCCCACAAAGGTCCATATATAAAAAAATTCCTTCAGTAGCACCTTAAAGACCAACTAAGTTTATATTTAGGTATGAGCTTTCGTGTGCATGCACACTTCTTCAGATACACTGGTCCATGGGGTCACAAAGTGTGCATGCACACGAAAGCTCATACCTAAATATAAACTTAGTTGGTCTTTAAGGTGCTACTGAAGGAATTTTTTTATTTTGCTTCGACTCAGACCAACACGGCTACCTACCTGTAACTAGAACAAAGGTCCATATAGTTAAAGATATGGTTTTCCCAGTAGTGATGTATGGAAGTGAGAGCTGGACCATGAAGAAGGCTGATCGCCGAAGAATTGATGCTTTTGAATTATGGTGCTGGAGGAGACTCTTGAGCAGGCATCCCCAAACTGCAGCCCTCCAGTTGTTTTGGCCTACAACTCCCATGATACCTAGCTAACAGGACCAGTGGTCGGGGAAGATGGGAGTTGTAGTCCAAAACATCTGGAGGGCTGCAGTTTGGGGATGCCTGCTTTTGAAAGTCCCATGGACTGCAAGAAGATCAAACCTATCCATTCTGAAGGAAATCAGCCCTGAGTGCTCACTGGAAGGACAGATCGTGAAGCTGAGGCTCCAATACTTTGGCCACCTCATGAGAAGAGAAGACTCCCTGGAAAAGACCCTGGTGTTGGGAAAGATGGAGGGCACAAGGAGAAGGGGACGGCAGAGGACGAGATGGTTGAACAGTGTTCTCAAAGCTACCAACATGGGTTTGACCAAGCTGCGGGAGGCAGTGGAAGACAGGAGTGCCTGGCGTGCTCTGGTCCATGGGGTCACGAAGAGTCGGACACGACTAAACGACTAAACAACAACAACAATGGGACAAAAAAATAGAATTCAAAGCAAATTTGTTTTTTGTTTTTTTAAAAAATACAGTTAAAACAATAAAACCAGATGTTCAGTTCATGAGATTGTTTGCCATAACAGTTGTGTCTCCAGGAGCTGGCAGAATGTCAACACTGATGGGGCTTCTCATATTTTTCTTTTGGTGGGAGGTTGCATTCCACAGCACTGGTGCCACCAGTGAAAAGACCCACCTTTGGTTTTCCGCAAGACAATAAAGATCCGGTTGAGGCAAAACTAATCAGGTTCCATTAGCCCTCACCCTAATCTGCCCTTGGTTAGTCCATCAGTCCTTATTGCACAAGCGGTAGGGATTTCAGCATAGCACTGGCTAGGCACTCGATACTTTTGAATAAGGACTCTTTCTGCACTGCCTTTACTAAGAAATAAGAAGCTCGTGAGCAACTAAAGGATATAGAAACACACCATAAGAAAAAGCGAAACGCAAGAAGAACTAATGGACAATGTGCTCATCTTTAACTGCCGGGTAATAGCAAGCTTTGTTAACAGCGTTTTATAGATTGTAATTGTTTCACTGGTGGTTTGTTAATTATTCAATATGATTTATGCTGTGTTTGTGATATTCTATTACGTTCTATCATATTATCACTATTTATTGTTTGTAAGCAACTTTGGGGCTCATTTGAATGAAAAGTGGCATAGTGCAATATTGAATGCGAAGGATCCAACCAGAACACTCACTTCTGAGCCCACTCTTCCCTGAGTTCTGGAGCTGCTCTGCACCACAGCAGAACTTAAGTAGGACAGCATGAAGTTACCGCTCTTGACATGTTCCCAAAAGGAGGCTTCTCTTGGGAGGGTGCAGCTGTCGGAGCAGTTTGAAGAACTAAGAAATGCCCCGCTGCATTAGACCAAAGGCCACTGTAGCCTTCCCTTCTAGTCTCCCCACAGTGGCCAATCAAATGCCTAAGGTAAGTTTGCGAGCAGACCATGAGCATAATTGCACTCGCCCACTCACATTGCCCATCAGAGGATATTCAGTGAGACATACTGCCTGCGATACTGGAGGTAATATACAGCCATCAGATTGGTATAAAGGCATCAGGACATTGACAGTTTTATTTTTAATCCCCTTTCTAATGAATCCCTAACATGGAATTTGCCTTTATTGGGGTTGCCATCTCCTGTTGAGGATTAAATTGTCACATTTAACGTTTGTAAAGGACTAGCATGGGCTGATTTCATTAATATTAATGTAAATACTCAATTCTGAAATCTGAATTGGTGCTTTAAAACACACACACACACACAGCATATCTTCAAGGGATATTCATTTCTGGCCATTGCTTGTCTCTGAATTAGGGCCTCATATTGGGCATTGTGCAGAGGCACTGGGTGCTAGATTCAGGTAGGTGGCCGTGTTGATCTGACGCAGTCGAAATATATAAAAAAATTAGCTGGCCCTGCACATGTTGCTGTGCGTTAGTCTGTCAAATGGAGGGTAATAGGCCCCCTTCAGATCCCCCTGAGCCTCAGAGTCCCCCTGTTTTACAGGATCTCATGGCAGAGGCGGGGTTTGTGGGTGTGGCGCGTTGTTGTGGCTAATCCCTGTGACTGCCCCCACGTGTCCCGATCCATGATCTATTCTGTTTGTTCCACCCCTCTCCGTGACCGGCATATCTTATGACATTTTGAAGGATGGTATTTATTTTTGTCTTGTGGTTATTTGGTGGGGGATTTGGGGGGGGTAGTGGTGCTAAATTTTCAAGTAAAAACCCATTGCCGTGCCCCCAAGTGCGTTTCTGTGGGTTATCCCCCCCCCGGGCCTAGTGGGGGCCTGGCAGGGACCTACAGAAAACAAAGGCCGTGCTGCGGCCTGCGATCCGGGCGCTCACCCTCTCTCCCCCCCCCAGGCCTAGTGGGGGCCTGGCAGGGGCCTAGGGGTCTGATAATGGCCGCCTTGGTGGTTTCAGTTGCTTGGTTGATGATGTCATTATTTGGTTTGTGGGTGTGGTGTAGATTTCACAGGAAGGGAGGGGGTGTACTGTGGGAGGAATTCCACCTGAGGGCGCTGTTTTACTTTGTGGAAAAGCAGGTTTATACCTGCCCAGGTGTGAGATTTGAGGGGTTTTCTTTTCCAACAACGCTCAGGGAGTGGCCTGGGTCATTGTGTCAAAATTTCAGGACGACCGGTCAAGCGGTTACGGAGAAAAGTGGAACACACACTTTCACAATTTTTATATTATATATATTTCACACCAAGATGCATTTCACACCAACGAATGCACACATTTTCAAACATGAGGCAAACATGTATGTCTTCTTTGAATTTAAAACAAAAATAAAAAAAATCCTTCCAGTAGCACCTTAGAGACCAACTAAGTTTGTTCTTGGTATAAGCTTTTGTGTGCATGCACACTTCTTCAGATACCTTCAGATATTGGGTGCTCACAGTCAAACAGTCACAGCTGCGAAGGGCCACATTTCATCGCAAGTATGTGCAAGTAGATAAATAGGTACCGCTCCAGCAGGAAGGTAAACAGTGTTTCCATGCGCTGCTCTGGTTCGCCAGAAGCGGCTTAGTCATGCTGGCCACATGACCCGGAAGCTGTACGCCGGCTCCCTCGGCCAGTAATGCGACATGAGCACCGCAACCCCAGAGTCGTCCACGACTGGACTTAACAGTCAGGGGTCCCTTTACATCTGGCTGGGGTTTGGCAGAGAGAAATAAGCAGCCATATTTGGAATGGGGTGGCCAAATGTTTATTTTAATGAAAAGCATATGGATGAGTTGTAATGCCTATATTAAGGAGCATCACATGAGGCATATATATGCATGGAAGAAGAAGAAGAAAAAGTCACCCAAATCCAACTGAACGCTGGGGCTGGGAGGAACAATTGGAGAACTTTCTCCAGTTCCTCCTTCCTGGTTAACATTTTTGCAATTTCCTCTTGGGGCACACTGGGAATTGATGCCTCATACACTCTTATCATTCATATTTTACCTGTTGATCTTGCCCAGATGATGATAGAGACCTTGCCTATTGTCTCTGGGCCACCATCCCTTGTATTTTGCTCAGTGCTTGCTGTTTACCACCTAAGATATCAACATCACATGAATTCGGGTCTTCCAGGTGGTTGGGGCAGGGGTGGGATAAAGTTTTATCTCCCTAAGTTCAAGTCCAGGAATGGCACTCCCTGGATATCCATTGCTGTCGTGGGAAGCAAGTAAAATCCAGAGTGCAGCTTGGCTAACAACCCGTAGTAATGTTTTCTACAGTTTGCGAAAAGGAAAAATGAAGCACCTCCACGCAGACACAAACGCGGTTGCTACATTGATCAAATGTTGCTGGAGCGATCAAATCTCTTTCTTCCCTCAAAAGCAGAATCCTCAAATTGGCCTTGAACTTTCACTGGAGAGGAAGTTTGGTCACAAAAGAGACAATCAAAGATATTGTGGTTGCCTGAGGCAGAAAAATCAAAATGGCACTTTCCCATGCTGGTAAGAATATAACAATAAACTCAATAATAGACAATTTGCTGCTCTCAAACGGCACCCCAGAGTCTGCCACCTGAGGAGGTCTGCCCCATCCTGCCTCATAACAGAGCTGGCCTGGCAATTCTAGTCAATGCCAATATTCCAGCTGCCACAGCCATAGAAACAGGGCACCCTGAGCCAATTCCAGGCAGCAGAAGGTAAAATTGCATTATGGAACCGATTTGCTGAAAGTTGGGGGGCAGGGAATAGAATGAAAGAAGCATGCTATCAACATAAGCATATTCCTACTAATTAAGCAAAAACTTTTTTCCCCCAAAAAGAAAACAATTATCAAGCAAATAAGCCAAAAATCGCCCCAAACCCTATAACATCTAGAGGAAAAAAATGCAGATAAAAAAAACACCCAGGCTAAAGCAGACCTCAAAGCAGAGCAGCCATCTGTGCGAGCCACGATTTCGTAATAATCCAACTCCTAATAGCATTGCGAATAATAACAGTAAAAATGGCAAGAGTTGCTATGTTTTCCCAGCAGTAATTATAGAACCTTTCTGTGGTGTCTGATCTTTGCTTATGGATCGTTACAACTGTGCTTAACGCTTTCAGAAATGCAGCATTTCTCTCCTTACAATACTCTCAACCCCCGCTCCCATCCGTTCCCATTACAAAATAGAGGAGCAATCTCTCTGTAGTGATTTCCTGGAAATGTTCGCCCTGTATCCACCAGTGAAATTCTAGACAGCCATGGCTTTAAAAAAGGGGGGAAATGTTTCTGCTTATCTGTCAATCAGCTGCTAAAATAATAGGTCATATAAGGAAGACCATCTACAGACTTTTTCACACGGCTTCATTTTTTAACCACCTGATTCCTCAACACTCAGTGATTCATAGCTGGTTGTGTGAACAACACTGATGGAAAAGACTTGTGTTTGTGGTGAAAGGAAGTGATTAGGAAGGTGGGGCTTCGTCTCTAAGCAGATCTGGATTGGACAGTTGTTTGGATAGAAGACTGCTCATTTACACTCCCCTTGGCTCTCTGGGGGAAAGGTACAATATACAGTCATACCTCGGTTTAAGTACTTTCAGTTTAAGTACTCCGCGGACCCGTCTGGAACGGATTAACCCACTTTCCATTACTTTCAATGCGAAAGTTCACTTCAGGTTAAGCACACTTCAGGTTAAGTAATCTGTGGACCATTACTACTACTACTACTACTACTACTACTACTACGTAGGGCATCCCTATGTTCATCAGAGAAATGTTGGAGGGTGTGTAATGTTTAAAATGTTTAAACATTTTATTCTTTTTGTAAACCACTCTGAGGTTTTATTTTTTTAAAAAATAATAATCATCAAGTGGTATATAGATTTTATGAAATAAATAATAAAATAAGTACATTTCGGTGAAATTCTCAGGGGTGAGGTGCAGGATTTTTTATGTCCTTACTTTTGAGCTGGTTAAGGATTGCTTCTCCTTTCTTTCCTTCTACACATCATTCCCACCACTGTTCTTCACTCAGCAGCCTTCCTGGGTGACATCATGAGATAGCTCCTCCCATGAGGCTTTACCAGCTCTGGAAGTGTCAGCAGCTAGGGAGACTGCAGAGTTCTGGGGAAATGTTTCCCCCTTGGGCCAAGATTAGTTCAAAACCTGTACAGCCAATAATGGCTCAGATTCTGCTATTGCACTAAGCACCATGCCTTCAAGATTCAAGAGGCCAAGACTCTGAGCTTCCTTCCTTAATTTTATTTGCTTAATGAAAAAAAACCATTCTTCATCATCCATTAGTACAAAAGATAAGATAAATCAACTGTAAAAAAAAAGTCTAATCTAATAGAATAAAGAAGGTCTTACTTTACATACAACTTCCCATCCGCTCCATATTAACTTGTGGCCAAAACTTGTCAGATGGTTATCAAAACAGAAAATATAAATAAATATTTAATTGTCTGTGGTCTTGATTCTTACTACCAACTGCTGATGTTATTCGAATGCTACAACAGAGTTTAGACGGCGACAACTATTTTTCAAACATATTTTAACTACTGTGTGAGTGCCTGGAGGCGGTTGGAGGATGGATGGCGGCTAACAGATTGAGATTGAATCCTGACAAGACAGAAGTACTGTTCGTGGGGGGCAGGAGGCGGGCAGGTGTGGAAGATTCCCTGGTTCTGAATGGGGTAACTGTGCCCCTGAAAGACCAGGTGCGCAGCCTGGGAGTCATTTTGGACTCACAGCTGTCCATGGAGGCGCAGGTCAATTCTGTGTCCAGGGCAGCTGTCTATCAGCGCCATCTGGTACGCAGGCTGAGACCCTACCTGCCTGCAGACTGTCTAGCCAGAGTGGTGCATGCTCTAGTTATCTCCCGCTTGGACTACTGCGATGCGCTCTAGGTGGGGCTACCTTTGAAGGTGACTCGGAAACTACAACTAATCCAGAATGCGGCAGCTAGACTGGTGACTGGGAGCGGCCGCCGAGACCACATAACACCGGTCTTGAAAGATCTACATTGGCTCCCAGTACGTTTCCGAGCACAATTCAAAGTGTTGGTGCTGACCTTTAAAGCCCTAAATGGCCTCGGTCCAGTATACCTGAAGGAGCGTCTCCACCCCCATCATTCTGCCCGGACACTGAGGTCCAGCACCGAGGGCCTTCTGGCAGTTCCCTCGTTGCGAGAAGCCAAGTTGCAGGGAACTAGGCAGAGGGCCTTCTCGGTGGTGGCGCCTACCCTGTGGAACGCCCTCCCAACAGATGTCAAAAAGGAAAACAACTACCAGACTTTTAGAAGACATCTGAAGGCAGCCCTGTTCAGGGAGGCTTTTAATGTTTAATAGATTATTGTGTTTTATTCTTCTGTTGGAAGCCGCCCAGAGTGGCTGGGGAGACCCAGCCAGATAGGCGGGGTATAAATAATAAATTATTATTACTTCCCACTTTGAAATAAATACATGTTTTGGTTTGTTTTTCATTTTTTCCAGCTAGATTATCCAACTCTGAGCTTTCTTTCTTTTTTTAAAAAAAAAGTAAGCCTCTAGCTGTACGGGCAGTGAAGTTATGAAGCAAAATGCACAGAGCATCCTTCTAGTTGATTTCTGGGAGATAAGTCAGCAGCTCAGTGTTTTTAGCCAATGAGTGAAGTCTGAACTGTGATTGAAGAGCGAGTTATTTGAACACCAGCCTATAGGAATACACACATGCAAAAAACACAATTTTGGATTGTTTTGTTCACAGTTCCTGAAAATAAATATTATGATTATGGGTGATGCAGGGGTAGTGATATTTTAAAATTACTAAACATACAAAAGAGCTAAAGGATTCTTAAATATACTCTCTTGTCTGCTGGCCCTATTTCAGCAGGCCCTTGGGACCATTGCCCTCTTTGCCACTGCCACTGCTTCCAGAAAAAGACAATTCACAATGAACACCTCCCTCGTTTTCTTAGAATGGCTATGGTGCCCACCTGAGAGGGGCCGGAACTGGGTTCCATAGAGGTCCAGCTGGAAAAGAAAGCCCTGATGGCCATTCATACTGTCCTCTTCAACACCACAGAGAGATGCATCTCCATCTCCTCAGTCTTGTCACAGACTACATGCTCAGAGATGACAAGCAGACAGGCAGCATCAGCAAAGGCCAGAAGACTCTGGGCGACAGCAGCAAGGCCCCTAAAAGAGTGTGGCCTTGGCAGGTGGCCATTGATGCCAGCTCTGTCATGGAAGAAAAGCAGAATGCAAATGTAACCATTTCAATTGATCAATCAGTCAGTCAGTCATAGTACTACAACGAATTTATCCCACATCACCACAATAGCTTGGGGTAAATTATACTAGATCAGGCATCCCCAAACTTCGGCCCTCCAGATGTTTTAGACTACAATTCCCATCTTCCCCAACAATTGGTCCTGTTTGCTAGGGATCATGGGAGTTGTTGGCCAAAACATCTGGAGGGCCACAGTTTGGGGGTGCCTGTACTAGATATTAGTGTTGGGAGAACTCAAAGCATCACCCTTGTGCTCTCAGTACTGCGTGGTTCAACCTGGGTATTTTATTGAGGAAAGTATCCATAAACGAATCTCGTAGAGAGATTGCTCTCACGTCAAGAGGCATGCCTAAGCCACTCTTACAAAGCATTGTGCTAAACTACTCTGCAGAAAATCTTTCTTTGCAATTTGTATACAAGCCTGGGTAAGGGCGTTGAATCAAGGAAAACTTAATTTTGACAGGCCTGATATATAGTCTATTTTGGTTAACCAAAAGGAACACATACATTTTCTACATTAGAGAAATTTCCATTATTTTCCTCTCAGCCATGAAAATCGATTCTGATGTGATTACACTCGGAGGCCGCTTGATGTGCCTCTGACAGTACAAAATGGATAGAAACGGTGGGTGGTGTTGAATCAAGGATACTGTGGTTAGCTGAACTCTTGTCACAAAGTCAAAATGGTGAGATTAGAATGCACACCATCCATTTGTCTCATGCCAGGAACTGAGTCTCTGCGTGCCTGGGAGCAAGGTATAGGGGGAGTGTGGTACCAATATTCTGATGTTTGATGATCAGAAGCACTTACATAATTTTCTGTTTGTTGTAAACAGTGCTTTTTACAGAAGTAGGAGGAAGTTACGGCTGCTCATGGCCCAAGTATCTCCTAATACTACATAATGGAATGTAGTTTAATTGATATAAACAATACTTTGGTCACCTCATGAGAAGAGAAGACTCCCTGGAAAAGACCCTGATGTTGGGAAAGATGGAGGGCACAAGGAGAAGGGGATGACAGAGGACGAGATGGTTGGACAGTGTTCTCGAAGCTATCAACATGAGTCTGACCAAACTGCAGGAGGCAGTGGAAGACAGGAGTGCCTGGCGTGCTCTGGTCCATGGGGTCCTGGAGAGTCGGACATGACTAAATGACTACAACAGTTTATTGGTTAGTTTTTCTAATAAGGCTGTTTCCCATACTATTTGGTACCATTGGTCTATACTTACTCCTGACAGGTCTCTCCAGTGTCTGGTTATGGTGTTTCTGGCTGCTGAGAGTAGGTGGGCTATGAGTTCTTTGTGATGTGAGTGGGCATTATTATCTTGGAGGATGTTTAGTCTCCCTGGTATGGCTCCCCTTTATCACATACACAGCTCAACAAGACGACAAGAATCCACCAACAGCATGCAAATCAATATGGCTAACCTGATTCAAAAAATACCCACCCACCTCACTCACACATGAAAACAAAGTTCACCACAGCCAATCACAAACAAACAACCACACCCTAGGCCAGGCATCCCCAAACTGCGGCCCTCCAGATGTTTTGGCCTACAACTCCCATGATCCCTAGCTAACAGGACCAGTGGTCAGCGATGAAGGGGATTGTAGTCCAAAACATCTGGAGGGCCGAAGTTTGGGGATGCCTGCCCTAGGCCAACCCCAACCTCTCTCACCACCAAAGGAACACAAGCGAGTAGTAAAGAGAACCCGCACAAGCGATGCTGACACAAAACCCCACACATACATTGCCACCCCACCCCACCCCCACTCACCATTCCCCCCTCCCCCTCTTTTCTTCCTAATGTAACACTAATGTCTCAGCAAATGAAACTGATATGTAGAAACTGTAACTTGAAAAAAGAGACATTGCACATACTTTGGTAAACCAAGAAATCTTTAATAAAAAATATGTTAAAAAAATAAAATAAAACAATAATGGAATGTAGTTAAATGTAGACACAGTTACACAGGCAAAGTTGAAATCTACCCTGCTGGCATGTGAACTGGCTATGGGTCTAGCCACACTCACTGGCAGAGCTCTCTCAAATTTCCAGGAAGAGTCTTTCACAGCCATAGACCAGGGGTCCTTTAACTGGAGATGTCAGATTCTGAGGGTGGCCCTATCTGCATGATCCCTGGACCCTCCTCATGTAAAGAATCGTGCATGCTATTGTAGTTATGAAACGGCTTTTTATGGAGCCAGATTATTAGTCTAGTGAGTGCAGTATTTTCTACTCTCAATGACAGCGGTTTTCTAAGACCTCCAGTGGAAATATTTTCCCCAGGACTTGCTGTCTAAGATGCTTTTAACAGGGAGATACTAGGATTGGAAGTGTGTGCCTTACCACTGAGCTATGGCCCCTCTCCCCAAGCTATTCTTGATTATCAAGGCAAGCTTAGAAGAACAGAAAAGACATACAGAATATCTTCTGCATGCTTCCTGATGTCTTGTGAAGGAAAGATGATGTGAACGTTTAGTCTGCAAGAGAGGTTTGGGATTAAGGATGTGACAGCTAGCTGTGGGTTTGTTTTTTTCTGGAGCCAAAACCACACACTTGAAGCTGCAAATCAACTTCTCCGCTGGAGCAGGTTAGCGACAGATTTTTGAAAGGTTGTAACTTAGGATGTCTTAAGGTTTTGATCCAGTGTGTTTGAAAAGGTCAGCACCCCAGTCTTGCTCACTGGTCTGTGCATGCCCTGACCCTACAAACTGCCTCCAGCTCCTCCTGCCCAAACACACCCACCCTGAAATATACCTTTGAACAGGATGAAGGCATTCAGTTGTCCACATTGGGTGGCTAGACTGGACTTACAAGTCTCAGCATGCCCAGGAGGAAAACGGGTATGCTGTTCCCACTGGGGAGCCTGGAACCCTATTCATTGATTCTTGGGAAGGCCTAGGGCAAAGAGAGACCATTCACAGCATCAGGGCAAGGATAGCCTTATAAACAAGACTGCAACCCCACCCCCACCCGTTGTTGTTTAGTCGTTTAGTCGTGTCCAACTCTTCGTGACCCCATGGACCAGAGCACGCCAGGCACTCCTGTCTTGCACTGCCTCCCACAGTTTGGTCAAACTCATGTTCATAGCTTCGAGAACACTGTCCAACCATCTCGTCCTCTGTCGTCCCCTTCTCCTTGTGCCCTCCATCTTTCCCAACATCAGGGTCTTTTCCAGGGAGTCTTCTCTTCTCATGAGGTGGCCAAAGTATTGGAGCCTCAGCTTCAGGATCTGTCCTTCCAGTGAGCACTCAGGGCTGATTTCCTTCAGAATGGATAGGTTTGATCTTCTTGCAGTCCATGGGACTCTCAAGAGGAGGAGACTCCAGCACCACAATTCAAAAGCATCAATTCTTCGGCGATCAGCCTTCTTTATGGTCCAGCTCTCACTTCCATACATCACTACTGGGAAAACCATAGCTTTAACTATACGGACCTTTGATGGCAAGGTAATGTCTCTGCTTTTTAAGATGCTGTCTAGGTTTACCATTGCTTTTCTCCCAAGAAGCAGGCATCTTTTAATTTTATGACTGCTGTCACCATCTACAGTGATCAAGGAGCCCAGGAAAGTAAAATCTCTCACTGCCTCCATTTCTTCCCCTTCTATTTGCCAGGAAGTGATGGGACCAGTGGCCATGATCTTAGTTTTTTTGATGGACCCCCCCCCCCAATCCTTGATTAAACACCCAATAATTTCTTAGTTCAAACCATTTCTGCCACACTTAGCAGAGAATGACATTTGTTCTGAAATGAAATGATTTGAACACATCCTAAGGCATGTGTTTCCTAAGTAGATACTAAGGGTTTTTCCAAATGACCTGTTTAATGCGCGCTCATCCTGATTTGTTTGAGTGGAAGTTAGATCGCATTGCATCAAAGCAAGTGATGTCCTATGTTTTCCAGTACATTCCCCCATCATGTTCCTCTAAATCCAATCTTTTGGGGGAAGTAGGTTTATTGCACCAGACCCCACTAATTCCCTATTACTGCAAGTCCCGAATTTGCCAGATTCATCTCACTCTGAAATAGTGACTGTCTGGAATTACCCTGCAAGTTCCACCTCACTTGGAATGAATGTGCGTCTTCACCCCGTCATAGTCTTTACCCTAACACAGGGCTGAGCAGACTCTGGACTATGGGCCATATGTAGTCTGAATCATGTCTGGCAGGCTCTGCCCTAGCTTCCCCCTTCCCTTTAAAAGTACAGATCCAGCCAGATCTCTGTGTGAGAGCTATTTCTGTGTGAGAGGAAAATGCTGTGGGGCGTGGGGTGAGGTGCAGGGCATGGGGCTGTGGTATAGCCACTGACAAATTTCCTTTGAGGGAAAGAAGTGTTTGAAAGAAAGAAGCTTGTCCATCTCTGCCCTAACACACCTTCACCATAGTAAAAGCTCTGCAGGTAAAACAAAAGGAGAAAAATCAAGTAGACAGAGTGTCTCTTTCAAGGAAACTCTCCTCTGTTAATCCTTCCAAGGGCCTTTACTTTATCCATCCATTTGGTAGCAGACAGGACGGCGAGATTCTGAACAATGCTGCTTGTGGTATTTATACTTTTTTAAGCATGAATGGGAAGACGTATTGTATCAGCTAAATGTATCTGCGGACGGTAATTTGGGCCATTTATATGCTTTGAGTTCATGCTTACTCCCCATACATTGTTGAGAAGGTTGCTCTTCTCGTGAGAATAAGGGAGCCAATTAGGGTGTCAAGAATGAACTTGTCCATCCTGTGAGCTTTGACAGAGTAGTTAGGCTAAGGCTGATTAGCATCATGGCTATCAGGGTTTAACATTTACACCAAGGACAATAACTTCTTCCAAGTGCCCTTTAGAGTATTTTCATGATCATGAACTGCATCTGTTTTGGGTGTATATTACTGCTGTTGTGCTTATATTACTGTGCGATTTACTATCTGTTTTTCTGTTGGGCTCTAAATGCCTGTCACTTGCTACAGCTCCTTCGGTCCAATCCTACATGCATTTACTCAGATGCCAGTCCCACTGAGTTCAGTGGGACTTATTCCCACATAAGTGTGCATTAGACTGAAGTGCAAGACGCTACAGTCTGTGTATACTGATCAGATGGACTCCAGTCCAGGTCACAAGCCACATTAAATCGTACATAAAGATTTGTCCATGACAAACTATCTCATGGAAACAGTGCTGCATGCAATGAATACAGGAGAGAATGGAAGATCATATCATGTGACAGACCTTTCTGCAGCCTGAGGGAAACTGTGGAGAGATCCTCACACCACTTTGAGCAGTGCTTACCTTCCAAGTTCCGGACTGCAGAATCCGGGACCGGCAGCCATTTTACACCGGAAGTTGCGCCGATGTAACTTCCGGTGTTGCTTTGCCCTTCTATGGGCACCAAAATGGCCGCCGCCAACACCAGAAGTTACGTCTATGCACTTCCGGACATGCGTAGATGCGACTTTTGAAGCTGGCGCCAGCCATTTTTGGTGCCCATAGAAGGGCAAATCGGAAAGAAAAAAAATGGTCGCCGGCAGGAGAAAATAATGGAGAAAAACGGGAGACGAAGTGATATGGGGGACCACCGGGAAAAGGTAAGTAAAAAATGGGTTTTCCCGGGGAAAACGGGAGACTTGGCAGCTATGGAGCAGTGCAGGGTTTTTACAAAGTTTTAAAAGAAAGAAAACAGAAAAACTTCATGCACCTTGCAAGGTTAAGAAAGGTAAAGGAACACCACCCCCAACCCAAAAATCTTAGAGTAATTTCTTCCTGATTTTTATAGGAGGCTTCATTTTGCCCCCACCCACCCAAAAAAGTGTTTGGCTCAGTTCTAGTTTTGCAAGAGAACCTTACCTTTGCTCCTTGCTGTTATCAAGCTGTAATAGAACCAAATGACCTTACCTGAATTCTCTGAAATATATAATGAATATCATATGATAATACCTGCCCATTTGAGGTATGCATGGGGCTTATACATAGCTGTGAAGTTGCCTCTTCCACCTTGAGTGGCCATTGTTCTTTAAATATCAGACAGACCTAGTAGTCCTCCCCAGCTCATAAAGAAGATCTTAAATTTTTAAAATTAGAATGCAGAGTGTCAAAAGGCACATTCCCTGCAAAATGTCAAATATTCACTCAGCAGGGATATCAGTTCTCAATGAACTTTCTTATATATTCTCCTCCTTTCTCTCTTTCATCTGAATGTTCTTTCAACACACCTCTGGCATTACTGCATTAAAAAGAAAACCCTAGCTATAGCATGCTTTTTATTATTATTGTGATTCAGTCTACCCTTACTCCGCCACAACACTCTTTGCAAGCATTTTTAGGATTTAAGGTTTATTTAAGAACGAAAAGGAAACTTTGGATTATTTATCTGGTAGTGATTTTAGCCATATAGAAACAAGATGCATAAACTAGCTAAAGTGATGTCCTGTTTATTGGACCATCTTCTCTCCAAATAAAAGTAAGCAAGAGTTCTATGTAACATGGGTAAATTTAGAGCAAAACCAGCTATCCCATGTTCAATGGGATATACTCCCATGTGTGGTCCTCTTCAGGCATTCAATTTGAATATGTGAGGGCAGAGGTATGTAGAGGGATGAGGGTCCACCCATTGGTCACACCTCTAGCATCATCAGTCGTGCTGGGTCACACCCCTGACCTTCACCTATTTAGTGTAAAGGTCTGGAGGTTTGCTTGATCATGCTTCCAACTCTGCCTATCATCATTCCTGATTGCAAGCAGATTTGTAACCACATTCAGGCAACGATGCTTAGAAGCACCTTTCAGACCTTCATGCTAAATAGGTTTGAAGACAGAGGTTGACCGCCCCTGCCATAGACCAAAGATCAGTGAGAAGAACAGGAATACCCAAGAACCATGTTGTGGAATTTAGCAGTGGCTCCCAGCCCTAAGCTGGTCAACTGATCCAAGAGGATATCACAATGAATTGAATCAATAGCTTCAGAGAGGTTCAGCAGAAGCAATGGAGAGACACTGCCATCTGCTTCCCAGCGTCGGTTCAAGACAGTCTCTGACCAAATGCCAGGCAGTTGCAGCCTCCAAACCGTACATAAGAAAAAGGTCAGTTTACAACTTTACGTATGTTCTGACAGTGGGGAGGCAATACAGGGAAAAGGAAGGGATGAACAGATGCTTTTACGATGTAGTCTTACTCCCCACCCCCACACCTGATTGTTATCTTTTCCTCTCTCACACCTATATTATGTGGATGGTGTTGATGTTCTGTTTCAATATCAAGCATCTGCTTTTCTTTCATTTGGCTATTTACTTTTGAAATTACATTATTAATTGAAAAACTTGTAAATATTTGTAAAGTTGCCACTCAAGGTAATTGCCACCACATTCTCAATTCAACCCTGAGCCCTGTTTCTGAATAGCTTGTGCATAAAGCTGTGGAAAGGAGGAAGCACCAGACATTATAGAAAATATCAATTACATCCAGAGATCTGTAGGCTCTCCGATCGCGCACACATGCCTGGATTTTGACAGATGGAATGGAATACAAGTGTTGCCTCAGAGGTCAGCAGAAGCATCAATAAATGCACTTTAGAGACAGTGTGCTTCAGTGGACACAGTGTTGCATTTGAGGCAGGCAAGCCTGGGTTCAAATACCTGCTCAGTAATGAAGCTCACTAGACAGTTTCTCTCACCCTAACCCAATTGGCTGACTACAACTAATTGTGCAGGAGGAGAGGCATAAATATTGCAGTGGGCCAAATGTCCATGCTGGGGGAGGGCAGGGAAAACTGGTCTAAAGTAGAAGATATTAGGCAGAAGAGTGAAGCAGCAAGAAACAGGAAACAGATAAAATAAAAAAATTCCTTCAGTAGCACCTTAAAGACCAACTAAGTTTTTATTTTGGTATGAGCTTTCGTGTGCATGCACACTTCTTCAGATACAGTGAAATAGGAGTCCCCAGGCACTTATGTAGAGAAGGGGTGGGGAGGGGGTGGGGATGGGGACGGGAGGGGGGATCACTCAGAAGGGTGGTGGAAGTGGGTGATTATCACCCACTTCCACCACCCTTCTGAGTGATTATCACCCACTTCCACCACCCTTCTGAGTGATCCCCCTCCCCTCCCCCTCCCCTCCCCCTCCCCACCCCTTCTCTACATAAGTGCCTGGGGACTCCTATTTCACTGTATCTGAAGAAGTGTGCATGCACACGAAAGCTCATACCAAAATAAAAACTTAGTTGGTCTTTAAGGTGCTACTGAAGGAATTTTTTTATTTTACTTCGACCCAGACCAACACGGCTACCTACCTGTAAAGGAAACAGATAGTTGAATACCTATAATTGTTTGTATCGGAACAGTTCAGCACCTCGGATAGCTCCAGGGGCAAAGAGAGTGGGTAGTTGATCCAAGAAGTCCAAAATCCATTATGTAGTATACTTCTCTGTGCATCTACATGTGCTCTCTCTTACATAGCATTTTACCCCCACCCATCTCAAACAGTTTCTTTTTTTATAAAAAAAGTACCTCCAAAAGGAAGAGAAATTATCATTGCCAGCTCTACGGCTGCTGTAGATCACCTCCCACCCCGACCCCCGTTCTAGAACTTTATGTACCCCAGCAGAGTTTGAAGACTCAAGTGAGGCTGCAAGAGGATTAGGTTTGGTATTCTGGTTTGGCGCCTTGCATGGTGGGCACCACTGAAAAGCTTTGATTTGCATCTTTTTCTTTCTCCAGCATAAACATTTCTTTTAGAATTGTGGTAATGATGTTTAAGTTTGCGTCTATACATATAAATTAGCATATGGGTTTTCCATGCAACACTGTGGCATCTTGACCCTCCTTTTTGGCAAAGTCTGCCTGGTTTTCGGGTGATGTACAAGTGATCCCTCTGGTTTCAGCTCACAGTTGCTTGGTCAACACAATATAGGAGAGAGGTACCCTCTTTTTGTGGGACACGGGTGGCGCTGTGGGTTAAACCACAGAGCCTAGGGCTTGCCGATCAGAAGGTCAGTGGTTCGAATCCCCGTGACGGCATGAGCCGGTCTCTGCTCCTGCCAACCTAGCAGTTCAAAAGCACATCAAAGTGCAAGTAGATAAATAGGTACTGCTCCAAGCGGGAAGGTAAACGGTGTTTCTGTGTGCTGCTCTGGTTCGCCAGAAGCAGCTTTGTCATGCTGGCCACATGACCTGGAAGCTGTATGCCGGCTCCCTCGGCCAATAACGCGAGATGAGTGCCGCAACCCCAGAGTCAGTCATGACTGGACCTAATGGTACCTTATTATCTTCTTTATTTAAAAAATACAGAAGAAAGGGTAATGCATATTTAAAATGTGTAGCCTAACTGTGATAGCTTAGCCAATGTTATCAGGAGGTCAGGACAGAAGGATTGCAGAATAAAGTCCATAGAATGCTAGCAAGGTAAGGAAGAGGAATTTGGAAGAGATTGCAAGAGGTTTTTGTAGATGCAGGGACGGAAAATATGGCTCACATGTAACTTATCTGTAGGGATTTCAGGAAAGCTTTAAAACTGACATCAAAACAGGCATTCACAAAGAATCACTAGGCGGGGATTAGTGTTAGCAAGCACACTCCTCTGCTAGATTCAGTTAATATACTGATTAAAAAGGCAGCTCAGCGTAAGTTTCCCCAAGTAAAGTAAAATGTTTCACTTCTATCCACTCCACACAACCGCACACAGACTGAGCCAAATTGATTCCCTGCTTCCTGGAAGAGATACGTTGTTTTAACTGCAGAACCTACTGGTTAAATGAAAGGATCTTTTCTACCCTTAAGAACTACAAAGCGGACTGATAAAATGGAACTTCTCTATGAAACAAACAAAAATATTTTTTTTAAAAAAATAACAAAATACAAATCCGTCTTTATAAATAAATTAAAATTCTTTTGGAAAAAAAGCTAATTATAGGGGTATTTGTTTTGTTTGAGGTAAAGCACATCTATTATCATAAAGATAATTAACTCAGCCTGACAGATCTAATAAAAGGAGAAGTTTAGCACTGGCTTAGCTAGAAGCCCAAGGCAAGCAATTTTTATAATTACTAGTTATTGTAACTGGGCTCTGAGAAAATGGTCTGTGATATTTAAACAGTAATGTTAATTTGCATTTAGACCTGTTTTTTTTTTCTTGGGCAAGATCTATTTAACTGGAATAAGTGAACGAAACTCAAATAACTTTACAAAAATCAGAACGGCTCTCTTCAACAACGTACTGCTTTTTATGCCCAGATAATTAATATCCTTATGAGGTAAGTAGCATAATCACAAAACAATTCAACAGCTTAACATAGTTTTAACATGCAGAAAATGTTGAATTTTCAGCTTCGGCCAATGTGTCCAAATTGCGTGTGTCTGGAGGCAATCTTATTTACTTATTCACAGATGTGCTAGCATGCGCTGCATCGTATAGCCTCAATTGTGTTTACTAGAGTTAAAGTTGATCAAGAGAATTGTAGAACAGGGATTAAGCATAAAGGCATTCTAAACTCATGTCAGCAAACAGAACCTATGAGCAAGGTGGAAAGGGAGAACAATAAAGTTTAGAAATAGGTGGAATCACAGTAAGTGGTTCCTTTTGAAATGCAGTGCTAGACGATTCACAAGTCTTTACACCATAGCACTGTTGTTTGTAAGAAGAAAAGAAAGCAATTCGAGTTTCCCAAGGAAGAGAGATTTTTAAAATCTAAAGCTAGCCTGGATCTTTTGAAATTACATTGGTGGAACTGTACAATTGAGAACACTAAGCATTTGACATTCTGCTATGAATTTCTCTGTGCGGAAGAAATATGTAATCTCCAAGTGTTTACTGTTTTCTTTTTCTTTTTTGAAATAATTTTTATTAATTTTTCACTTTAACCACAAAAAACATTTATCAACACATCTCTTTCGCCACCACTCTGCCGAGCTGTTGACTTCTCTCCATCCCGCCATCAGGCTTTCCCTCTTCCAATCTGAGTCTCGCAATCTCTTATATATCCAATCCATGTCGTAGGATTTATTTCAATCCTGCTAGTGTCTTCAACCCTCTACAGTTTTTATTCATATAGTCAATAAATTCACTCCAGTCTCTTTGGAATTTTGCTTCATCCTGGTTTCGGATCCTGTAGGTCAGTTTTGCTAGTTCCGCATAGTCTATCATTTTGGCCTGCCACTCCGCTAATTTTGGTAATTCTTGTAATTTTCACTTTTGGACTATTAATGTTCTCGCCGCTGTGTTGCATACATAGCCTTTGGTCTGCCTTAGCAATTTCCTCTCCCATGAAGCCCAGCAAAGTGTTTACTGTTTTCATTGCATGTCGCCAGTGGTGCATAGCTGCCAAGTCTCCCATATTCCCTGGGAAACCCCCGTTTTTCCAGCTGTTCCCAGTCGAAAAAACGGATTTTTTGTTTCCCCCCGGTTCATTCTGGCGCGGCGGCTATTTTGGAACTGGGCACAGCAGCATCAAAAGTCACTTCGGAGCATGCTCCGCCCAGTTCCAAAATGGCCACCGCGCTACTTCTGGTCTGCTACTTCTGGTCCGATCCCTTGTTTTTCAGGCAGGAACTTGGCAGGTATGCAGTGGTGTAAAGTACTGAAAATACTAGGACTGTATACCAGCTCCAGGTTGATTTGGCCAGTGTGGGTTGAGGCAGCCCCAGATCACCCTGAATTGGATCAGGTCCACCTGGAGTAATCCAGGACTCTCAAAAGGGGAGCAGACAGACAATGCCAGCAAAGAAGCCATTGTTCGATTGACCAAACTCAGGTTCTAGGACAATCACTGCTAGTGTCACCTTCTTCTCTGTCATCTCCTCCTCCCTCCTTCCTTACAGAATTTCAGTGCACATGATGAGAAGTGTACTTTTTTGCTGAGAAGCATCCTTTGAAGCCATGCCTACCTTGAACATTGTTCTTCATGGCAGAGCCCACTGTCCAAGCAAAATAACACCTTTCATCCGTAACCATTTGCCATGCTGTCTGTGGCTGATTAGAGATGGGGTTCAACATCATATGGGGGTTCCCCATCCCCACCTTAAAGCACAATGTAAAGGTGTATTTCATAGAATCGTAGAGTTGGAAGAGACCACAAGGGCCATCCAGTCCAACCCCCTGCCAAGCAGGAAATACCATCAAAGCATTCTTGACATATGCCTGTCAAGCCTCTGCTTAAAGACCCCAAAAGAAGGAGACTCCACCACACTCCTTGGTAGCAAATTCCACAGCTCTTACTGTTTGGAGAATTTTGCTTGTGTGAAACATCTAAGAGAATTTAGGGAAAGCAAGCAAGAGTTTTAATAGTCTGTGATACCCAGTAGTGATGTATGGAAGTGAGAGCTGGACCATAAAGAAGGCTGATCGCTGAAGAATTGATGCTTTTGAATTTTGGTGCTGGAGGAGACTCTTGAGAGTCCCATGGACAGCAAGAAGATCAAACCTATCCATCCTGAAGGAAGGACAGATCGTGAAGCTGAGGCTACAATACTTTGGCCACCTCATGAGAAGAGAAGACTCCCTGGAAAAGACCCTGGTGTTGGGAAATATGGAGGGCACAAGGAGAAGGGGACGACAGAGGATGAGATGGTTGAACAGTGTTCTCGAAGCTACCAACATGAGTTTGACAAAACTGCGGGAGGCAATGGAAGACAGGAGTGCCTGGCGTGCTATGGTCCATGGGGTCACGAAGAGTCGGACACGACTAAACAACTAAACAACAACAATGCTCCTTTATTCTGATGTAGCTCAACAATGCCATCCAGAGTATCTGTGATCAAGACACTGTTGGGGGAAGTTCACAACAGGTTTCTGACTTTGGCTCTTCAATAAACATTTGTAGGCCAATCCTTTTTAAACAATGCCTAAACTAGTTGAAACTGGCCAACTCTAAGTGCAGATTAGTTTGGAAACAGATGGAAACAGCCTTTAAATTATAATTTTTTTTGGGGGGAGGGAGAGCACATAGACCACTGACATCCGAGATATAGTCTATCTCAAGCACTGTACCAAACAGTCCTGTCTCCATCAAGGGGCCTCAGATTCCTGGACTCAGATTCCCATGAAAATGTGAGCCTATACTCTGAGTCCTTGTCTTCCTGGAAAGATCTGAACCTCTTTTCTGTAAGGAACTCTGCACATGTTCTGAATCCCAAGCCTCTGCTCAAGCAGGTAATAGGGATCAAGCTAAGCTACATGGATTTAGATGGAGTTTTTGTTTTCTTTCGTGAGTGGTGCCTGGTGGTTCCTCCCCTCCTTTACCCCACATAAACTTCTTTTTAAAGCACTTCTGGCTTAATTGGCTTAAAGAGGAATTTTTCACTAGAAGCTGCTTCCATGTACCTGTACGGTGAGGGCACTTCTTGTATTCTAAGGCTATTTCACAGGGGTTTGTTAAATTCTGTGTTCAATGGGCTTTGAGAAAGTGAAACCCAAACTTCTCTTTGAGATTCTCTTAATTACCAGTATCTCTTCTCTTAATTCCCCACCTTTCTGCAGCTGTGCTAAAAAGAATAGGGATCAGAAACTGCTCAATTAGTAGAACAGCCATGGGGTTTTGAGGCAGACTTAGTCTGCAGTAGTGGTTGTTGGCATTTGTCTGCCTCGAGAGACAATGGAGTGCAACTCCCGGGGTGAATTCAAACTGCTGCAGAATCACAGCACCTGTTGTGGCCGCAGAGACCAGTAACTCATAACTGCTACCTCCTGTATTATTTTTGCAACATTAGCGGCACCAAAGTGACTTCTTCGGGGTGCAAGACTAGGCAGTATGTATAGAGATCCTGGGATGCCCAGACAACAACCCCCCCCCCAATAATTAACGGAGGAAGGGGTTGACCAGTAAGGAAAAGTCCCCACGCCTTAGATGGGTCACCTAGCCCAATTGATATTTTTTGGGGGGGGGGGGAGGAGAGCATGTTTATACATACATTACCATAGACTAAGGCAAACATCAGAAGTGTTTCAAGGGAAACAGGGGGAGGGGGATAAATCTGAAAACATCTCACTGGATGGGAGCTTGCCTAACCCAACTCAGAAATATAGCACATTTGAGCATAACACGAATCCAGTAGACTAAAAAGCATATGCCAACATTTTGGGTAAGTTTGGGCTCTAATACGAACAGAATTGTTTTTTCATGTGCTGACAAGCTTTACCCTGCCTGTAGGAATGGTCATTTGAGAATGAAGGAATTTTGTTATTCCTTGCCCAAGCTCATCCTTGGAGCAGTTCTTTTAGCAAAAGACTGTAACTAAGACCTTTCTCGGTGGCATATCACCTGCTAAGTAGATGGTTGGAATCAGGAAGGCAATTCAGCTGGAACTTTTCTATTTAATGGTTGACAAAGCCTCTCCACTGCCTTCTCTGGGGGGTTTTCAACATCTGTATCGTATTTTTAGTTTGTATCAAACATATGAGCGAGAGAATTGCCTTGATGGATTAGAACAAGGACTTGGCATTTGGGGTTCTAACACAGTACTCCTGCAAACCTTGGGGCTCCTCAAAGCCTGCTGATCCTTCTCAAGTATGTGTGGGGTCGTTTTGGCTACCTTAGCAATGTCACTCCCTGAAAATAGGATCTGGAGCATGGAGTGGCCAGCTCAGGATTCCACACACTTCATTCCATTCCTCCCCTCTATTTTTTTCATCCCTTCCTCTAACAGTCAGTCAGCATTCTATGCCTGCTGGGTATGTTCAGTACTCACTGGACTGTTTTCTAGGACTCCCTTTTTTCTAAAAGAGAGAAAGAGAAAGAGAAAGAGAAAGAGAAAGAGAAGGAGGAGGAGGAGGAGGAGGAGGAGGAGGAGGAGGAGGAGGAAGGAAGGAGAGAGAGAAAGAGAAGGAAGGGAGGGAGGGAGAAGAGAGGGAGGAAGGAAATAAAGAAGGGAAGGGGAAGATCGTAACACAGAGTTGAATACACTATATTTTAAAAAAAAATGTTTTTATTTTGAAGGTAAGAAATGGCCATGATATAGGGATGTAGGTGGTGGTCATCACCCCTCATCCATGCATTGTTTCTTGTGCTGTACGGTACTAAGATTTCCCTCCCCCACCTTCCCCTTTCTATAGGATTGGGGCTGTGCTATGCATTAAACATGTGGACTTCTGCCGCCACCACACATTAATTCTGCCTCTAAGCCTTCTGGTGGTTCCCTCACTGTGAGAAGTGAGTTTATAGGGAACCAGGCAGAGGGCCTTCTTGGTAGTGGTGCCCGCCCTGTGGAATGCCCTCTTGCCAGATGCCAAGGAGCTAAGTAACTCAAGTAGATAAATAGGAACCGCTACAGCGGGAAGGTAAACAGCGTTTCCGTGTGCTGCTCTGGTTTGCCAGAAGCGGCTTTGTCATGCTGGCTCCATGACCTGGAAGCTGTACGCCGGCTCCCTCGGCCAATAATGCGAGTTGAGCGCGCAACCCCAGAGTCGGTCACGACTGGACCTCATGGTCAGGGGCCCCTTTACCCTTTAGAAGCCTTTTAATTTGTAATGTTTATTGTATTTTTATATGTGTTGGAAGGCACCCAGAGTGGCTGTGGCAACCCAGCCAGATGGGTGGGGTATAGAATTTATTATTATTATTATTATTATTATTATTATTATTATTATTATTAGGCTTGGACAACCCACCTTTGTGCTGGATTGTGGCCACTCCCTTTAACAATGTAAAGTGGGTCAAATATAAAGTCTCCTTATATTGATGGACACCCTGTTGAATATACTCCCTTGGTAGCATGTTCTTAATCACTGCAGTAAGCATAAAATTATAGCACCAGTTCCTTGCTGAGGAAGGCATGTTTTTATTTGCTTATGAATTGATCCCTGCAACATTCCTCATGGGAATGGTTTTTTTCCTTCTCTCTCTCCCTACTGCAAACTGGCTTTCAACTACAGATGTGCTAATCTGTGAGAGAGTCCTGAATTCATTGATTTAGGGGCAGCACAGATATTCATCTACCTTAGTAGGAAGAAAGAAGGAACAATTAATTAAGCTCCCAGGGTTATTTTTTTTTCAAAACATCAGTGTAAGTAGCAAGGAGGAAATCTCCCAAGGCTCAAAAAGTGTCTTGACTGGAAATAAGACCCTTGATTATTATTTTTCAAAAAAAAGAAGCCATTTCAGAGAGTGTTAAGGAAAATTAAGCAACTTAGGCTCATTTTTTGAGATTGTGACTTTGTGCGGTTGCGGGGTTTTCTGGGGAGGGGGACCTGGATATATTTTTGTTTGTTTGCTTAGGTTTCCTGGAGGCATCTGCCTAGCCATTGACAGAAGCAAGATGCTGAATAACTAAATGGACATAGTGAGGCTCTTGCATCTTATTACAAAAATATGAATACTTTTAAGTTGCCAAATTCAGCTCTAGGAGTTCAGAAGCGTTTAAGCCAGGCATCCCCAAACTGCGGCCCTCCAGATGTTTTGGACTTCAATTTCCACCATCCCTGACCACTGGTCCTGTTAGCTAGGGATCATGGGAGTTGTAGGCCAAAACATCTGGAAGGCCGCAGTTTGGGGGTGCCTGGTTTAACCATTCACTCTCAGGGAAGGGGCACTTTCAAGATTGTGTGTGTGTGTCTGTGTGTGTGTGTGTGTTATAGCTGCCTATATACACTTTGAGGACCAACTGGCTATGTCTTCCAAAATGGAGTCACCCAAAAAACCAAAGTGCTGCAGCAGCAAGTACAAAATAACCCCTCTGCAGCGCCACAAATCCAACTCAATGGTGTAATGTTGGGAAATGTTGATCACTTCTCCTACCTAGGCAGTTCCACAAGGGTGGAAATATACTGATGACAAAATTCAGCATCGCCTGAGCGCTGTGAGTGTGGCTTTCTCCCAATTGAAGTGCAGAGTGTTTGAGGACCGGGACATTCGCAGGGAAACCAAAATGCTTGTTTACAAAGCTATTGTACTACCAACATTACCGTACGCTTGTGAAACATGGACCACTTATAAACGCCATCTCCAACTCCTCGAAAGATTCCATCAACGGTATCTCCGAAAAATTTTACACATCACCTGGGAAGACAGGCGAGCTAATATCAGTGTCCTGGAAGAAGCAAAGATCACCAGTGTTGAAGCAATGATTCTTCAACATCAACTTCGTTGGACTGGTCATGTTGTGCGGATGCCTGATGATCGTCTTCCAAAGCAACTACTCTATTCCAAACTTAAAAATGGAAAACGTAATGCTGGTGGTCAACAAAAGAGGTTTAAAGACTGTCTCAAGGCAAATCTAAAAAAAAAAGTAGTATAAACACTGACAACTGGGAAACACTGGCCTGCGAGCGCTCCAGTTGGAGAACAGCCTTTACCAAAGGTGTCATGGGCTTTGAAGACACTTGAACTCAGGATGCAAGGGAGAAACGTGCTAAGAGGAAGGCACGCTTGGCAAATCTACACCATGATCAACTCTCGCCTGGAAACTAATGTCCCCACTGTGGAAGGATGTGTGCATCCAGAATTGGCCTCCACAGTCACTTATGGACTCATTGTTAAAACCGTGTTTATGGAAGACAATCTTACTCGGCTATGAGTGATTGCCAAAGAAGAAGTAGTATTCATTTGGTACTTCTTAGTTATAATAGAGATAATACCCATGTTTGGCTGATGAGGAATACTTTTCCACATCAATCTATGAGGCACTTTGCAAACTAATATAAGCAACAACAATTTCAGATTCTCGCTCCATGGACTTTCCAATCAATATCTAGTGTATATCATAGTTCTGGCCCTCCAAAATTCACCTTGCTATTTGTGGAGAGCAAAATTGTGGGGGGGGGGGACGACATATTTTACTGAATATTCTTGAGGGAAAATGGCGAATTCTCCAACTCTTTTTTCTCAGAAAGTCATTTAATGAAATTTCAGCTCAAGTATTGCTGTGTGAAACTCTAGTATTAGTTCATATTGGTGGGTGACAGAAGGAATAGGCTAAATTAGAAAGCTTGGGAGGAGTAGGGACAAAGCCTGTTGCTTCCTTCAGCAATATTAAAATATTTACATGGTTAGAATATTTAAATGGTTAGAATGGATCCACAGTTATACGCAAAGTTCATGGAAACTATTTTACCAAATATTCTCAATGGGAGGACTGAACTTCTCCAAAAGTTCAGCAGGAGCTCAAGAAAGATTTTCCTTTTCAAAAAATTGTCAGAAAATAATCCGAGAAATTTTAGCCTACATAGTGCACCCCTTGCTTCTTCTTTTTTCGCATAGTCCCCACCCCCTAAATACTTTGGCAAGCATTCTGTCTCTCGCATTTTAGACATATTTTCTAGATCCAGCAATAGCCAGATGGTCAGCAGTTGTGAACTGCTTTTTCAACTGCTCTTGATGCTCTGCCAAACTCTCCGAATGTGTGTGTGTTCCTCATGCAAGCAAGTGCAATAAGGTCACGAGAATAATAAGGTCACAAGCGATTCAGCTAGTGCAACAGACGTGCACGCCTGTTGGACCTAACCAATCACACATAGTTAAAGCATGCTTAGGAAACCACAAACAGAGAAAGCAGGCTGGCAGCCTTTCACCTTCTCGGATGATTTGCCTTTCTTAGCATTTGCAAATTATCCACAAAATCCTAGCATGTTTTGCAATAAACTTGATTATTCAGAATTATTTGCTGACAAAGGTAGCAGGAGCCTCGTAAGCGAAGCAGAGGAGGAACTGCCCAGTTGGGGCCTCTATTAATTCTTTTTAGGCAAGATGATGAATGGGGACCTCCAGATGTAGAAGATACTCATATTTCAAGATCTCCTAGAGAGCTTTGGTGGCACAATACACTTAGTAACTCCAGGCATTCCAGCACCTCCTATATGGTGATGTTCAATGTTCTTCTATTAAATTTCTTCTAAATTTTCTCTATTGTGCCTCCTATGTGTTCTGGGCATCGTTGGACTTATGACCAGGAAGAGCAAAGCAGTTCCCATCTCATTGACCTTAATATCACTAATGTCTATACGACACAGGTTGAATTGAAGGGGAAAGGCAGCAGGAGGAAGTTGGTTCACATGCACCTTTCCTAGATTCTATTTGTTTTCACAGCAGTGAATGTGTGTTCAGTTACTTACTCCTCAGATATCTGTTCCTGCCTTTATTTGCTTAGAATTTTTGCTTGTTGTCTGTCCTGTAGCTGCCACTGTCTCCTTCCCCCCCCCCCCCAGTGGTCTAGCAACTTTGATTTGTCTATGTGAGTTTTTGACCCATCAAGTCTAATGCAGCTCACCTTCTGTGCACAATGTTCTATCTGGGGCTCAAAAAAAGCCTCCTGTTTTCACAGTTCACCTGGGGAACAGCAGAACCTGTGGCCAGGAGGAAGGTGGACCACACACAATACATGGCTGATGGGTCATGTTTTCCTTGATTGGTCAGAGGTCGTGCCTAACACTTAGTTTCAAAAAAGCATTCAACACATCTGTGGGAAATAGATCTAATAATGGCAACTACCGAAATGGGTCTTTCGTGGAAAGTGTCCCTTGTTTTGTTTGAGGCAAGGGAAGTGATGTTTCAAAAAGGATTTGGAATTCCCAACCAGAGATGATTATTATTATTTTTTTGCATTTTAAGGTAAGTGACGAAGAATTGATGCTTTTGAATTATGGTACTGGAGGAGACTCTTGAGAGTCCCATGGACTGCAAGAAGATCAAACCTATCCATTCTGAATGAAATCAGCCCTGAGTGCTCACTGGAAGGACAGATCATGAAGCTGAGGCTCCAGTACTTTGGTCACCTCATGAGAAGAGAAGAATCCTTGGAGAAGACCCTAATGTTGGGAAAATTGAGGGCACTAGGAGAAGGGGACAACAGAGGACGAGATGGTTGGACAGTGTTCTCGAAGCTACGAACATGAGTTTGACCAAACTGCGGGAGGCAGTGCAGGACAGGGGTCATGAAGAGTCGGTCACGACTAAACGACTAAACAACAACAAAGGTAAGTGACATGATTTTCAGTAAGAGCAGGACATGTTCTTAGCGATGAAGATCTTCAAATTCATATCTGGGGCCCACCATCTATCTTAATGTGGATTGCTAGTGAAGCTGTCCTGCTTTGGGTGTCATCCTCTGCCTCTCAATAGCATTAGATGGGTGTCCTACTGGGAATCTGGATGTGGGGGAAGAAAAGCTTCCCAAATGGTGAGTGAAGTTATCATGATCTGAGACTAGCACTGCCACTGAATGTTGCCTAAAGAGGAATTTTGAAGTGAATTTAGAGATACATTCTCAGGAGGAACAGTTGAGTAATTTCAAGGAACTCAAAATGTGATTTAATAAGACTAGCGAAATGATTTGGGGGTGAGGGGATTCCAGACGTCACAGGACAACACTGATGGTTCCAAACATTAGCTTCCCATAACTACTTTCTGGAAATGGCCCTGGAGATAGGAGCAGAACTAAGGAAGCACAGTGCCCCCCCCACCTCTTCTTCCCTGAGATGCTACAGGAGGATACCATGGTCAACAGTATGAAAAGCTGCCCAAATATCAAGGACAAGGCATACACATTTAAGGCATTAGACACAAAAGAAAAATCCCAGCCCAATGACCTGAAAGCTTGGCAATGGGGAGGGATAAAGGACCAGGGGGAATGGGAGAAACCAGGGTCACAGGGGATGAATGTATTATTGAGATCTACTTCAGTAGTTGAAAGGAATTTCCAGGCAAGGGTAAGGGGCTGATATTACCAAGAACAGAAGGAAACTTCCTCCATCCCATTCTTTAGCAAATTTCTGAATGTTCATTTAGACTGAAAAATCTATTTATATTGCCATGAGTGGAATCTTCTTCAACTCTTTCCTTTCAGCTTTTGACTTTCCTTGCTGTGCTATTTATTCACAGAGAGGTGGGTTTCCAATGCCAAAAATAACACTTGGCACCTAAGTGCTCGTCTTGTCTTTGAAACTCTACTCCAGAGAACTCGATTTTGTACCACAGGGACCTACAGCGAAAGGAGAGCCTTGCCCAGAAAGGATGGTGGTCAAAATAGAAAAACAAAGAGGAGGGGGGGGGAGAGGCAAAGTGCCCTTCTCACAACATGCTGTTGTTGTGTCAGTTTTATTTCATTTGTCCCTCCCTCTTTACATTTTTTCCAGAAATTAAATTTAGCTGCATGCCTTCAGGCTCAGGCTGTTATGCCATGCTTCATTAAGACCCTAATCTTTCAATTGGATCTTTATGCTTACTGCTTGATGTTTGTTTGGTTGTGTGTGTCGGGAGGGGTGATGGTTAGGTTTACAAGGACTACCCCCATTTTAGTGTGGAGAAAAAGGAGAAATTCTCACACACTCAGCTCTGAAAATCATGTCAGGCTTGACCTGCTTGATGGCACAAGCAAAAATATTGGGATACAGGTACAGGGTGGTGGGGTTTTTTGTTTTTGTTTTTTGGTACCAGTGAAGCAGTGCACTATTAGAGAGGTGAATTTGCAATGGATTCCTTCCAATGGCAAAGCAGACAATTGGCTAGTAGGCCAGAAGCCTATATTTTCCTTGCAAGAGCTGGCCCAAGGGTGTGGGAGCAGGGAAAACAGGGTGGCATGAGTTTCCCCAAAACACACACACACACATGCTTCATTTATTCTAGCAGCTAGAATAAAGACTTTGTGGGGGTGCTGGAGGATGAGGAAGAGCTTCAGCCTTAATGTCTTAAAGGGTAGGGCTGCGAGCCCTGAGGGAGCCCAGGACCAAGCAGAAATGGTCACAATGCTCACAACCCTCAAGGATTTCCTCCAAGCATTCAACCACAAGACTTAAGGCTCTGTGTGTGCGCGCGCATGTGCCTCACCTTGAGGAAGAGGATAGCCGGCAGGAGACACAACTTGGGCAAAGATGAGGGGATTTCGGTAGGGTTACTTCAGTGGGCATCATGTTTTGGGTACTTTTTCTTACCCTTGTAGTCCAGCCCCACAATCACTTACAGAAAAAGTTATGCTTTACAAAATAGCACTAATATACCATTAGTGGTGAGTTGGGAGGGGAGCGGAGGTAGTGGCCGGGAGTGCGGTGTTGTGTTCATCAGGATGGGGCAGGACATGGCGGCAGCAAGATCAAGAAGCACAGCGGCTGCCACTGCTTCTTTCCCAACTCAGAGATGGCAGCGCCATCACTGCCAGGAGGATGTATGTGTCTCCACCACCACCACCGCTCGAGAGATAATAAAAAGGAAATTAGTAGATAAGGACATGACCCTTTGCAGGGAATAGGAACTGACTAGTTAAAGATCTATTAACAGGCAATTCATCAGTAATGACACCTCAGAACATGTCGAGCGGGAAGACCTTAGAACAGGCATCCCCAAACTGCAGCCCTCCAGATGTTTTGGCCTACAACTCCCATGATCCCTCGCTAACAGGACCAGTGGTCAGGGATGATGGGAATTGTAGTCCAAAACATCTGGAGGGCCGAAGTTTGGGGGTGCCTGCCTTAGAAGTAGCAGTGAGAAGGAGGCTCCTAAGTAAACTTGCAGAGAGCCTTTGCGTAACTTATGAGTCAACTTTATAAAAAGGTCTTGGCCATAGAAACAAGGAGGTTTTCAGATTAGCATATATAGCTCATTAGTCAATTTCAGTTCTGTGAATTTATAATAAAGGAAGGGGATCATCTACCCCTTTACAGTTAACCCACCTCCTCTCCTTGGACAAATGCCATGACTTTGCAGATTAAAAATGTGCTTCAGTGGAGCAAAGGACTGTGATTCAGCGGTTGCCACTGGTTTGTAAAAAAAAACTCCAAATCAAAATGCTAAAGGTAAGAGGTCTAGAAAGGGCTGTGCATTCTCAGAAGGGCAAATTAATATAAACCATCCATGCCCAGTCTTTACAAGCTGATGGCACGTAGGAGACTTTTTAATCTCTAATTTGTTAATTCTTCAATGCAGATGCCCCCATTTGATATAAATATTTACAAAGCAGCTCACAGAACAGAAAGAATAATATCTGAAATGTCATGTGAAAGGAAACAACAAAACAGTCGAGACAAAAATTATAAGAGCTGAGATAGCTCAGTCAGTAGAGGATGAGGCTCTTAACCTCAGCATTGTAGCTTCGAGCCTCACATTGGACAAAAGATTCTTGCATTGCTGGGGGTTGGACTAGATGATCCTTGTGGTCCCTTTTCAACTCTACAGTTCTATGAAAATAAAAGAAAAAGGGCTCCACCTGGCACCACAGAGACATCAGAGGAGGCTTCTGGTGAGCCTCCCTAGAGAAATTATTCCTAAATAGAATACCACCGGCGTTTCCGTGTGCTGCTCTGGTTCGCCAGAAGCGGCTTAGTCATGCTGGCTACATGACCTGGAAGCTGTACGCCGGCTCCCTCGGCCAATAGAGTGAGATGAGTGCCACAAGCACTGTTTTCGCTTGAGTTCCCCCCTGAAAAAAAGCACTGAATACCACCACTGAGAAGGGTCTCTCCCCAGTCACTACCCACTTCAACTCAGAGAGTGGGAGCACCTTGGAAGGTCTCTGAAGGTGACTCCAGTGTGTAGGCAAGCTCATGTTGGAGCAGGCGACCCTTTGGTCACATGCCTTCCTAGCCGATTGTCTAGCTGAGTTTATACACTACTTTATAAGCTTTGTTTCCATAGTGGCAATTGAGATTGTAATCCAAACCCCAAACCTTGGGACCAGAGGTAGGTAATAGTTAATAGGGTAGTCAAATTTTCAGTGGTACAGTAATTATTGGTATGGTCATGGTGTACACCGTCATTTGTTTTGCATCACGATTGTCTTTGGTCCAGCAGATTTTGCAGATGTTGGGAGAACAAAACCCCCATGCAAACCTCAAATGAGCGTGTAAGATAAATGTGTACAGCATGAACAATTACGGCTCTGCCATGCTATCTTCAGCTCTTGGGGGTGGGGGTGGGGGATGAATGCCTTTCTGTCTTTTAGTGTGTCTCTTTCAGGACATGTAGAAAGATGAGTCTCAAGCACTGGAACAACAGGGCCACAACTCTATTCATTATTTCAAACTTGGTCTACAGTAAGACAGTGCTCTTCCCCAACCTAACAGGTGCTGCTTTATGGCATGTGGGTGAGCTCCATCCTGGCTCTGAGGTAGAACCGGTTGGGTTCCTGATCTTGTCCCATTATCACTCTGTGATGTGTTGAGGAAGATGTTGCCAGAGCCTTCCACCACTGGTGAACTCTTGGTGGGTGAGTCAAGCAGGCCTCAGAGGGGGTTGTGTCTACCTACTAGTCCAGGCAGGCTGACTTGAGGAATCCTCTTGCATCCTGCACTTGATGCTTCCAGGAATGTTTTTACCTCTACTGTCCCTGCTTGCTGTAACCGGCTTATTCAACTCTCAGCCACCTCTAACTCTGTCCCTCCCTGGTTACCTAGCAGTACAGAGTACTGTAGGCAAAATAAACTCTGTTCCAAGGCCCATACTAGTGTGTGTGTGTGTGTGAGAGAGAGAGAGAGAGAGAGAGAGAGAGAGGGAGGGAGGGAGAGGGAGGGGGGAGAGGGAGGTGTGGGAATTATGACTCACCAAGTAGGCAAACATCTAGTATAGATGAGTGTCAAGTGACTTGTGAAGCGCACCTCGGAGACAGGACTTCTGGATTATTTAGCCACCTATACTCTGCTGTTGCCCAAGGACAAGTGGCTGTTCATCACAGTCTTCCTTCCTTCCTTCCTTCCTTCCACCCACCCACCTGAACCACAGACCACCCACCCTGCCCTGCTGCATGTTAAAAGTGTAGGAGCAACATCCTTTATTTCTGGAAAGGAAGAACGGAGGCTGAAGCTACATATTATGGCTCTGTGTGGCCATGCTTCAAGCAGCTTCTCTCCTTTGCCCTCCATAAGGTTTAGGAAGTGAGAGGCCAGGATGTGGAAGTTCTCAAATCAATGATGTCACATGATGTGTTTTAGTCTGCAAAACCTATTTTTAAGGGGTGGAAAGAAGATGATGAAGCCTGTGGCTGGTGCCTGTAGTCCCAGCTTCCACTGGTGGAGCTTTGTTTGAACCTGGGGGAAGCATCCTCTATCTGTCAAATGCATGTCACTGCATCCTACAGAATCCAAACCTTTAGACTCTCTGAAAAGGACAGAATCCAAGTTGGGTGGCTTCATATTTCTTGAGCTTTTATGCTTCCTTATTAACTTCCATTCTCAACACCTGAGAATCTGTCTTGGCCCTTAATTAAGTCTCTGCAATTTCCCCCTCCTTTGTCTCTGCTTGAGAAGCAGCTGGAAACCATTCTTCTGCCTGCTTTCTCAGATCTCAGGCTAGCTTCCTATCTTTGAAGAAGTTTACATGCTTCCCCCCCACCCCCCACCCCCCACCCCCACCTTGATGGAAAACTGCAGTGGCAAGATGTAGTTCCCGACACCAGACTACACACGTAGTTCAATATTAAATAACATCAGGATAGGGTAGCTGCTATCTGCCACGACTTACTGTGTGCATCTTAAAGAGAACACAAGTCATCCTCATTCCAGAGACCAAGGTTTTGCAACGGCAGAGCTACTGGAGTGAGACATGACTTCCTTGCTCCATGGGTTATCTTATCAGCTTCTGCTCCTGATCCCTAGGATGCAAGGGAATTGTCGGCATAAACCTTAAGCACTTCCACAAGCAACTGCATCAGCTTAAAAGCAGAAATTATTAAGCTTCTTAATTTAGTCATTTTATTCCTTAAACCTGAATCTCTCTCATTCTTCAGAAAGTGAAGGAGAAAAGTCAAACCTTTATTAGCGTTAAAGCCAGATATCACTTTATCTGACTCAGCCCAGCACTCTGAAAATAACTTCTTTCCCCATGGCATGTGCTTGTTACTTAAAGGGACATCTACTGTCCCAGTTAGTATGCAATTGCAAAGAGGGCGGGGGGAGCACAGAGACTAGTAGTTTTGCCTTGGGCCTTCCAGTTGCTCTCTGGGTCAATTGTTCAACACTGATAACACGGGATAGCTCAGTCGGTAGAGCACAAGACTCTTAATCTTAGGGCCATGGGTTCAAGCCCCATGCTGGGCAAAAGATTCATGCATTGCAAGGGGTAGGGGTAGATGACCCTCATGGTATCTTCCAACTCTACAATTCTATGATCCTATGATCACTCTCAGCACAGTGGCCCCTAACAAACTTCACAGTGGTATCACTAAAACCTAAAATCAACAAGATGGGTCTTGCAAGGTATGTCCTACCACTTTCAGAAGTAACAGCTATGAAGTATATATATCTACAGTATAGGACATTGCAACGCAGAAGCAATAGCTATAAACTCTATAAACTTACTGTATACTTCAAATAAACCTACAAAGAACACTGACAGCCATGAGTAAGGTGGGTTCTCAAAATAAATGATTAACACATTCCATTCTTCCAAAAAGATACCAGTATTTTGTTTCTCAGATTAGGCTCTGCTCATCTGAAAAGTCAGCTTCACCATTTTGCAATCCCCCCAAACCTTTGAAATCCTTTGTTTCCTTATCCCCACCCACTACTTTGGTGTGTGCTTTTTTGTTTTGTTTTTTTTAATCTGTTGCGTGGACATTTCAGCTGCAGTAGTAGAACAACTTCCTATGTTTATAAATTGTTTCTCAAAACGATTTAGTAACAAGAAGGCAAGATCAAGACTCATAACTATATAACATGTCCTGACAACTTGCTTCCAAAAACATTGAATTATATCACATTCACACCATAACTAATCTTATGTTCCAGCTTGCCTGTCCAATTTGTAACTGTCCCTCCTGCTGTTGTTTTTACAAATATCCTCCATTATGGTTTTTTTGTTTTTAATTTGTTTGTGCATTGCTTTGCGGATTTCACAAACAGAACAGTGACCAGCACATACATATGTAAATACGAACCTGCTCATTTAAGGCATTTGAGCTAACTGCCGCCAGTGCCCTAACCTTTTCTGAAATCCAAAGAAGGGTGGTGGTGAATGTGTAGAATGTCCTGAACTTTATATAGCTTTGTTTGACAATAGCCCTAACTGTGTGAGTTGAAATAATTTAGCAAGAGTCTTACATATATGGAGGAAAAGGCAAAATACTGTGTTTATTGGATCAAGCTCACAAAACGCATGTGAGCTCTCTCATACACATACCTTAGTGTGCAGAATACACACACACACACACACACACACATTTTAATAAACTCACACTTCAACACAAACTCTCCAGGAATATAGCCACTAGAGTTTGGTTCCCTGATGGGTGGATGTCCAGTCCAGAACTTGAGTGTGATAAGGAAGATGGAGACAGAAAGTCCAGAGTTGATGTGTCAGAGGTGTCATCCTGCTACAGGTGGGAACTAATTCTTCTTCTTCTTCTTCTTCTTCTTCTTCTTCTTCTTCTTCTTCTTCTTCTTCTTCTTCTTCCTCTTCTTCTTCTTCTTCTTCTTCTCATAGAGTTGGAAGAGACCACAAGGGCCATCCAGTCCAACCCCCTGCCAAGCAGGAAACACCATCAAAGCATTCTTGACATATGCCTGTCAAGCCTCTGCTTAAAGACCTCCAGAGAAGGAGACTCCACCACACTCATTGGCAGCAAATTTCACTGCTGAACAGCTCTTACTGTCAGGAAGTTCTTCCTAATGTTGAGGTGGAATCTTCTTTCTTGTAGTTTGAATCCATTGCTCCGTGTCCGCTTCTCTGCAGCAGAAAATATATGACATCCTTTTATATATTTGAACATGGTTATCATACCACCCCTTATCATATCATATCACCCCCTCTTCTTCTTCTTCTTCTTCTTCTTCTTCTTCTTCTTCTTCTTCTTCTTCTTCTTCGTTTTTATTAAATATGCTCTTGGGTTACAAAAGTACATACATTGTCTCTATTTTCAGATCATAAAGTCCTTTCTACAGATCAGTTACATTCTGAACTCAATCCTTACTCACCCCTTTCATGACTTAATTTGTATTACATTTGAGGGCATTAAAGACTAGTATAGCGCTGAGGATTGCTGAAATGTATAGGCAGTTTATAGAGAATGAGGATTGCTGAAATGTATAGGTAGTTTATAAAGAAAATGTATAGAGTTTACATTTAGAAACCTGCCTGGAAGCTTTAAAGGTATTGTATAAATGAAGAGCATGCATGAGCACAAAGCTCATAACAAAATGTAACACTAAAATGTCTAGGGCTTGCTGATCTGAAGGTCGGCGGTTCGAATCCGTGCAACGGGGTGAGCTCCCGTTGCTCGGTCCCAGCTCCTGCCCACCTAGCAGTTTGAAAGCACATCAAAGTGCAAGTAGATAAATAGGGACCGCTCCGTCGGGAAGGTAAACAGCGTTTCCATGCACTGCTATGGTTCGCCAGAAGCAGCTTTGTCATGCTGGCCACATGACCCAGAAGCTGTCTGCGGACAAACGCCGGCTCCCTCGGCCTATAGAGCGAGATGAGCGCCGCAACCCCAGAGTCGGACACAACTGGACCTGATGGTCAGGGGCCCTTTACCTTTACCTAAAATGTGTAACACCTAACTAAATGCTCATGCGTAATTGTCTCTCTGCTACTTTTGGGGTCTAATAGCTCCAGCCAGAACAGTATTTTTACCAGACACCTGAGGGAAATTAATTCCTCTAGATTTGGATAAGCAACTGACAGTCTGAGGACTCAATTCTGCCCCCAGTGCAATTCTGCCTGGTCTGCAAGGCAGCTGTGGAACCCTCGCAATCTCTTCAATATGTACCTGAACCAAGACCCAGGTAAGAGGCGCTTTAACACACTCTTTGACAGTGTGAAGAGCAACAGAGCTGCTGACAGAGTTTCCCCATTTGCCTGGCTCTCGACTCTTGCAAGACCGAGAGCGGCTAAGGGGAAACCATGCAAAACACACACACACACACACACACACACACACAGGCCTATGTTACCATTTACCCTGGAGAGAATTATGAAGCCCTCTGGAGTGAGTGGTGGAATGCAGCCAATGCTACAGGCCCATTGAATATGACCTATGGTTTAAACTATGGAACCAATATATGAAGTTTACGGCATGCACAGTACTAAAAGAAAATATCATGAAAATGATGTACTGTTGGTACCTAACCCCAGTTAAGTTAGCAAAAATCTATAAATTGAAAGATAAAAAAATGTTGGAAATGTAAACCAAAGGAGGGAGAATTATACCACATGTGGTGGCTATGTGAAAAGGTGAAAAGATACTGGGAGCAAATATATAATGAAATAAAGAAGATGCTAAAATATACTTTCCCCAAGAAACCCGAAGCCTTCTTGCTAGGGCTGATGGGAAATGAAATTAATAAGAATGGTCGAAAAATATTCATGTATGCCACCACAGCAGCAAGAGTGGTTTTAGCTCAAAGGTGGAAACCGATAGAAATCCCGACAATAGATGAGTGGCAGGCTAAACTAATGGAATACGCAGAGTTGGCAAGGATGAACGGGACGAATAAGAGATCAAAAAGACCAAAGGTTTCAAAAGGATTGGAATAAATTTGTGGAGTACTTAAAGGAATATTGTACAAATGTGAAGACGCTGGTAGGATTAACATAAAAAAACTGCAAGAAAAAGAATAGATACCTGGGTCTGTGAATAAGATAAAATGGAAAATATTAAAGGGAAAGACAGGGGGGAAATGGGGGAAACACATAAAAATAAGAGAAGAAACTGGAAAAGCAAATGAGGGGAAGAAGGGAAGTCAGGTTTGGCAAAACACTAGTATGTATGAAAAGGCTGTATAAATATGATCATAGATGTATGAAATGTATAAAATAGAGGTTTGTATTAATATGATAACCGATGTTTATTAGAGGCGTATCAATATGGAAAATTTGGATTAAGGTTACTTTGGATATATTTGTTTTGTTTATGAGAAAAGTAATAAAAATCAATTAAAAATATATGCTACAGGCCCATCAGCCTTTCTTCAGTTCAAAATATGTCCCCCATTAAAAATTAGTTGGGGCATGTTCTGGATATTTTTGGGAAAGAAACCATGGACCACTAGCAGGGCAACAGTTGCGGAGTCATACAACAGTCGGCCAGGCAATGATGGTGTGAGGAAGTCTTTAAAAGCTCATTAACCCCCATATGGAATAGTGAGGGTTGCGACCAGGCCTAGCAGAAATGACTGTGAGGGGTGGGGTGGGGTGGGGTTTAAGATAATTGGGAGAAGATGATTGGAGGGCTGGCTGTCGCTGGGGAGAATTGCATGTATCCAATTCTTGATTGACAAGGGGAATCCTTAAATACTCAGCGTTTTTGGGGTTGAGCTCCTTCCTGCTAGTGATTTCAATCTCCCTCCCACCCACCTCCTTTTTTCTTTGCTGGTTTAGGTTGACCTTGCTATGGCGCCGCCTGTATTCAGGGGCCAGTAGGAATTTTTTCCATTTGGCTGATTGGCTGTGCCATTTGGTTTTTCGCCTACTGCTTAGCAATAGTCACAACTTGTTAGGTTGGCAGGTTAGGCTTTGGTTGATGAGTTTGGGAGGGGCATCGCATGGAGGTGCATGCCCCTCAGTGTTGCTCTTACAGAAGTATTCCGTTAAAAGAATCCTGGGGCTCCGGGGCTCTAGTCCTTACACCCCCGCAATGGTGCAGGGCTGGGGCCTATACAGAGCACGAGCCTTGGGGAACATTTCTGGTGGGGGAGATTGCCTGTGCTCAGCTATCTCCTCCATGCGGTGTTTACTTGACTTTCCTATTGCAGGAAGTCAGAGCTGGTCCTGTCCCACCGTGGGGCAGATTAACCAAAGCCTAAGGCCAACACTCAAATTAATTTGTAATTTTTGAATAAAGTTGTGGTCAAAATTATGCCAAAAACAAAACCAAAATTAATGTGTGGGTCTGAGTTATTGGTGGGGAATTTCTGGGGGTTCTTGGCTCGCAAACAATCAGAACCACTGAACAAAAAGTACATTGGGAGATTTTGCTTCAGTATATTTCAGTCCAAGTTTTGGCACATGAAAACAGTCAGGTAACTCCTCCAGACAACTATTTGTTCCTGCTACTGATATTTTTGTTTGCCTTGTTCTGTCTTCTTTGTCCTTCATTGATTTCATCGCTCTTCATTTGCTCACCCCCTTTCTCTTCTTCATTTAATTCCTACTTGCTTGAATAATCACCTGAGAGAGGGCTTTGTGTTATCTTTTCCAAGCCAGAGTCATTTAAGAGGCGCCACCTTCCCAGTTGCCCTTCCATGACAGTTGAAGTCTGCTGGGGTATCTTAGCTGTTGATGCCTGAAATTAGAATTTCTAGGGTCGGTGGTAGGGCATGTCCTTTGGAGGCCAATATCTTTGGAACTTGCTCCATAGGTTTGTCCAGTATAGAAAAAAGCCTAGCAAGCTTTGGAGCACATTGAAAAGACCCCTGATGAATATATGAAGGTGTCTTATCCTGAGTTAGGCAATTGGTCCATATAGCTCTGAGCCAAGTCTACACCAAATGACAAAAATAATGCACACATGAAACTTTCTTGCCTTGGAATAAACTACTGGCCCATTCCATTAGACTGCGGAAGAGGGAAAGGAAGGAAGCAGAGCCATTCCATTGGCTCTGCTGAGCAACCAGCAACTTTTGATTCCTCGTCTTGAACAGTTTCCATTCCAGCCAGTCACTATTAAAACTGAATTTATTTTTTCTTCCCCTCTCTCAATCCTTTCCCCGCTTTGTGCCATGACTTTAGATTGTAAGCCTCATTACTGTCTTATTACTGATAATTTAAACATGTGTATCATTCGTGCATTTTAGGTTGTTTTAGCATGGTTTTTATATTTGTATCTAATGCTCATCTTTGTAAGTTGCTTTGGGTTTCATTTTTTTAATGGGATTAATAAATACTACCAACAACCAAAGAAAACCCCACATACTTCCTAAAATTGGAAACAGTCTATGGACCATATATGAACAACTATGTGTTCTCTGCACACACAGAGAAATCCCCAAGGGGGATATAAAGGAAACAAACAAACAAACAACTGTTGGGAAATAACTGGGGAATACCAGTTAATTCAGAAGTCCCATGTGTGTGGGAAACGTCAAGAAAACAACAACAGCTGCCTGCCTGAATTCAAAAAAACTAGCCAAAAGAACCCCTAGCAGAGTTTAAAACAGAAATACATCCGGCATTTGCAAAGCCAGGAAATATAGGTTGCTAGACCCTTAAATGCATTAAGCATTTTTAATTGTGGTTCCCCACCTCTGCCCCTTTCAGAGTGAACAGCATAGCTGCCAAGTATCCCGTATCCGCCAGGAAAACCCCTTTTTTCTTACCGTTTCCTGGCGGTCTCCCGTTTGGTGAAAAATCCTGGTATTGTCCCTTAAATTGGCTTCTGCCCAGCGGCCATTTTTCTGGTGCCGCTTTGCCCTTCTATGGGCACCAGAAAATGGTGGCGCCGGCGCCGGAAGTCGCTTCCGCGCATGACCGAAAGTTGCGTGACGTGACTTCCGGTGGCGCTTTGCCCTTCTATGGGCATCAGAAAATGGCGGCGGCGGCGCCGGAAGTCGCTTTTACGTGTTTCCGGTCATGCGCGGAAGCGACTTCCGGCGCCGCCATTTTCTGGTGCCCATAGAAGGGCGAAGTGCCACCGGAAGTTGCGTCACGCAACTTCCGGTCATGCGCGCGCTGCCGATCCCGGATCTTTACGACCCGGACTTGGCAGCTATGGTGAACAGAGTACAACATTAAGTAAGTTGAAATGCTTTACTCACAGTAATCAAAGATCTCACTTATGCATTGTTCAAATGCTACAAGGTATTCTGGGCTGCAAAATACAAAAGTTAATCTCAAACACACATTTTAAGTCTGGAGTCCCAGCCTAAGATGTTTGACTCAGTTACATGGTTCAAAGAGAAGAGAGGAACAGGAAATAACCCTTATTTCCTCCCTCACCAAATGTGAGGGGAGACTGACCTAGTCTTCTCTAGAAATTTAGAGCTCTGTGGCATAGCTGCCAAGTTATCCCTTTTTTAAAGGGATTTTCCCTTATGCTGAATAGGCTTCCTCGCGAGAAAAGGGAAAACTTGGCAGCTATGCTCTGTGGTCCTTAACCCTTTCATTTACTAACTAGCATAGATATGCATTGTTAGGTTCAATTGCAAAAATCTCCCACTAGGGTTGCCAGACTCAGTAGAGGGCAGGACGTCTGTGCCTTTAATTGCCCTGCTCTCTTTTGCGTCTGGAAACCTTAATAAGAAACCAGCAGACCCTTTGCTTGGAAATTAAACAAAGGGTCTGCTGGTTTCTCTTTAAAGTTTCCAGACTCAAAAGAGAGCAGGGCAATTAAAGGCACAGAAGTCCTGTCCTCTATTGAGTCTGGCAACCCTATTTCCCACAATAACCACCAAGGTGTAGTATTAAGACAAGGCCTGTTGTACCCCGATCTTCTCTTTCCAATAGTCAGCAACTTTCTGAGAGTTATTCCTACTATGAAAGACTCTCTCCTGATGAAAAATTTCTTCTACAGGTGTCTCCATGTTCCTGAGGTGGAACACACAAACTTCTGCCGATGCAGGTTCGACATTTCCCCCCTCAGTTTTTGCTCAAGAAAGGTATCAGATCAATCTTGGCCTCCTTGAGGCTCAAGTCTATAATTAAGTTGTCTCAATGCAGGATTCCTCCCCCCACTCCAGTTATTTTCAGTGATTGAAAGAGGGAGAGTGCTCCTCAAGGCCTTGTATTGCCTCACCGGCTCTAACTTGTTTCTTCCCGATTCTGAACCTGTCTATTTATAGTTATTTTAATTGTTGTGTGTTCTTAATACTTAGGGGTACATTTGCAGCATACCACATGGGGATTGAGCTTTGTGAATCCTACAAATGTTAATGGAGGTCACACAGTTAAATCTCAGTGCTCCATGCAGGAAACTTACCCCCAAATGTCCTTCTCATATATCCTCCCTCATTCTATTCCTTACTGCCATGAGCCGTATCCTCACCTGAATTCTCAACCTGCCAAATTATGTACACAAAACTCCATTTGATTGTACCATCAGAACTCTGAGTCCTTTGCCTGAGTCCTGTGTTTTTAACTGAAATTCTCCTGCTGCCTCTTTATTCCATATTCTACTATAAACATGAAAACTAACCATGTCTATTCAGAAGAAAGGCCGCTGATTTCAAGACAACCTACTCCCACAAGACTACAGGAATGCAGCCTTCCAGAGGAACTGAAAGAGGGATTTTGCCTCAGGCTGGTACACCAGAGGGCCTTACTGTGTTTCCCTGTTCCCAGATGCTCCATTTTGGAGCTTTCCATTAGTGGTAGTTTACTGACCACTTAGGCAGAGATCAGACCTCCAGCACAGATCAGGCTTGTCTCAGACAGTGGCACTGCTCTTCATTGGCAGAGGCTAATGGAGGGGCAACTATACTCACACACCCTAGCCATCAACATTAGAGTGTTAGGATTGTAGCCTTCGCGTAGTCCTTGAAGAAATTTCCAGTTGTAATAAGGTGGTAGGAATAAAATTGATAAATTCAACATGTCCCCCTTATCAAAATTGCTAATATAAACCATTAAACACATTTCCCATTCGAATATATCTTGTCTATATATTTTTTTCTATTTTTGATTATTTGCTAGTATATGTCAGACTATATTACACAATCAAAAACACCTAATTTAAACCAAACATATCAGAAGTGCAGTTAACCAGCGGTAAGAGATCACTCTTTCTTCTAACCTAATCCTGCCAGGGGATTTGCTGCAATGCCATAATCAAACCAGTATAAAACTTGTTTGCCTTCCAATGCCCGTAACATCCACAGTCCTTACATATTATTGTAGCCATCAGTAAGAAGTTGCCTTTTCTCCATTTCTTTTATTCAAAAAATTAAACATGTTTCTGAAATTGGTTCCGATGGCTGGAATATACCGTACTTGCTTAAATGAATGTTCCCATCTACAGGGTAGATACCTGCCCAATCAATGTGTGCCATATGTATGTATAATACTTACAGGAATTGATGCTGCAAAGTGATTGCTTCTGAAACTTTCTCCTACTTAGAATAAAAAAAATACATTGTCTTCTCAGCAATTTGGGGTCCATGTTAAAACTATGTTCTTCTGATGAGAGAAAGCATGACTTGCATGCTCAGCCTGACTTCCAAAGAGGTTTGGAGTCCCCATAGCTTCTCCTGCTGCTTCAGTGCAGTTTCCTGGATTCTCTTGGGCAGGAAGAACTGGTGACTTGAACAAGCCAGCAATTCAAACTCGCTTTGGGAAAGACGTGTATTTGGTACCATCTTTTATTTTTCGAGCCCAATTTTATAGTCCAGCTTTCTTCCACAGACTGGACATTTTGGTGGTCTTACTGCAAAGGCTCCTAGAAGCTGCCAGCACGTGACAGCGGCCACACCCTGGCAATGGCTTCAACTGGCTGGCTAAACCAGGTGAGGGTAGCCAATGGGTCTCAAACCCTTGGTGAGTTAGGGACTTGCATGCAAAGACAGGCTGCAGAAAATGGAGTGGGTCAGACGAATAATGGCTTCAACAGTCAAGAAGGTGGCTTCTGCACATGCTGTAGAGGGAAGTGAAAACTCTGGTCCTAAACCTCTGCTGCCTTGTGGGATATCTTCTGGAGAAGAAAAGGCTAATGAGTAAATGCTACACAAATCCAGAGTAGAGTCCCTAAGGTAGTTAAGATGGCACCTTGTATGCCTCCTTCCGGCTACTCCTGCAGCCAGGGTGGTGCCAAATGTACAAAATAACCCCTCTGCAGCGCCACAATCCCAAATCCCAACGTGGTGTAACGTTGGGAAATGTTGATCACTGCTCCTAGCTAGGCAGTTACCTGTCCACAAGGCTCAACATGGATGCCGAAATCCAGCATCGCCTGAGCTCTACAAGTGTGGCTTTCTGCCGATTGAAGTGCAGAGTGTTTGAGGACTGGGACATTCGCAGGGAAACCGAAATGCTTGTTTACAAAGCTATTTTACTACCAACATTACTGTACGCTTGTGAAACATGGACCACTTATGAACGCCATCTCCAACTCCTCGAAAGATTCCATCAACGGTGTCTCCGAAAAATTTTACACATCACTTGGGAAGACAGGCGAACTAATATCAGTGTACTGGAAGAAGCAAAGATCACCAGTGTTGAAGCAATGATTCTTCAACATCAACTTCGTTGGACTGGTCATGTTGTGCAGATGCCTGGTCATCATCTTCTAAAGCAACTACTCTATTCCGAACTTAAAAATGGAAAGCGTAATGCTGGTGGTCAACAAAAGAGATTTAAAGACTGTCTCAAGGCAAATCTAAAAAAAAAAAAGTAGTATAAATACTGAGAACTGGGAAACACTGGCCTGCGAGTGCTCCAGTTGGAGAACAGCCTTTACCAAAGGTGTCATAGGCTTTGAAGACACTTGAACTCAGGATGCAAGGGAGAAACATGCTAAGAGGAAGGCACGCTTGGCAAATCTACACCATTATCAACTCCTGCCTGGAAACTAATGTCCCCACTGTGGAAGGGCGTGTGGGTCCAGAATTGGCCTCCACAGTCACTTACGGACTCATTGTTAAAACCGTGGTTATGGAAGACAATCTTACTCAGCTATGAGTGATCACCAAAGAAAGAAAGACACATTGTCCAGGCTTGCGCCCCAGGGTTGCTGCTAACACACGGTTGGACTTCAACCCCAGAGGCGCACTGCGTTGTCTCTTGAGACAGATGGATTCCAACAGCAACAACTGCAATGATTACAGTTCCCAAGAAGAGGAAGAAGACTGTCAAGGGAAGAAAAGCGGAGGGGGGATACCAGTCACAAGAGTTTGGAAAGGGCCATAGCTCAGTCATTGAGCTTTACATGCAGAAGTTGTCGTGTTCAAGCCCTTGTGTTTTCAGGTAGGGCCAGGAGAGAATCCTGTCTGTAATCCTGTTTATTTTGGTGTGTGTCAAAGCATGACCAACGCTGCAGGAGGCAAATATATATGTTGCAAGATAGGCATGCATGGAGAAATGTAACCAGCAAAAAATGGTAAGCTCAAATATACTTCAACAGACCGTTCCAATGCATTTTGAAACTATATAATAAAAAATATTTTAATGCCTCATTTCTTTTACAAAACACAAACAAATGCCATGTCAAATGTAATATTGTATGAATATATTTAAAATGTACAACTATGAGAGGAAAGCCAATGTGCAAACAAAATGGTTAACAAAAATAAAGGGCCAAGCTCCTAGGAATTTTCAAATCCATTCTTGTCATTTAATAGCAAACACTCTCTTCTTGCTAAATTAGTATGACAAGGAAAATATTACTAAAATGAAAAAATAGAGAAACTAGTTAGCAACCGAGTTGCTAAGCAATTAAAAGAAAAGCTCATAAATTTGTAAATAGTTAGGCTTGTGACCCAATTAAAAATAAAAATGAAACAGTTTAAGTGATTAAGAAGTGTAGGTCCAAACCATCAAAAGTGAAATTATTTGATCGTTTCATGCGACAGCAGGATTTGAAAATGAAAGTGAGGTCCCTTCTAATTTGGGCTCGTTGCCAGATGTGCGTGGCCAAGGACCATGGGGAGCAAAAGTATACCATAACAGGTTAAGAGAAAAAGTTGATTAATCACCAGTCTTGACAGATCAATCAACTGATTAAATTTAAATGAATGTGCTTATAACCAAAACCTTAATAAAAGAGTATTTTTGAGGTATTGAAGGAAGATTGAGATAAATCTTAAAATTTAATAAAGCTAGCACTCGTGCCAAGAAGGAAAGGTCATATTTAATATTTCCCTTTTCATTCCTTATTAGAGGAGCATTAGCGCAAAAACAACCTCGAAAGGCAAACACGTGTGTCCTTAAACCACCATCCTGCAGGTTCACATTTGCCCATTGTAAGTTAAGTAGGGCCCACAATCAACTGCAGCCAGTGGCATGGCATGGGTTGCCAGAGCCCGGGGCCATGTTGAGGTGGGAATGAGGGAAACAGATGGAGAACACATGCACATTCAACTGCCTAACGCAGTGATGGTCAAACTAGGCCCTCCAGCTGTTTTGGGACTACAACACCCATCATCCCTAGCTAACAGGAGCAGTAATCAGGGATGTTGGGAATTGTAGTCCCAAAACAGCTGTAGGGCGTCCACATCACCCAGGAAATCGCAGCCAGAGAGATACGTGTCTGGAGAGGCCACTTCCTGGTTCACACGGAGCAGCCGTTTTCAATAAAGCTCAGCCATGGAAGCACACAACTATACTGAGGAAATGCCGGGTGTTGAAATTTTGCATCCCTAACCATTTTGTACCCAGGGTAACTGCCCCTGTGCTCCCCCCCCACTACATCTGAATGCAGTAAGCTGTTTTCCTTACTGAATCAACCTACAATTCTGTATTTTAAACTGGCCCAGCATACCTATAAACTCCCGTAACTGACCTCTCCCACAGTTCCTTGATTAAAGCCTGCTCTTACGAGACCAGAGATAAGATGCCGTTTTTTTTTCTCCTGACCACCCAGGAAACAGCATTGTTAACACCTCATTTACATTGGCTACTACTTAGCAGCTGTTTGTGGGGAAGCTGTGCCTGCAGAGTATCTGTGAAGTATTGCAAGGAAGTGAGAAATTAATTGCTGAGCAGTAAGTTCCCTCATCATCATTAGCAGCAGCACCCCCACAAACACTTGTTCATAGCAGCCAGTGTTTAATGAGGCTCTAACAAGGCAGATTGCTGGGAGTTCAGCAAAATTTATATTACTCAGCATTCCAGGAGGCTCAGTATGTGATATCAGTGTTGAGAAATCACCAGCAGTTAAGGCTAAGCCAAAACTATTCCATGGCTCCCCTTTTGAAGTTTTAAGCGCTTCTAGTGGGAAATATCCACTTTTTGTCTAAATTGCCTTCATTTCCCCTCATTCACAGAAGAAAAGCTCTGCTGGATCAGGCCACGGGCCCATCTAGTACAGCATCCTGTTCTTACAGTGGCCAAGCAGATGCCTATGGGAATCACAGACCCTCCAACTGCCACTCTTTTCCAGGGACGGTCCCCAATTGACAGAAGCCATCCCGGTTTCTGATCTTGGAATGCCCCACTTTTCCTTAGGATGCCCCTATTTTCATCGGATAAATCTTGAAGGGTATGGAGCCATGTGGTCCTCAATCCATCTGAAGGGAACCCTAGCATAGGAATTTTTAAAAATGTTTAATGTTTTATTATGATTTTATATGTTGGAAGCTGCCCAGAGTGGCTGGGGCAACCCAGTCAGATGGGCAGGGTATAAATAGAATGAGGAGGAGGAGGAGGAGGAGGAGGAGGAGGAGGAGGAGGAGAAGAAGAAGAAGAAGAAGAAGAAGAAGAAGAAGAAGAAGAAGAAGAAGAAGAAGAAGAAGAAGAAGAAGAAGAAGAAGAAGAATGGAATAGGACAGGCATCCCCAAACTTCGGCCCTCCAGATGTTTTGGACTACAATTCCCATCTTCCCCGACCACTGGTCCTGTTAGCTAGGGATTAAGGGAGTTGTAGGCCAAAACATCTGGAGGGCCGCGGTTTGGGGATGCCTGGAATAGGATGTCCCTATTTTCATTGGGGAAATGTTGGAGAGTATGGAATCAGTGCAACCACACTGCTCCCAGTAGTATTATCATGCAACCAAATCTGCTTTAGCTCTATTGTTTGATGGAAGAATCCAGGAAGGATTCATCATTTGGAAGGAGCAATGGTGCTGAACAGTATTCAGGAGAAAATGGTAACTAATTCCACCTCACTGAAACTGTGAATCTCCCAAACTGCAGAAAAGGTGTGTCATTTTCCTACCACTCACCAGTGAAAATCAGATACTTCAACTTACTAAAGGTGCCCCCCCCCCGGCAGCAGTGATTCACAGCTTGGATCACATCTTATTCATGAGCGCTGATGTTCCCTAGATGGAGAGAAATCCAGCCACTGTCATTCATGGCTGTGTAACATTACGGAGGATTTACGCGGAGCTGCTCCTGAAGGGTTCAGAAGTTGGCTCAGAATTTGGCAGCCTGCCTTCTTAGTGACAGCAGAGTTGAGAAGACATGGAATGAGTGCTCTCTATGCTGCACAAAGACAGCTGCTTAAGGACACCGGAACCCAACTCAAGCTGCTGCTTTGGACTAGGGCCTGGCCTCAAAGTATCTGAGACAGCATCTCTTCCCATTACAAAATGTGCTGTGAATTGAGATGGTCTACAATACTTCAACAGGTGGGTCACAGAAGTACTATCACCGCCATTTTGTTTTGTGATGATGAGGGGCCTTGAGAAATGAGCTCATGCTACTGGAGCACTGCTTTGCCGCCTCTTCACTTCACTTCACTTCACTTCACTTTTAATTAATCTATCACCTTGTTTTCTGCTGCTCCAGAGAAGCGGACATGGAGCAATGGATTCAAACTTCAAGAAAGAAGATTCCACCTAAACATTAGGAAGAACTTCCTGACAGTAAGAGCTGTTCGGCAGTGGAATTTGCTACCAAGGAGTGTGGTGGAGTCTCCTTCTTTGGAGGTCTTTAAGCAGAGGCTTGACAGGCATATGTCAAGAATGCTTTGATGGTGTTTCCTGCTTGGCAGGGGGTTGGACTGGATGGCCCTTGTGGTCTCTTCCAACTCTATGATTCTATGATTCTATGACCTTTCTATATTGCTTGACACGAGGCGGTTTACAAGCTGAAAAAACAACAGAATAGACAGCAAAGATCACACACGTAATAACAATTTTTGTGTGTGGCCAAAATGTGTCGCAATAGCTTTCAGATAAACAACTTATATCAAACAAAGCAATATTCAATAATCCATTAGAATATAATAGTAAACAGTAAAATTAAAACCAGCAAATAATAATAAACAGTTTACACTTTACAGTTACAATAAAAAATTACTAAACTATAATCAATAAAAATAACGGCAAGTCACAATGCATAAAACACCACAAAACATACAAAACCATGCAAAAGGGGTCAAATTGAGGAACAAGAACACATAACTTATTAAATTATGGATCCAGAGGAAAAGGAGGAGGTGAGGCAGAACAGCACACGGTGGATGAAGAGAAGACTGAGCAGCCATCTTTGGGTCAGTTCAGATTATATTGCAATATCAGTAGTTGCAGCAGCAGGCTGATTTGTCTGCCTGCCTGCACACCTACCCAAGCATGGAAAGTTAAAGGGAGTCTAAGTGCAAATATAAAGACATAAGTAGACTATAAATCGATCTTGCACAGTGGCGGTATTTGGGGTTAAGAATATAAGAAAGCCCATTGTGCTGTTCTCACAATTGGGCCATTGGAAAGCATGCAAGCTCAACAGCATTTTGCCTTATAAAACTAACTACATTGGCCACTCATAGAATAATAGTGTTGGAAATGACCCTGAGGATCATCTAGTAGTCCAACCCCTACAATGCAGGAATATGCAGCTGGCCTGCACAAGGATCGAACCCATGACCTTGGCACTATCAGCACCATGCTCTAACCAACTAAACAAATGCTGCAAACATCTTACAGCTATCATAGGGTCCCCCTGTACTGTCTTTCAGAGCTTATACAGTCAAACCTCAGCTCCTGAATTCTGAAAACCCGGAAGCAAATTGAACGTTTTTTGGAAGCTGAACATGCGATGCGGCTTCTGCTCGAGTGCAGGAAGCTTCTGCAACCAATCAGAAGCCATGCCTCGGTTGTTGAACATTTCGGAAACCGAACGGGCTTTCGGAATGGATTATGTTCAAGAACCAAGGTTTGACTGTATGATGTATTCCTCAGATGTGTGGCAAATTAAAGGAGCCCTACTCTGTCCCATTCTCCACAAAGGGCCGAGTCCTGATTCCGCAATTCATTTCCAGGCATTCCAGAGGTCAGGTATTCACCTTCTCATTGGTGGGTCTCCTTCTTTCAGTATTCAAGATGTTCCTTTTCACCTTGGATCCAGCCACTTCTAACAATGCAAACCTCTCTTCTCCTGCTGTTCCCCCCAAAAGTGCCTCAATCCACCTCTGAACTCTTCGCCAACTTACCCAGTCCTGGGGAGATCATTATTTCCCCCAAGAGCATATATGGGTTGCTCACAAGTTGATGATACAACATCTCTTCTGCCTTGGGTAGGTTTAAGCCAGCCAGGCTGAGGAATTGTCTTGTGTCATGACAACTGGAATACATTGGTTGTGCCTACTGAACTGCCGTTATTAACACAACCAGTTAAATGGGCCAACTTGTCAGTTATAGCAATTGACAGCATAGCATTATGCCAGCTAAAGGCCATAAGCAAGGTCTGGGGTAGCTTAGCATTTGGCATAAGCCCACTGTTCCCTCCAATGCCACCCCTTTTTGGCCCCTCCATCGGCACTGATGCACCAGTGGCAGGGATATACTGGTATAACATGGCACCAACATACCAATGATGTTATGCTGGCACAGGGTTTCTGCTGGTGATATGTGTCAAAGTACACCAGAGTGGGGGGACTAACAGTACAATTCTAACTCCATTTACCTGGAAGTAAGCCCATCTGAATTCAATAGGTAGACCTGGTTGGGATTGCTGGGCAAATTTCACACAACCTTAATCAACCATGTCTTTATATTAATGATGAAATAATACTATCTATTTTCTCTAATTAACTTTATTAGGAAGAAATTTTATGTGCCTGTTTTTTAATAAATGAAATTCTATCTTATTCCAAATCCTATGGCACTCTAGCTCATGAAAAGTTAGCACAGAATTGTGCTCTGAGGCATATTTACTATATGCAGAAAATGCAGGTTTACAGATCGGTGATATGCAGAATATTCACAGCTTTCCTGGAGCCAACGCATTGTCTTCAGAATAAAATTTTTCCCCTTTATCTCAAAGAATTCTTTCCTTTTCAAACATTTTTATGGATATCAATAAAGCTTTTGTTCACCCAAAAACATCTTTAAAAATCATACAATTTTTGCTTGAGCAAATACTGTTTTTTTCAGAGTCAAGCACCATTTAATCTAACCAACATTTACTCAAATCAATACATTTTAATTGAAACTAATGGCAGTTAGCTTAAACCAACAGATTTTTTCACTGAACTAAGTTCATTAAATCAATACATTTATTTAAGAAATGGCTATAGCTTATGTAACAAAGTATTATTTTAAGTTCTTGTCCAAATTCACTCTTATTCAAACATATATGTGAATAATAAGAGCAAGTAAAACACTATACAGTATTGCACTAATGCATCAGAGGAACATTGCTGCCAATTACCACATTTTCTCCGGGAAAACCCCGATTTTACTTACATTTTCCCGGTGGCCCCCCGTATCACTTCGTCTCCCGTTTTTCTCCGTTTTTTTCTCCTGCCAGCGGCCTTTTTTTCCGATTTGCCCTTCTATGGGCACCAAAAATGGCCGCCGCCGGCTTCAAAAGTCGCATCTACACATGTCCGGAAGTGCATAGACGCGACTTCCGGTGTCGGCGGCGGCCATTTTTGGTGCCCATAGAAGGGCAAAGCGACACCGGAAGTTACGTCGACGCAACTTCCGGTGTCACACGGCTGCCGGTCCCGGATTCTGCAGTCCGGGACTTGGAAGGTAAGCAGAGGAACCTTCTTTGCTCCAACAGAATTTGTAAGGTTGAGGACCTTTTCAAGGCAACACCATCATACAAATAAGGGTAGTCACATGACTACCCACCACAGGGAAGTGCTGCTTTTTACCACTAGTTAGAAAGCTCACTGGCAACCATACACTCTGTCATGGCTTCCTTGGCTCTGTCAGGATCTAACATTGTTTGGCAACTGTAGATGCAGAAGGAGGAGAGAGAAAGAAGGAGCGGATGAGGCACCGAGTAGAAGGTTGACACCCAGGGACAGAAGTGCCAACTTGAATATTGGGGGGGGGGGCAGGTCAACCCTGTCGGAAGCACCGGGTTTGAGATCGAGACAAATCTCTCCGGGCGTCTTCCTTTGGAACACAGCATGGGACGGTCATAACTCTTCAGTCCCGTCACGCAGCAGCAATACATATCTGAAAATATGTGCACACTCAGACACCAGAGTAAAGCTGGAAGTTGAGGCTATGAGGTATGGCATCCAAGTAATTTATTAAGCAATATGTACAGGACAAAGCAATCATGGCGTCCTCTCACATCTTCTCCAAGACAGAGGGGGGGGGGAGTACAAAAGTACAATCCAACGGAAGAGATAGGACTGGCTTCCGTTCCAACATTTTCCAAGCATGGAATGTAAACACATACATGTTATGTAACAATCACACATCCAGCAACGGGAGAGAATGAAAATGCTGACAAACCCCGCCACGCATAATCGATTGCATTATGTGGCACACACACCATTTGAATGACAATGTCCACCAACTTTGGGGCATGGCCCCCTCAAATATTTTGTGGGGTGTGTGGAAGGAGTTGGCTCCTATGCCCAGTGTGATCCTACCCTTGTGACTTTAGATGTCAGGTGAGGGAACCAGTTATGCCAGCAATAGGCAAACTCGGCCCTCCAGATGTTTTGGGACTACAACTCCCATCATCCCTAGCTAACAGGACCAGTGGTCAGGGATGATGGGAATCGTAGTCCCCAAACATCTGGAGGGCCGAATTTGCCTATGCCTGAGCTATGCCATCTCGTTCTCCTGCCTCCCCCCCCCAAGTGGAGCACAAGACTTTGACCAGCCAGGGGGAAGAGCTGAACAGGAGAAGGTGGCAGCAAAGCAGCAGAGGGTCATAAAACAGTGCCTGAGAAACAGGCACCAGCTTTGTCATAGCTGCCAAGTCTCCCGTATTCCCCGGGAAACCCCCGTTTTTCCAGCTGTCCCCAGCCGAAAAAACGGATTTTTTCCCCCAGTTTATTCTGGTGCGGCGGCCATTTTGGAACTGGGCGGAGCATGCTCAGAAGCGACTTTTGATGCTGCTTTGCCCAGTTCCAAAATGGCCGCAGCGCGACTTCTGGTGCGGTGGCCATTTTGGAACAGGGCAGAGCAGCATCAAAAGTAGCTTCTGAGCATGCTCCGCCCAGTTCCAAAATGGCGGCAGTGCTACTTCCGGCCTGCTACTTCTGGTCCAGTCCCTTATTTCTCAGGCCGGAACTTGGCAGGTATGCAGCTTTGTAGGTAGGATCAGATCAGATGCAACTGCTCTGATGACTCCATGGCGTGGGAAATTGCAGTCTAACATAACTATGCATGAGTGCTAGTTAGTCTATGGAGGGTTTAAGATCATAGAGCTGTATTCCTAGACTCAGCTAAGACACTCCCCCTTCTCCCTCTCTCTTCAGCAACTTCCTGATGAGCAAGGTGTCATCCAATCTGTAGTCATCATTGGGGGGGTTTCTTCCTCCCCCCCCCCTGCGAAGTTTGAACTGCTAAGCTTTTTACCCATGTGCACAGCAAAAGGAAATAAACTAGCGAAAGCAAGAGAAGCGTTGACTGCATGCACAACAACAAAAAATATCTAGGACTGGGAAAGATTATGTTTAAAAGGAGCATCTAAAGAAACCCATATTTACATTTATGTGCTTTCCTATTTGTACCATAGATAAGGAAACATCTGTGTATGAAGTAGGATACCTCGTCTTGCTAGGTGAGGGACTGTGGTTGGCATATGGTCATCTGTTAAGCATTTAATTACAATCACAACCTAATTAGACAGTCCCTTTAATTGCGAGTCCAAATTTGGGTGGGAAATTTGTATGTGTAGTTATGATTTACTGTGTTTTTAGTAACTGGCTCACCGTTCCTTTCCAGTTCGATTAGTGAAAGGTTTTGTCTTCTGTGCCCCCTTGTTTTTCAAAATGGCTTCAAAAACACAAAGTAAGGTCCTTGGGCTTTTAAACAGATGGTCACCGACCAACTTCAGCACATTTTCTGGACTCTCATAAAAAGCCCTGATCTTGCAATCTGATTTGTACAGAAGGTTTAGGGGAACATTCATAAACTTAGGGATACTAAGAAACCAGCTTCTGAGGCTTGCAAATCATTTTGTCCAGGTCAAATCTGACCTGAAGGGTTGCAGGCATTTAAAGAACAAATAGCTTCTGCAGAACTTCACCAGAACTACAAAAGAACCAGCATAGCCATTGCAGTGCTAAAATGGTAAACCAGGCTGCAATGAACAACATGAGCCTTCCTCGTTACTTCTTTCTGAAAAAAGGGTGAAGTTCGTTTATTGTTTGCTTGCTTGTTTGTTTGTTTCAGGCTCCGTCATAGTGCCACTCCACCACCACCCCAGGCAGTGGCTAAATGTAAGATGTAATTAACAAACTTAAGCAGAACATAATCTGTATTAGAAATAATAATAATGATGATAATGATAATAATAACTTTTTATTTATACCCCGCCCTCCCCAGTCAAAACCGGGCTCAGGGTGGCTCACACCAATAAAATTACAATAAAACATAAAAAGCAATTAATTAAAATACAGATTAAAATACAATATTAAAATTTAAAATGCAGCTCATTTTAAGTAGTCCATAAATCCAAACCATGAGGGAGGAAAAACACAGGGGTCAGACTAAGTCCAGCCCAAAGGCCAGGCGGAACAGTTCTGTCTTGCAGGCCCTGCGGAGAGATGACAAATCCCACAGGGCCCTGGTCTCCTGTGAAAGAGCGTTCCACCAAGTTGGGGCCAATATTGAAAAGGCCCTGGCCCTAGTAGAGGCCAGTCTAGCCACCTTATGGCTTGGGATCTCCAGAATATTGTTGTTTGTGGACCTTAAGGTCCTCCACGGGGCATACCAGGAGAGGCGGTCCCGTAGGTACGAGGGTCCCAAGCCGCATAGGGCTTTAAAGGTCAAAACCAGCACCTTAAACCTGATCCTGTACTCCACCGGGAGCCAGTGCAGCTGGTAAAGCACTGGATGAATGTGATCCCATGGCCGGGACCCCGTAAGGAGCCTCGCCGCGGCATTCTGCACCCACTGGAGTTTCTGGGTCAGATTCAAGGGCAGCCCCGCGTAGAGCGAGTTACAGTAATCAAGCCTGGAGGTGACCGTCGCATGGCCACAGAAATGGCCACAGCTTGATTGATTACAGAGATAGGGGGATGTTTGGCTCAAGCATTGGGTGTCTGTCTGATCTAGCCACTGCCCCCAATCATATATATAAAATTATTTAATTTCAAAAAAAGTAAGGGAACTCAGTTTCCCTGATTTCCTGCTCAGAAAAACCTGTGGCCTTCCTTGAGAACACTGGTTTTCAACTGGTGGCCTGCAACTCACATTTTGGTTGCTGGCTGCCAAATAGCAGCGATGTGTGAACTCTCCAAAGCTGTATTTGGATTAACTCAGAGTTCTCTCTTCTACCTGCAAAACAAATGAAACCCCACCACTGTATAACTCACATCCTTTCTCCAGTCTGAGCATGGAAAACTATGCTTGGCTTTGATGTTCCCAGAAGCCATTCCACCAATCCCCCCCCCCTTTAAAACCTATTCCCCTTTTATTACCGGTCAACTGGAAGCAGGAAGGATATTTTGCAAATTAGTAGGGTGTCCATGGGTCTGACTTTACAGAGGGCAGTTCTCCATTTGAAGGGCAGTCTGCTCCAAGCCAGGTTTATAAATAAGGAGCCATAAGACGGAAGAGCAGCAGGGACTCTTGAAGTTGTCCATCAACAGTTTTTAGCACCTGCACAGCAGACTGAGCAGAAACACAGGTCACCTGTTCACATTCTTCCCCACTATGGTGTGATGTATTATATTTCGGTCCATAGCAATAATTTCTAAATATGCATCAGCACGTGCAAATCTGTATCCTCTCTTGACCTTTCGTTCTTCCGGTGACTGAGGCCACATCTGCACTATACGTTTAAAGCGGTATCATACCGCTTTAAACAGTCGTAGCTTTCCCCCAAGAATCCCAAGAAGTGTAGAGTGTTGGGTATTGTTAGGAGAACCCATCCCCCTCATTATTTTTTACATTACTAAACTATTTCAATTCTTTACAAATGCATCCCCCCCAAAAAAATGCTTTTATAAAACCATCTTTGCAATCCTCTCCCCCTCCACACACACTTTAATTGGGTCAAACGCTGGCATGTATGGAAGTGGCGAGGCAAGAGTATCTCTCTCTTCCCCCTCCTTTTCCCTTTCCTTATCTTATTCCTCCCTGTCCTTTGCTGTCAGATATATCCCCAACAGCCCACAGTTAAATCCCTCATTTAATATACAGGTGAAGCAAGGAAAGGGGAAATCAATTCATTCCCTGAAACTTGCCAGGTTTTGGTGCCCTTCAAAATCCTGCAGGCACATTGCACAATGCTTACCCTTCTTGGCAAAGGAAAGGGTTAACCCCATTTCTATCAGCCTCCAGAAACTAGTTGATATCTGACTGACTGTTCCATAAGCAATGATGGCTTAAATCATCTGTTCCACAGTAGTAGCAATGGCAGGGCTGCAAACAAGTCACAATTGCAGCAGTGAGCACACAATTCAGCTTCCTCAGCATATCTGCCTTACATTCTTCTTTAAAAATGCTGGTTTCTAGTCCTTATTGTTGTTCAGATATACCAGAAGTCAAATGTGTGTGGGCATAGCATGGTTGAAGTTCAGATGCCAGGAAAAACAACAACACACTAAATAAGGTTTCCAGGAATGAGGGGATGGGTTTCCAAGTTCCATGCCCGCTTCCTTCCCCCATGAATACCAGAAGCTGAATTAATTATGCAAAGTAAAAGAAGTTATGCAAATGTGTTTGATTTGCATCATGTGTGCCTTTTGCAGAATTTGGCTTTCCTCCGCACAGAATATTAGTTATCTTGGCACATAAGGTCTTTTGTTCCAGTCTTGCACAGAGGAAGACTGGGAGACCAAGAGACAGGCGTTTTCACCCTGTGGATATGATCTCAGCTTCTACAGGATGAGGAGAGATCTCAGCAGCTCAAACAGTGTTCGGCTGAAACTCTATCCATCTTAACACAGAAACCTTTTTCTTCCTCCCTGTACTTAAACATCTGCATGGGAACAGGACTGTTGGACTCACTTTATGGGGTCAGGAAGGAGAAGCTTGGTTAGGATGTGCCATCAGTACTGAAAGAAAGGAGACAGGCTCACATTGACTCTTTAACCTGGTCACAGTGCAGTTTGTTCCAAATCCACAGAAGAGAAGTGCCAAGAGGGAACCAACCCACAGGAAGGGAAGTTGGCATTTATGACAGTCCCTGAGGGCTCAGACTTACCATAAAGGTAAAGGTAAAGGGACCCCTGAACATTAGGTCCAGTCGTGACCGACTCTGGGGTTGCGCACTAATCTCACATTATTGGCCAAGGGAGCCAGCGTACAGCTTCCAGGTCATGTGGCCAGCATGACAAAGCCGCTTCTGGCGAACCAGAGCAGCACACGGAAACGCCGTTTACCTTCCTGCTGTAGCGGTCCCTATTTATCTACTTGCACTTTGACGTGCTTTCGAACTGCTAGGTTGGCAGGAGCTGGGACCGAGCAATGGGAGCTCACCCTGTCGCAGGGATTCGAACCGCCGACCTTCTGATCAGCAAGCCCTAGGCTCTGTGGTTTAACCCACAGGGCCACCTGCGTCCACTTACCACCTGCGTCAGACTTACCATACTTTGCCTTTTTTCCAGACAGCCAGAGGTGATTTGCACTGGCCTCCTTGTGGGGGAGAATGCACAAGCTCCAGGCATCATGGCTATTCCAATGATCACTATTGCCACCTAGAGGGAAGTTGGTGCTTGCCCTCTTCTGCCACTCTTTTCACCAGACTGTCAATGGAACCAAACAAAGGAGAGCCTCTGCCATTTCAGAGGGAAGTCCCGTCCCTCCTCTTTCTGATCCTGCACCTTTGAGCCATTTGGGTCCCTGCAGCAGGCTCTGGCCCCACTGGAACTATAGAGAGCGGGAGCACCCAAACATCCAAATCTGCTTAGATACATCTATGGGATTAGTAGTTGGGAGAGTCCCTGCAACTTTGGGGGCCCCAATCTTGGGGGTGGGGGTGGAAACCAGCAGAGTTTTAGAGACCATGGGGCTAATTCCAAGAGCAGAGACTTTTGGTGCTACCAGCCATCCCATAATATCTTAAGTGAACATATTAGACAGGAGTAGAGGGCTGCCACAGCTGGGATAGGTGTGGGCTGAGTCCTATCACAGTAAGGAGGAGAAGCTGAGGCCTTCCTTTCACATCTTCAAATACAAATATCACACATGCCCAATGATAAGATCCGAATGGTTTGTGACTACTCAGGAATGAGATACGGGGTTTGTGGTGGCTAGCTTCATCAGCAAGCACCTCAATCTCGTGTGCAGCACCAATGAAAATGAAAGAATTCTGTGCCTGTTATAATTAAGAAAGGTCTTGAAAATACAGTAGCCAATATAATGCAAAATTCAATTTATATGGGTTTATTGTGCTTCCATATTTGGAACATGTGTCCCGCTTGCCCCGTCGCAGAAGGCCCACATTCTGCAAGAGCTGAGAACTCCTGTGTCTGAAATGAGAAGCAAATCTCCTACTGTGCCCTGAGCAGCATCTTATTTACCCCATCCACGAAACCAGAGGGAGTCACTGAGAAGACATAATGGCACAAAAAGGCCCCGTTGGATCAGACGAATAGTCTAGCTAATCCAACATCCTGTTTCCCACAAGTGTCACCCTGAAGCCTCAGTGAAGCGAGACACAAATACAAACAAGCCTCTCCCACTGTTGCTCTGCATCCACAGATATCCAGTAACGTCGTATCTCTGAAAAGGCAGGGTATCGCCAGCCATCATGCCTATTGGCCATTGCTTGGTTCATCCTCCATTAAGTCAGACACCCACCCACCATCTGCCTAGCACAGCCCAAAATTCTCTCTCTCTCTACAACAGGGATAGTCAACATAGCGATCCCTGGATGTTGGTGGACTAAAACTCTCACCAGCCCCAGCCAGCATGTAAGAGATTATGGGAGATGTAGTCCAACAGGGTCTGGTAGTCATCCACTGCTCTGCAATGTGACCATGTCTGGAAGGTGGGACAGAATATTGGGAACTGGCTTTTTTCTATAGGATTAATATTCCTCTTGCAGGAGTTTTATTCTGGCAAACTTTATGTATCTTGTATCTTTTAAGACTTCCCAGAAGATACAAGTTTTCATACTTGTATTTGGTATACTGGATGGTGGAAGAGGAGAAACTTATTCCTAGATCAAAACATCAGCACTTTTTAATTACACTGTTATGTGGCAAAAAGACCTGTGAGATGACCTACAGAAAGAAGTCAGCAATTTTTAAAGTACGAACCAGCATTTTTTAAAAAATATTTTGCTTCCTTTCAGACCGCTCTTCTCTTTTAAATGGATCAAGTTCCCCTTCTTTGGATCTTTAGCCTATGTCCATTAGTACCTCCCCAGAGACTATTTCATCAAACAAAGCCCAACACTTGGAGATGATTTTAAGTTTGTCGAAGAGTTATAGCCAGTGCTTTGTTTATGTATAGTGAGCATTTACTGAGTTAGCACTCCCCAAAGGAAAATCGGAGGAGATACCAAGAAAAAAAATGTTGTAGATAATTGCTACTTGGTTTGATCTCCTGATATTTCAAGGTATTTTATACCATCTTAATGGTTTCACCTGAGAGTGTTGGGCTCAACTTATACTTTTAAACGATGGTCCCAAACAAACTGTAAATGAATGACTTCTGATGCCTCTGCAGTAAGCCACCACAACAGAAATATCCAAGATGCTTTTCTTTGTGTGCTGTGTACGTTGCTAAGAACCTTCCACCAATGAGAAAGTCTAGGATTGTGTACAATATTCTAACTGTCCTTCTCTTTCCCACTAATTGATTTTGAAAATAGGGATTAAGTTGCACCTCCTAACTTTTCATAATGATTTCAGCAGGACCTAACTGCTAAGGGTGTGCAGCCAATCTGTGCTGGGGCTGAATAATGGGGGCAATAAGGGAGATTCAGTGTGATCTGATCTCTCTATAAGTCAATTTGTGGTGTCAACAAAGAGCAGTGAATCACTTCAGGGGTGCCACAAAGCCTCATGTTACTCTGTTTTTCTGTTCTCTCTATTCTTCAGTAAAACTATATATCTATGTTTCTGTATGGTAGGTCCACAGACTATGCAAGGAGAGCTCTTGGTGATTTCTTCTTTTTGTTCTATTGTTAAAGCTTATTTGCTATGGCTTTTAATATTGCATAGCAAGTATTTTCTCTTGCTTAGCCCTGGACTTAGCACAACACGGCGTCATTGATTCTATATTTCCATGGTCAGTGTTAACAAATATAAATAGCATTGTGAGGACCACTCTTCCAACACTGTATATGGAGAATTAAGAAACAGGACAGAGAGGCCGACAGAAGCCGGCAGTATGTTGGACAAGTGATGGTTCTAGGTCCACAGGCCAGGAGATGGAACTGAGAACATTTAGTAACTTTGCCCAAGAGTATATGCTATGATGACATACATTCCAGAGGAGGAACAATCCATGCTGGGGCCTATGAATCATAATTGACCCTTTTTGTGAAAAGGGGCCTAACATTACGCAATTTAGTCCTGGATTGTGGCCTCCTAGCTCAGCAGCCAGGTGAGGTTTTTTACATGCAGTCACCTGCAAGATTTCTCCTTAAAAGATGAATATGGGAACTTTTGCTAACACTTCTAAGCCCATGTAATTACCATTTTTAATATGGAACCAGTAGCATAGTATACAAAAATCACTGAACATTTTGATAGAAATGAACATTGATTCAGTCGATGATTTTTAATTACTCTGAATTCTATAGACCCATTTCTGGATCATTGACAATAATGTAACATGAACTGAATTTCCAAAAGCTTCAGTTCTACGATGTTATTTTCTCCCAAATATCACATCGCTCAGCCTGCTGTCCTTAAAAAAAGAAAAGAAAAAACTTTACCCAGTTATTGTTATATTTAATATTTGGGTTTAATTCTCCAATATACCAACCACAGGACAGTAACCTTCTCTGCATGTTGAGAATCGACTAAAAAAAGATCCAAACAGTGATTGATGAAACTTCCATCCTTATGCCCTGGTGTCATGGACTTGTTGGACGCAGAGGAATGGTGGGAGGCACCAGCTGGGGAACCCCCAAAGGGGAAAAGGCTCAAAGGATGGTGATGGTGGTCAGAGGGAGAAGAGGGTGCAGACTGGGAGGAGGAGCTGTCAGAAGCTGAAGAGGTAACAGGGTTTAGTGAACAGGGAGAGTCTGTGGCAGAGAGAAGTCCAGAAGCAGAGGCAGAAGCAGAAGCAGGGGAGGAAGAAAGCCAAGAGGCTGAGATGCGTCAGGCTGGTGAAGAAGCCAGGGGGTCTCCCTCTCTAGCTGTGACAATCTCCCCTCCCCTCTGTTCTCCAGGACCAGAAGATGTCTGAAGGAGAAGGAGCAGAGACAGGCGTGTCAACATAGTCTCAGATTGCTTGGGAAGGACCCGTGGACGAGGATATTTAAACAGCTGCCTCACAGGGGAAAGACTTACTGAGAAGAGTTGCTATGTTCATTAGGCCTGGCACTCCTGAGCAGACCTTGTTTCTTTTAATGAAGAGTTAACTTCACAAAAGCTGTGCAAATTGTATAGAAGAGCAGGTGGCCAAACTATACCTGCTGAAATTCCCTTCTCTATCCAGGACCCCTATACTGTTTTTCCCCTGGCTATCCTCGGACAACCAGTGTGTGTGTCTTTGCCGTACCAGTGGAATTCTTTGGAATGCCATCACTCCTCTCTATATTTAGTTGCTTTCCTTATCTTCTCTTTTATCACTAGGTGCCAGCTGTAAGCATTTATCCATACGAAAGCTAACACACATGCTGTCTTGTCAAGATATAAAGATAAAGGTACCCCTGACCGTTAGGTCCAGTCACGAACGACTCTGGGGTTGCGGCACTCATCTCGCTATATAGGCCAAGCCAGCGTTTGTCTACAGACAGCTTCTGAGTCATGTGGCCAGCATGACTAAGCTGCTTCTGGTGAACCAGAGCAGCGTGTGAAAATGCCATTTACCTTCCTGCCAGAGCAGTACCTATTTATCTACTTGCACTTCGTACTTTCGAACTGCTAGGTTGGCAGAAGCAGGGACCGAGCAATGGGAGCTCACCCCGTCTGGGGATTCGAACCACCGATCTTCCGATCAGCAAGCCCTAGGCTCAGTGGTTTAGACCACAGCGCCATCTGCGTCCCAGTCAAGATATAGGGCAGGCATCCCCAAACTTCGGCCCTCCAGATGTTTTGGACTACAATTACCACCTTCCCTTACCACTGGTCCTGTTAGCTAGGGATCATGGGAGTTGTAGGCCAAAACATCTGGAGGGCCGCAGGTTGGGGATGCCTGACATAGGAACTAGCAAAAAGCACCAAATTATTTTTCCACAGAGAGAATTGTTACATCATTTCCCAAGCAGCCAATCACGTGTTTAACCCAGTTTGTTTTTTAGCTACTTATCAACAAGTTCCTCACTTCTGCAGACATTTCCCCAGTTATGACAGTATCTATTTTCAAGATCAGGTTTGGTTAACATGTGGCTCTTCAGATGTTAACCTTCCTTTTAGCATAACGTTAAGTGTTTATATAGTACATTTTATATAAAGCACTTCACTCTCATTAATACTAGCAAAAGTCCTCTAGAGCAGTGTTTCCCAACCTTTTGCCTCCAGATGTTTTGAGACTACAATTCCCATCATCCCTAGCTAGCAAGACCAGTGGTCAGGAATGATGGGAATTGTAGTGGAATTGGGAATTGTAGTCCGAAAACAGCTGGAGGCACAAGGTTGGGAAACACTGCTCTAGAGTAGACCAGTATTATTATTATTATTATTATTATTGTTATTATTATTATTATTATTATTATTATTATTATTATTATTATTATCTGTGGCTTGGGGTGACAGGTATTCCCAGGACTGAGGCAAGATTTGAGATCCAGTTCACTGTGGTCCTATTCCAACTTTTGTGAACTAGTAGAGAAGGTTTAAGGATTTCTAGAGTTTAGGAGTGGCTCCTTATAAACCTTGGGCATTCAGCATACAACATTCTAAAGAATGTCAAGGATACTATGCACTATTCAAAAGTCCAGCACAAGCTTTGAGAATGATTTTACTTGTCAGACCATTGATGAAGAACAAAAAACAAACCAAAAAAACAGGTCAGACTAAAGGACTAACTACCGTGTTTCCCCTTTTTTAAGACGTAGTCATAAAGTAAGCCAGGGCAGCAATTTTAAACATTTGTAAAATGTAAGACATACCCCGAAAATAAGACATACCTCCGTGCCTGCCAGCTCAGGGCCTGGAACTGGTGGCTGCTGCAGCAGCAAGCGTGCGGAGCACCCAAGCCAGCGGCTGGTCCACTGCCGAGCCTGTCCGAGGAGCCTTACACCCCGCCGCCTGGAACCGGCTGCTGCTGCAGCGCCGAGCACGCGACATCGGCGAGCACTTGGAGTGCGCGGCAGTGCCGAGCGGAGCCCCTGAAACAGCGGCCGGGCATCTGCTGAGCCCGGCCGAGGAGCCTTCCACCCCGCCGCCTGCAACCGGCGGCTGCTGCAGTGCCGAGCGCGCGGCATCGCCGAGCACTCAGAGCGCGCGGCATCGCCGAGCGGAGCCCCTGAGCCTGTGGCCAGGCCTCTGCCGAGCCTGGCCGAGGAACCTTCCACCCCGCCGCCCGGAACTGGCGGCTGCTGCAGAGCCGAGCGCGCGGCAGCGCCGAGCACTCAGAGCGCGCGGCAGCGCCGAGCGGAGCCCCTGAGCCTGTGGCCAGGCCTCTGCTGAGCCTGGCCGAGGAGCCTTCCACCCCGCCGCCCAGAACTGGCGGCTGCTGCAGTGCCGAGCGCGCGGCAGCGCCGAGCGGAGCCCCTGAGCCCCGAGGAGCCTTCCACCCCACCGCCCGGAACCGGCGGCTGCGGCAGCGCTGAGTACTCAGAGCGCGCGGCAGCGCCAAGCGGAGCCCTAGAACCAGCGGCCGGGCCTCTGCCGAGCCCGGCCGAGGAGCCTTCCTCCCTGCTGCCCAGAACCGCCGCTGCTGCATCGCCGAGCGTGCGGCATCGCCGAGCGTGCGGCATCGCCGAGCGCGCAGCAGCGCCAGGCGAAGCGCCAGGCGGAGCGGCCCACCACCCTGAACCAGCTGCTGGAGCGCACCGAGTGCTCAGCAGCTCGGAGCACCCTTGCCCCTTTCTTCTTCTTCTTCTTCACTCTCTTTTTTTCCCCATACGCCCATCCTGTCAACAGCATATCCTCTGCTTTACCGGTAGGTGATAGAAATAAATGAGAGAAAAGCTACATCAGCAGAAAATAGACAGATTTCTGTCTGATCTTTATTTCCTAGGAAAGTCTTCCCACTGCAAAAGTAGACTGCAGCATTAACTCAGATCTCATGCACATTTAAAGAACTTGCTTTCCCTCAAAGAATTCTGGGCATTATACAGTAGTTTACTCCTCATAAATTTACAGTTCCCAGCCAACCCTTAACAAACTACATTTTTGCATACATTGTATTGTTCTAATACATACAACAGCCTTGTCAGGTAGGACAGAGCCCAGCAGCGCTGTGTGCAGCGCCCTGAGCCAGCGGCCTGGCCCGGCCAAGGAGACCGTAAGGTAATAAAAACCATAATAAAAAAATAAGACATCCCACCAAAAATAAGCCGCCCTGTGTTTTTTTGAGGAAAAAAAGTTATAAGACGGTGTCTTAAAAAAGGGGAAACACGGTAAACCTAAGATGGGCAAAAGAATGGATGTTGTCAACTGAGGTACTACTGGTCAAGTACAAGAATTATTGCAAGGAATATTGGAGTATGTGAACCTGAATCCAGAAAAGGCACTTTAAATTCTTGAGCAAGAGTGCATATTTAACATAGATCAGATTGGCCTTAATTTTGAGAGCTCTTGAGTATGCTTTATACATTCAAAACACATTGGTTTAAACTCTTCTTCCTGTGAAACTTTTATGGGTGAGCTGAGAGTTTGTTTGGACAATGGCCATAGGCTGAGAGGGAAGGTGTATCAGAAGGAAAATGAATTGATTTTTATTTTTATCTATTAGTAACTTTGTATTGATGTAACATTTTATACGTAACTGTGTACTTTTGTAATATTTTGTTTAAGTTGTCTGTTGTGGCTTCAGTTTTTTGTACACTACTTAGATATATATTTTTAATATAATTGCAGAAATTAAATCATCATCAGCATTGGTGGTCCACGGAGATGCTAATATTTCTTTGCTATTGTTTAGTCATTTAGTCGTGTTTGACTCTTCGTAACCCCATGGACCAGAGCACACCAGGCACTCCTGTCTTCCACTGCCTCCCGCAGTTTGGTCAGACTCATGTTGGTGGCTTCGAGAACACTGTCCAACCATCTCATCCTCTGTCGTCCCCTTCTTCTTGTGCTCTCCATCTTTCCCAGCATCAGGGTCTTTTCCAGGGAGTCTTCTCTTCTCATGAGGTGGCCAAAGTACTGGAGCCTCAGCTTCACGATCTGTCCTTCCAGTGAGCACTCAGGGCTGATTTCCTTAAGAATGGATAGGTTTGAGCTTCTTGCAGTCCATGGGACTCTCAAGAGTCTCCTCCAGCACCATAATTCAAAAGCATCAATTCTTCGACAATCAGCCTTCTTTATGGTCCCGCTCTTTAGAAAGGCTGAATAAATCAGTTCAAATTACCTTAAATAAATCAAGTTCATCAGAAGTGTGGAAACATTTGTGGTAGGATTGTTTTTCCAGGAAATAATTTAAATATTTATACTGGGGTATCTCAGTAGTCAGGGTTACCTCTACTGAGTGATCTCTGCTGAGTGGAGAAGACAAAATTGAATGGGAATATGGGCATGTGAGGCCGGGTTCCCCACTCCCAGTAATGGCCTGGTTGTGTGCAATGCATGGACATTGCAACCATGAATCATGAATGCCCCAAGGTTGTGATTCCTTCACATGATAATGCTATGGCCAAACAGGGAAGAATAATTCCCCCTCTATCTAGGCTGACAGATATACCTTTTTAGTGTTAGTAGGACAATCATTCATACTAATTGCTAATTGCAATTAAAACAAGAGCTTGAAATTCTCTGATGTGCTCATAACCTGGGATTTTGAATTAGTTCAGAGGGGCTCGGGGATTTGTAATAGGCTATACTGTGAGCTCATTCTGTTCCTGGAAAAAAAAATCTGTTTGTTCATTGTCAGGTGTAGTCTGATTTCTTTTTTAAAAAATAATAAATAATAATAAAAATGAACGCTGTGCAAACATAGGCTGACTCCTTTCTAATCTGTCAGCACATTCTTTACATCTGTGCATAAACATTATTATTGCAAACTCAGTCTGTTGCTGACTGCAAAAAGGATCAGAGTCCTCAAAATAGAAGGAGACTTTGGTACATTAAGATAAAAACAAGCAAGCATGAATGTGTGTGTGTGTTTTTGGAGAGGGGGGAGGTAACCATTTTGTAGGAAATTGGCCAGTATTTTTCTTTGGCATCACATGTACATGCAGGGTAAATCTTTTGATTCAAGGACAACAATATTGCCTTCCTTGGCCCCCGACAACAATTTCCATTATATTCATATACAGTATTAAATGTCGATGAAAAGACAGAGTCAAGTCTAGTGAGAGACCAGAGTGGCACACATTCAGAGATTCTTCAAGATCATTTGGTAGATTTGTGTGTTGGGGGAAAAGCAGTGTGCTCTTTTCCATGTTTATAGCAGGGGTGGCATCTAAGGAGAACAGTTCCCCTTGATTCTAAAGCAATGGGATTTTCCCCCTTCTCCTCTTTAATGGGCTTTTGGGTTTTGCTTCATCTTGTTCCACTCCAACCCCTGTAACTTTTTCTGCCAAGCTTTGAAGCAGAGTTGTTGTTGTTGTTGTTGTTGTTGTTGTTGTTGTTGTTGTTGTTGTTGTTGTTATTTGTTGTTGTTGTTGTTGTTGTTTGTTGTTTAATTGCTTTCTAAAGTTAACTGAGGCTATTCGGTGTCTTGTTTTGTTATAAGTACATATATTTGGTAAGTGAACCTTTTGGGTTAAATGTGAATTTGGAATTGCAGAAACGTTTCGATTTGGGGGGGGGGGTTCCTTTCCCCTTCCTGTCAGTATTCCTGTATACCTAATGAGGTGACAGAAAGAATTAAAAATGACAGATTGTTTTGGCTGCAATGGAGCCATCGGAGATATATTTCCCTGTAATACAGCTCAATAAGCTCAGCTTGTGTGAAGTCCTCTGTGTATGATTCATTGCTGCAGCAAGGGTACTCGTGGCGTTTTTTTAACGAGAGATGGTCATGAGCTGGGCAGCAGGGAGATGGAATTGCTGTCAGAAGACAATGGTGACAACTGTCTGCCAGCACTGCTACATGAATTCGCCGAGGTTGGCCAGACTACAAAGTAATAGACTATTACTCTGTAACACACCTAATTAGGAGCTGCACAGACTGGCTGACACACACAAAACACATGCCTAGCCAATCACCTCAGGGAAGGGGAAGGGGGTGGGCTGCGAATGCGCTGCTCCAAATCCGTAATGTCTGCAGAGCTGTGCTCGCCCCGTCTGCAGGCCAGTCCCCAAAGCCTTGGAGTTAACTCAGGGAGATTAGAATCAGGATTTGGGTCCGCAGTAATAAACCTCTTAACACCCATGCACCATTACTCTGCCAAGTGTCTGGCGGAACAATAAAACATATCAAAAGGGATTCTGCGAGACAGAATGGTTAAGTACAGGTGTTAGACTGATAGCCGGCGTAATTAAGAAAAAAGATCTGTCATTTCACAACCAGCGTGGAATAAATTCCAGATATCTCTCCATAATCTTTCAAAGTACCTTTATCTCCAGAGTCAGCGAGGGTGACCATGGAACACCCTGAACCCAATTATGTGGCTCTCTGATTAACATATCTTTATTTCTCAAGGCACAAGGCTAGAGCGCATGCTTTTTTCTTTTCTTTTTTCTTTCCTTTTTGGAAAGTTTGAACTGTAGTCATTCCAAATATCAAGTACTAGTCATGCTTCCAACCAGCTCCCAGGGCTCGGTAGTATAAGCTCTTCAGCGTGATTCCTCTGGAGAAGTGGAATGCGCGGCTGGCGAATTCAAAACAAATTTGTCCTATAGAAGCAACCTGTGCTGTTGAGGGCTTTCAGGTGAATAGAGCTGGCTGAGGTTTTATTATTAATCTGAGGCAGACGAAACATCTGTAGGAGGTGCAGCAGACAAAAACCAGGGCAGGGGGGAGACCTACTTTCCCTAAAAGCATTGGCCTCAACAAATAACCCCAAAATAGATAAACTAGATAGATGATGACAGGTACCCTCACACACTAGAAATTGCCTGTCATCCGAAAAAATAGGTTTTGAAGATAAAAGGCCCAAATTTCAAATAGAATTGTTGGAAGGCAGAGTGAAATTGTTGTCAAAATGTATAATTTTTTGTTAGAGTGGTTTACGAAAGATGAAATGACAAAAGATGTGATGATAAAATGGGCAAGAGATTTTGGGTACAATATTGAATATGATGCGTGGTTGAAACTGTGGAATCAAACATTGAAATCTACTGCAGGTACCACTCTGAAAGAAAATGTAATGAAAATGATGTATAGATGGTACCTAACACCAGTAAAATTAGCTAAAATGTATAGAATGAGTAGTAAATCAAGCTGGAAATGTAAAGCTAAAGATGGTGAATTTTATCATATGTGGTGGACATGCGAAAAAGTAAAAAGATTTTGGGAAATGATATATAATGAATTGAAGAAGATGTTTAGGTATACCTTTCCCAAAAAGCCTGAAGCTTTTCTATTGGGACTAATGGGAGAGGAGATAGCAAAAGGAGACCAGAGACTATTTATGTATGCCACAACCGCGGCAAGGACTTTATTAGCCCAAAAATGGAAACTACAAGAGATCCCGACAATTGAAGAGTGGCAGACGAAAATGATTAACTATGCAGAGTTAGCAAAGTTGACCTGTGGGATCCATAACCAGGAAGAGACAAAGTTCCAAAGGGAATGGAGTAAATTCATGGACTATATAGAGAAGTACTGTAGAAGTTTAAAGACACTTGCGGGACTGAAATAAAGCCTACGAACTGATTTAAAATGTGGGTAAAAAGGAACAGCGAGATAAGAGTGGGAAAGAAAACCGAATGATGGGAGGGAGGGAAGTCAAAGCTCGGCAGAGCAAATTGAACTGAGATATGTGAATATAAGATAAAATGCAAAAAAAATGAATAATTGTTTTTGTTAGATGTTGTTGTTACTTGTAGTGTTTGTTGTTGTTTGGTGTTGTTCATTTGGAAAATTTAATAAAAATTATCTGTAAAAAAAGAAAAGAAATTGCCTGTCATCTAATCGGTGTGCCACCCCGCAGCATGCTGGCTGATGTAAATCTTCCCCACCCCAAACCGGTCCTTTTTTCAGCTTCCATTCCCCCATCTCCCACCCTACTGCAGGCATTCAGTATTTTGCTGCTTGTTTTGGGTCTGGGTAGGAATCTTTTTTCCCCCCTTACACCTTTACTTCTTTGCACCTGGCTGGTAAAGTTTTTCATCTATTCTGCTGGAGGGTATTGGGATAATTTGCAGATTTGTAGAGCAGATTAGGGCCCTATCGCAAGCAAGCCCTCCCTGCTACCTGCCTTATCAAGGGGGAGCAGAGAGGGTCACTCTAGACGGTGTGGCTGGTATGGATGGAATTAAGATTGAGCCCAGTTGCTGCAGACATCCATTTCCTTTCCTAGTTGGATCTGTGAGCAGGGAGGCTTCTAGTGCTGAAACTGCCTTACGGTGAATTTCACTGCATGGCTAAGTATGTTGCATAATCACTAAATGGGCAGGTTACTCAAGACAGCTAATGAACCCACGCAAAATATCAAGAGCAGAATCCAGCCGTGGTTAAGCATTTTAAAGTCCCATTGATTTCAGTGGGAGAGAGATTTGAACATGTACTTAACTTTCCCGTTAAAATCAATGGGACTGACAAGTCCTTCCCTTTGGCTGGACATCACCGTGCATTTATTTGTTTTATTACTGCAAGGAGAGAAGAGAGGGAAGTTTGGTGGATCTGAGAAGTGGATTGCTGTGTGGAGGAGGACATAATTAGATTTTGTCTGGTTGTACATTTCAGGCAAGGGAAGTGGAGCCGGTGCTTAAATTGTAAAGAGAGAGGTGCTGGGGCTTAAATCTGTGTGGCAAGTATGCTGTAAGTCCCATTCCTGGATATTTCTTTATTAAATTTATATCCTGCCCTTTCTTTCCAGATGAGCTCGGGGCGATAAACACACACCACATCTCCGATAAAAACAGATTTATTTATTGAAGATAAACTAAAAACAATTGAAAGCACCGAGAACAATGCAAATAAACACAATTGAAATAAATTTTAAAACAGATGTAGCTAAATCATGCAACCGATTGGGCTCACTGAAACAAAAGTAAAGGCATGGATGCAACCAGAAATCCATAGGGGGAGGCTCCAATTGCTCAGAGATGGGGGAAAAACACGCTGCATATGTTCATATATGTGCACAGAGATGCCCCCTTTACTGTTACTTAACTACAGTTTCGGTTTAAGAATTCTAGCACATTGACTGATCGTTTAACCGGCCCATGGATCCCCGCTGCCCGCTCAGTCGGCTCCTGTGCGCCACGCTAAACTGGCGTGGAGGAGAGTGGGGACCGCCTTCTGCCACGCTGGCCGGCTTCCCATTGGCTGCAGGAAGCTCCTGCAGCCAATGGGAAGCTGCACACACCTCCTCCACATCAGAAGGAGTGCCGGAAACAGCGCTTGCGCATGCACGCACGCACACACACTCTCCAGCTCAATGTGGCGTCTGTGGGACCGTTAACTGGCCCAAGCCACAAAAACTTTGCCGACCCCTGTCTTAGGCCAATCACTTATTGCTGAGCCTCAGCTCTAAATGCAATATACAGTGGTACCTCAACATCCGAATAACTCGACTTCCGAAGGTTTCGACTTACGAAGTTGACAACCCCGGAAGTCTTTTCGCCACGCGCACGTTCTGCGCCTGTGCAGAAGTGCAAAATTACACTTCACGCATGTGCAAAACGGGCGCTTTGACAACCAAAGACTTTGACTTACGAAGAGCGCCGCGGAACGGATCGCCTTCGTAAGTCGAGGCACCACTGTAGTTCCTATATGGGTGATATTTTCCTTGCCACTGAATGCCCGTTTCTGGGAATCACAAGTGGGCAGCGCACTGTGGCACACAGCTTCTGCTTGTAGGCAACCCATAGGCCCTCCGGTTGGCCACTGTGAGAACAGGATGCTGGACTAGACAGACCACTGGCCTGGTCCAGCAGACTCTTGTTATGTTCTTGTGTCATTTGTAGCCAGAGGCATCTGCCTGCATGCACTTTATTTCTTCCTTTCAACTTTTAGCACTTTTGAGTCTGGACTGGGTTGGCTCCACCATTGACCAGCAAGCCATGCTGCTAGACTCGGCCCCTAATCCCACTCACTTATACAAAGAGTGGAGTGTCTTTTCTTGTCATATGTTAAAAGTTGGCCAGTGCGAGGTCCTGATCCCATTATCTCTTAGGTTGCCGACACTTTGTGACCGAAATGCTCTTGCAATTGATTTTTGTCCGCAGATGAAAACCTGGCTTTTTCAGGAAGCTTCTCCTCCACAGGCTCTTAGTACAAAGGATGCATGACACATTTAGCTGCTTGGTTATCTGCTGTTTTATTGGAGAGTTGTTATGGGGTTGGGGTTTTTTTTCTTCTTTTTGCTTTTATTTATTCCAGGAGCCATGTGATTGTTAGACAATGAAGCATTTAAATATTCAAATAAAAACTACACACAGGTGCTGAGATCAGCTAAAGGTGCATTTCACACCAACGAATGCACACATTTTCAAACATGAGGCAAACATGTATGTTTGCTATGAATTTAAAACAAAATAAAAAATCCTTCCAGTAGCACCTTAGAGACCAACTAAGTTTGTCATAGGTATGAGCTTTCGTGTGCATGCACGAAAGCTCATACCTATGACAAACTTAGTTGGTCTCTAAGGTGCTACTGGAAGGATTTTTTTTATTTTGTTTTGACTGCGTCAGACCAACACGGCTACCTACCTGTAACTAGTTCTTTGAATTTGTTAGCTGCTTTTCTACTTAAACGTTAAATCTCACAGTAGGCAAAGTGAGTTATGGGTTTCTGCCAACCAATATGACTATGTATGTTGTTAATGAGAAAACCCAACAATGCTCTAGAATGGACTTTTGTCTAAATGGAGGTGATGTTTATGCATTCCCTTTGTGTTCACTAGAGCTTCAACTGTGCAGCTTTTGCTGTTGATATGTGTATACCATTGATTTGCTGACTAGTCTTTTTATCTGATCATTATAGACTGCAACTTTTCGTCTATAATCTTTACACAGCCTGCTATTGTAGCAAGGGGGGGAAAGGTGGGATGTAGAATAATTAACAGGTTCCCCATATTGATATTTCCTGCCTAGCAAAGGTAAGGTGTACCATTTGACAAGTGGGAGCCGTATTTTTGAGAGAAAAGTGTAAATAGGAGATGAATATACAATATTTAGTTCCTTAATATAAATTACTCGAGAAGAAATAGTATATTGCCTTGGGGAAATCAGCAGCTTCTTCAATTGGATTGCTTCTGTCACCGCGTGGACGCAGTCTTGTTTGATGTCCTCCCACCATTCGTCTTGTATGGAGTCTTTTATCTAAATCCAAAGCAATGCAGTCATCACCCGGGCAATTCAATAATGGCTCCACAGGAGCTGTCATCCACAGTTTGCTATTCATCTTGTAAAGCCTTTTGAGTTTTCAAAGTGCCAACTAAGGTTGGTATTTCAATCACTTAAGGCTCTTTTGTATGTTCAAAACAGGTCTAAATTGAGGGTGAACAGATATTACTGAAATATTCAAACTCATTGTGCTTTGGAGGTACCAGAGGGCTAGTGCGGAAATGTCAAGAGGTAATTGGGCAGCCTGACCTTCCTTCAGTCTCAACAGCTTGACTAGCAGAACTTGAATCAACTTGGGCTCTAGTCTGTGGTACAGGACACGTCCCATGGCAACCTGGGAATCCCACAAATACCTAGAGAAAATGAAAGCAACAATAACTATGGGTAGACCATGGAGGTGACAATCAGCAAGATGTCACCCCACCCCCCAAAAAAACCCTTAGCTATTTGAAGTTTTAAGGCACATGCAAGATTTCTTCAGCACAATGTTATCCAGCACATACGATAACACACATGGTCATGGAAATTCTAGCTGCATTTATCTGTTCCGGGGGGGGAAATGATTGAAGTGGCTTGTCGCATCTTAATGACTGGTGCATTTTTGATGGCAAAAGTCTATCACGCCGGTTAGATAAAGTGGGAAATGAATATGACAGATGTCTCTCACACAAGAGAGATGGGGGAAGATTTGAATCAAATGCAGTAAAAAAAAACTTCTAGGTTTACATGGGTTCAGGCATATTCAGTTCATAAGGCCACATACAAAAAACATTGTTTGCTGTGACTTTGCCAAAACAGGTTGCATCTCATCCCAAGATACTGTGTCATTTCTATCAATGGACACATGCTGAGAACCACCATTCCATAGATATAAATACACTCCATATTCACATATACAAGAAAATGAAGCATCTACCAATCAGGGCCCCAAGACCGAATCTATTTCAAGTACTGAAGATGGCGATGAGTCCTCAGCAATGGGATGGAGGCCAGTCCCTATGGTTTCTCCTCCTCCAGTTTCACAGCCTTCCCTCCTTCCTGGTCTAACCCCTCCCCCATTGCTAGGGAATCTCTCTGCTCCATGAAAGGGGCATGAACAGGGAGCCAACAGGACGTCTTCCTCTTCCTTGGTCTCTAAAAGCACTGGAGTTGGGGGCCTGTTCTCCCTCTCAGGCCACTTCCCACCCTCTCTTCTTTCTCATTTGATGGCAGCTGTCACTCAGCCCCAAGCCGGTCGGGATTGCAGGGTTCACAACAGAAAAATGAATAAAACAGAGGGAAAGAGGCAGGATAAAAAGAGAATAAAGGGGGGGCGAGGAAGAGCGTGATCCATCCCAGTCCAGTCACATGGATGGATTAGTGCTCAACGAAACCACTTGTCCCCCAGCGCTCCTTGGGGGCACACATACATGCACAGGGTAGGCAGACCAATTTGGGGCCTTGGAGGTCTGTCTGTATCTCCCATTTCTCCATCCAGCTCCCCCAGGGTTCAAATTCGACACTATGCAAGGCCATTTGATGCCCTCTCCTCAGCCCCTGCTGCTCTGGCTAAAGGCGAGCTTTGGGAAGGAGGCACAAGGCTCTGGCAGGGTTCAAAAGCCCTCCTATCTCTCCCTAAAAGCCTTGTAAGTGCTTGCCAAGCTTTGGGAAGGAGGACTCTAGGACCCTGTTCAGATCCCTCACACCTCCTTCCCAAAGTTGGGCAAGGGCTTACCGGGCTGTGAGAAGGTGCCCTTCTCGGCTGTGCGCCCAGTGCAGCTGCACCACTTGCGCTGCCCTAAAGCCGCCTCTGCTCTCCCTCTTGGCATGGCTCAAGGAAAATTGCTCAAGATTGGAAATGTGCACAGGCCTTCCAGTCTCTGAGATTTATTCATTCATTCACTACAGTTATTGATATCCCACCTTTCAGGAGTCCCTAAGGGGGCTGGATAGCGTTTTGTATGCCTCCTTCCAGCAACTCCTGCAGCCAAACTGGTGCCAAATGTATTGTTCTGCTTTCCTTTGGGCCACATCAGCGAGGCTGAGAGGGGGGTCTTGACATCTGGGCAGCACAGGATCATCATCATCATCATCATCATCATCATCATCATCATCATCATCATTTGTATACCACTGCCCAGCCTTGTACCCCGGAGAGATCACTTTGGTGCAACTAACACAGGTATATTATCTTAAAAGGTAAAGGTACCCCTGACTGTTAGGTCCAGTCGCGGACGACTCTGGGGTTGTGCACTCATCTTGCTTTAACAGCCAAGGGAGCCAGTGTTTGTCTGCAGACAACTTCCAGGTCATGTGGCCAGCATGACTAAGCTGCTTCTGGTGAACCAGAGCAGTGCACAGAAACGCCGTTTACCTTCCTGCTGGAGTGGTACCTATTTATCTACTTGCACTTTGATGTGCTTTCAAACTGCTAGGTGGGCAGGAGCTGGGACCGAACAACGGGAGCTCGCCCTGTCATGGGGATTCGAACCGCCAACCTTCTGATTGGCAAGCCCTAGGCTCTGTGGTTTAAACCACAGCGCCACCCGCATCCCCCAGATTAATTTAGGCGTACTGAAAATTATTCAATTTGTTGCAGCTGTATTTTACTCAGAGGGAGATACTTTTTGTGGTCAGCCTTGGGTATGATGCAACTTATCATTTGCTATTCTGTCAATATTACCCTATTACCTCAGAATCCCATGTTAATGTTTGAGATTAAAGGTAGGTCTCAGGTTTAGAAAGGTGAACCACCGTTTTAGCATATCGGGAAGCTCAAGTATATTCCAAACAAATTTATCCCCAATAAACATTTATATATAAATATATCTCCCACTGTTTTGTTCTTTTGTTGGCTGTGACACTTTTCTTAGTCTAATTAAGAACAATGAAAATGTAATACAAAGAAGATGTATTTCCTTTTAATAAACACAGAAAGAAAGGAAGACATTTACAGCCTTTTAAAATACAAGAGAGAGCGCGCTAAACATTAAAATGTAAGATACACATATAAAATTATTCAGGCTGAGTCGTATAAAACGGAATCTAAATTGAGCATATTTCAGTAGCATTGGGAAACCTCACCCCAGAGCTAATAATATAGTTGCAACAGAGTTTTATACACAAAGGAGCATTCTGTGGCCTACTTTATTAAATACCTTGGAGGACTTTGTATGTATCCGTACATCTGAACAATGCAATTTATTAAGATGTCTTTCTCTTCTTTCTCTTCTGATGCCTGAATGAATTTTAGTTCTCTTTGTATCAAAAATAGTTATAAATAATGCAAATAGTATAAATACATCTTATTCAAAATGCCAGGCCTTCATATCACTCACCAGAAAAGAAAAGACGCAATCATTGATTTTTCCATTGTGATTAGTTATATCTGTTTCTCTTACTTTTCCCTTTCTCCTGATGAATAAGGCAATTTCATTGACTGCTATTATTTGCTGACTTGTAGACATTTTTAAAAGTGTGGAAGAGAACATAAGAAATCATCCAGGATACATCTATTGGCCATTTTAGCTGGAACATTTAATGTTTTCCTATTTCCTACACCTCTGGTAGCTGAGACTTTCCCCCTTCAGTTAAAATGAGAGGCACATTACACACTTGTACCCCCAAAAATGTTTACTTTTACAGTGTTTAAGAGTATAAGAATCACTCACTCCAGAGGAGCCCATTCCTTTGATAACTTCATGGGATGCTATTTACGGCATGCTTTGTGGCTGGGATGAACCAGAGAAGTAACTCCTGGAGAACCACAAAAAGTAGCTTACTCTGTGTGCAAATATCTGATGTTATCTCTGTCCCCTCCAACTACAAAGAAACTTCACAAACACGGCTAACCCAAGACACACTGTTGTCCGTATGCCCCTGCCCCAACGAGGGCCACCAAAACATCTTGTTTTAACACAACAATTCCTGTCAATCACTCCATCCTTACGGCTGCATATCAGGGTCTGATCTTTGACCTTCCTATGTCATTGGCTATGCTTGCAGGGGCTGGCGGGAGTTCTGGTTCAGCAAAATATTGGGAGGGCCAACTGATCCCCACACCTGACAACAGAGAAGGAGGAGGAGGAGGAGGAGGAGGAGGAGGAGGAGGAGGAGGAGGAGGAGAAGAAGAAGAAGAAGAAGAAGAAGAAGAAGAAGAAGAAGAAGAAGAAGAAGAAGAAGAAGAAGAAGAAGAAGAAAGAATTGTATCAAGGCTCAATTTTGCCAAAGTTCTGATTTTCTGGTTGTGTAGTCAGCAAAACCTCAATGGAGTTAGTTCAACGTTTCAGTTGCACAGTGCAGTCCAATATATATTGATGCTAGTTTAGTGTGGTGTTATGTGCTACAGTTTTGTCACCTGGGGAACATCAAGCAGCAGCAAAGGGAAAGCCAAGACCAGCCCTCCGCTTATCCTTTTTGCTGGTACATGAAGCACTAACTACCAGCAGAAGATGGTGGGGCAAGACCAAGACATCCTTTTCAGCTCTGCAGAGCCCCCCGGGCAAGAACAACTTCCAACAGCTACCTTGCTTCAGCTGATAAGGTCTGATTTATACAGGGCCATCTCAAGCATGTCGGTGGGCGGGCGCAGTGTGCAGAATGGCTTCTGCACGGCTTTGCCGCGCGGCGCCCCCCTGCCAGCCTGGCGCCTTAGCGCCCTGCACCACCCAGCCTACCCCTAAAGCCGGCCCTGGATTTATACAGGATATGGGCCACAAATAAAGCCCTTATCAGTGCATATCCGATTAGGCGTGTATCATGTTTCTCCTTTCATACTTAATCGTGTGCACTGGCCCACTGTCTTGCAGCATCAGTGCGCCAACAGGGTCATGCCCACTCTGGATGCCAACTGCTAGCAGTCTCATGTTACCTCTGAATAGGTCAACACTAAGACTGGGCTCTCTTTGTTCAGCTCCACAGTTCATGTGACTTGAGCTGGGGGCAACTTCACAAAAACACACAGTTGGAGTCTAAAGGAATAAAACTGTTTCTGAAGACCGAGACAGTTACCCTCAATGCAAGGCTGGAGATTTAGGTTTGATGAGGCCCTAAGCTACTGAAGGTAATGGGGCCCTTTATATGTCCAGCTGTCCTTTGTCAATGACAAATTGTCACTGTTTTTGTGTGTTGAATATATGCTATATGGTAATTTATGGAGCTAATAGGTCTCTAAAGCCATTTGCACATAACGAAGTATGTATTTTATCAAAGTAATTGTTGAATTACCAAAATGCTCCTCCCATATTTACTTCCCACAAATGGTGTGGGTGTGACATGATGTGACGGCCAGATCCACAAAACAATCTAAAGCAGGCTTCCTCAACCTTGGCTCTCCAGATGTTTTGAGACTACAATTCCCAGCATCCCTGACCACTGGTCCTGCTAGCTAGGGATCATGGGAGTTGTAGGCCACAAACACCTGGAGGGCCAAGGTTGAGGAAGCCTGATTTAAAGAAAAACCAAGGAAGAAGTACTAGCACTTAAATTAATTTAGACCCGTTGAGATCCATTGGACTAATCAACTTAGAATTAGGTACACATGCATTAAGCGGCTTAGTCTTCTTTTATATAACGAATCACATTATACTCATGAATTAAAGACCTAGGGTAGTAAGATTTAGGAATCTATGAGACTGACAGTGCAATCATATGCATGTCTACTCAGAAGCAAGTGCCCACTGAGTTTAATGGGACTTACTGTCAGCAACATGTGTAAAGGATTTCCAACTCAAAGAACAAAGAACCAAAATGCAAGGTTATAGAGATGTCTTAAATTCTGTAGGTTATAATTCAGAAGGTTGCATGGGGATAGGGTTGAATCCCGCTTAAATTTAACAGATGCCAAAATATGGACACAGATGACTGAGTTGCCTTGATAACATAAATGTCTAATGAACTTGGGAAGAAAAAAAAGCAATTCATTCCCAACTTATGAAGTGCTAATGCAGTCAAGGGCTATGTCATTAAAAGTAAATGGAACAGATTTAATTTCCATGGAATTATTGTTAAAGGCAATCTGATCTGTTCTTAAATGATACTTCTATTAGAAAAGACATAAATAACACCCATTTGTCACTGCAGATGAACGATGGGTTAAAAAAGAAGGAAGGAATGGAAGGTAGGAGTTCTTGAAGAGTGAAATATGCGCCACTGAAGAAAATGCTAATTAGAATCTGGAATAAATTATATTGCATCCCAAACCACATGGGTAAATTGGTTTGAGAGATAATAGAAACGGTTGGAACTGCACTGGAAGTAGGAGACGATTAGAAACATCTGTTGTAGAAGTGCAAGGCAGTTTAAATATTGTGTTGAAAAATATCAATACCGAATGAAACAATCAAAGGTGAAGTCGAGGTCAGATTCTGAGACTCAGGATCATGACACTAAACATGAGAGAGCGAAGCAAATGGTAATATAGTCTTGCCCTAGAATAAGACTTGATTTCTACACCAAGCAAAATGGCTTGCCAAAACCTGAAGGAAGTGGGAGTTTTGCAATTTAGGGATGTACAAAACCCAGCTAAGAAATTATGCTGCTATTGTGCTTGGGTCTCCCTTGATGTGTTTTGTCTGAGCAGGAACTCCCAACATGACTTCAGGATTGGTGGCCACCTTCTGCAGAACTTCCCAGAAAGAGTCCACACCGGCTCCCTCGGCCTGAAAGCGAGATTAGTGCTGCATCCCATAGTCAAATTCAACTGGACTTAACCGTCCAGGGGTCTTTTACTTTACCTTTACCCTGTACCCCTCTGTACCATATCTCACACTGTTTGGGAAGGTCTTCAAACCTTCTGGAGCAGGGAGAAGGGGAACTGGCAAAAGAACATTTCTCCTTCATGCAGTAGAGCAGGGTCCCCAGACTACGGCCCATGGGCCAGATGCGGCCCCCGCCGCCCGCTGCCGCTGCCCGCTCTTACGGCGCACAGCGTGGCGGCACACTTCCAGATCGGAAAAAACACCGAAAATCGTTCGTTTGCATGCGTATGGGCCTCTCCCAACCCAGAAGAGGTCATTTCCGGTGCACTTCCGGGTCGGGGGAGGCCCATACGCATGCACACAAATGATTTTCGGCGATTTTCCCGACCTGGAAGCGCGCCATCACGCCAGTAAGTGTGTGTGCGCATGCGCACGGGCACGCACTCCCCTGCCCTTTGCCCCGCTGTGCGCGCACTCCCCTGCCCTTCGGCCCGCCACGCAATCGGCGCAGCGGGCACCGGCCCAAAGCCGGGTAAGTCTGGGGACCCCTGCATAGAGCAACTCATAGGCCAAGTTCCACAGAAGCAGAATCTGGAAACAATCCCTTGTATTTTATTGCCTATGGAATTTCAGCTCTTGGAAAGGTGGCCTAAGACTTTTGTTGTTGTTATTTCTTTTCTTTTTTAAAAACATTTAGTAGAGTCAATTAACATTTTTCTTAGGTTTTACCACTTTGGATTCAAGTAGAGAAACTCGTTTTTTAAAATGTTCCTCCATGAAAAAATCATTCTTGTACATGAAGGGGGGGATTAATAGTATTTTGGCAAGTACAGTTGACAGAACCTTCCACTCTGACATGCTGATTTTCTGGGTGCAGGGAGCTTTGGAGAGGAGTACTTGAACATTAAAGCCCTTTATATTAGCAGCCTGAAGCGGTAAAGTCAAGGCAAAGTGTTTATTATGGATTGGTGAATCTGTCAATTTCACTTCCTCATTTCCCCCATTCTTCATATTTCCAGTTCTGCACGTTTTCACATCAGTTTACAAATTATTTTTTAGGTCCTCCTGACAATTTGTTGACATTTTAGCACAGTTTCCCCAAATATCCACATCTCCCTATAGAATTTTGCCAAACATCCACACTTTTGCAAGCAGTTTCCCTGAATACAATGATACAATGCATATTTGAATGTTATTTTCATGAACATATGTTTCTTTATGCACACATTTGCATTTTTGTACACATTGCTTGGTTGGAAAATAGCACTGCAAAATTCACAAACGTATGAACCTTGAAGCATGACTCTGTTTTGGTTCACATGTTTTGGTTCAGGAACTTTGAATTAGGGAGGTTCACCTTTCAATTCAAATAAAATAAAATTTATCCACCACTCTACCACTAATGGACTTGCATGTTCCCATGTCGGCTGATGAGGACAAACTGAATAATACAGTTATTTCTCAAAAACATTATCACCACTGTTTTACAATATAATAAAATAGGTAGAATTCCTCACACAAATGAAAAGACTGTAATGACCAGTCTGTGGATTTTCTTGTTCTTCCTTGCACTGTTATCTTTGAATTATGAGTTTGGAATCCTAACTTCAACCAGGTTGTTTTGCACAAGAGTAAGTTCCCCTGAATATGGTCTATGGTTTTCAAGGTCTAGGGAGCACTTTCTATAATAATAAATCTTACAGACTTTTCTAAGAGCAGTAAAACTGCACTAAGAGAAGGGGGCTAGAACTTCTGCAAGGGAGAGGTCAACCATAATAGTGGCCTTGGGACCAGACGCAATGTTCCATATACTTCATCCAGCACACCAAGAAAATAAAAGGAGCATGGAGCAGGCTAGGGTTCAGTAGCAATCACCTCCCTTAACAATCATGCATTAGCTGGTGAAAATCCAAAATACTTATTTCACCATATGGATACATCCTACCCACACCATATGTAGAATGTATGAATTTCGCCATATGTACACATCCTACACAAACTAAACGGCCTTGATCCAGTATACCTGAAGGAGCGTCTCCACCCCCATTGTTCTGCCAGGACTCTGAGGTCCAGCGCCGAGGGCCTTCTGGCGGTTCCCTCGCTGCGAGAAGCCAAGTTACAGGGAATCAGGCAGAGGGCCTTCTCGGTAGTGGCGCCCGCCCTGTGGAACGCCCTCCCACCAGACGTCAAAGAGAAAAACAACTACCAGACTTTTAGAAGACATCTGAAGACAGCCCTGTTTAGGGAAGCTTTTAATGTTTGATGGACTATTGTATTTTAATATTTTGTTGGAAGCCGCCCAGAGTGGCTGGGGAAACCCAGCCAGATGGACAGGGTATAAATAATAAATTATTATTATTATTATTATTATTATTATTAAACTTCACCTTCAAAATTTAAGCACAGATATATAATTTGGCTAGGGTTAGTGGCTCTGAGCCAGGCCTACATAACTTGTGACCCATCAAATTAGGCACAGTTCAGCAGCTGTATGTTGTGGCCTGCCAGGTGCTCAGCAAGTCATAGGGGGCAGGAATGTATCTCTTGCTGCTGCTGGAATGTGGCAGGTGGGTGCCATTAAGTCATACAGGGCTGGCCTAAACTGATGCAGGCCTAACCCCTGTAGTTCTCCTCCACCTTCCCTCCCAAAAGAAATTCTGTTCAGCTTTGGGTTGTCTCAGAATCAAGGAGCCCTGATTCCAAACCTCACCACTCCTGTGCATAGCTGCCAAGTTATCCCTTTTTTTAAGGGATTTTCCCTTATGCTGAATAGGCTTCCTCGCGAGAAAAGGGAAAACTTGGCAGCTATGCTCCTGTGTAGTCAATTAAGTGGCCTTGGGCAAACTGCAGTCTTTTGCTCTCTTGAATTTGGGAACCATACTATGAGGAGCTGTTGTCAGGACTTTACTGAGCTGAAGTATGTTAAATGCTTTGGAGACTCTGAAACAGGATTTCCAAAACTACTGAGTTCATTGACCCCTTGATATATAGTTGTCATCAAGCCCAAGCCATATTCTTAGCATAGTTCTAGAACTACATGCATCGTTCCGCTGGTGCAGTAGAACTCTTCCATTTCCTCTCCTCCTTCTGAACGGCCACAAAAATCTGCTTCACAGGGTTCCCCAACACCCTCAGTCCCCCCCCCCTCCCCAGGCTGAGCAGCTACACCATTGGATATGTCTTTTAGGAAGGCAGATAAAGTCAAGAAATGTCAATATATAATCAACAATAATCAATGGCCATTACTAGGAATCATAAAATGTAAAACAGAAGGAAGCAAAGCAACTGAAAATCATAACAGTATCATACTTTTCATCTTCTCTAATGAGATGGATGGGCCTGTGGGCTTGAGCAAGCATGTTAATACTGGGCAGTAGGTTTGTGAGTATGAGTCTCAAATCACTGCATTCTTTGATGTTCAGCCTGTTTTTGCTTGTTTAGAAGAGCACTAAACATGGCTGAATCCAACTTCGAACCTGTACAAGCTTGGAAATGCCAGCAATAACGGATAATACTGCCAGCAATCTGGGACCCAGGTGGCGCTGTGGGTTAAACCACAGAGTCTAGGGCTTGCTGATCAGAAGGCCGGCGGTTCGAATCCCTGCAACGGGGTGAGCTCCCGTTGCTCAGTCCCAGCTCCTGCCCAGCTAGCAGTTTGAAAGCACATCAAAGTGCAAGTAGATAAATAGGGACCGCTCCGGCGGGAAGGTAAACAGCGTTTCCGTGCGCTCCTGTGGTTCGCCAGAAGCAGCTTTGTCATGCTGACCACATGACCCGGAAGCTGTCTGCGGACAAACGCCGGCTCCCTCGGCCTATAGAGCGAGATGAGCGCCGCAACCCCAGAGTTGGACACGACTGGACCTAACGGTCAGGGGCCCCTTTACCTTTACCTTTTACTGCCAGCAATACTAAGCTTCCTTGTCGATATGAGAGGTGTGCTCTGTTTATGCCCCTGCCCTTTATGTCTGACACTCATAATTCCCAATTAAATTTTTGTAAGGTAAAGGGTAAAGGTAAAGGGACCCCTGACCATAAGGTCCAGTCGTGACCGACTCTGGGGTTGCGCGCTCATCTCGCATTATTGGCCAAGGGAGCCGGCGTATAGCTTCCAGGTCATGTGGCCAGCATGACAAAGCCGCTTCTGGCAAACCAGAGCAGCACATGGAAACACCGTTTACCTTCCCGCTGTAGCGGTTCCTATTTATCTACTTGCATTTTGATGTGCTTTCGAACTGCTAGGTTGGCAGGATTTTTGTACTATATCACTATTCATATGTACTACCGGTATATCATTTGTACTATATCATTTGTACTATATCAGGATTTTTGTACTATATCACTATTCACTATATCACTATTCAATTTTTGTACTATATCACTATTCATGCCTTGCACAGCCCTGTTGGCCCCAAGGAGTCAGTATCAGCTACTTCAGGAACCCCTACTCTAAAGGGCTATCAAATGCTACCGGTAGGTGGCCTTGGTGTTGTAAATAAAAGGGCACTGCATCTTTTGGATTTTCATAGGTTTCGGCTACCACATTAATTTCCTATCAGCAGCAAAAGCGGCTAACTGTTTAATTAGGGACACAAAAGTTAAGGCTAAGATGTACCCCTGAGGAGGACAATTGCTTCGCACTTGAGGCTCACAATGTTCCGTGCATTTGGGGCCAGAACTTATTTCTCCCCACCCCTGCGACCAATAACTTGACTGCTCCTTCATTTTTGTTCCTATATTTAGCATGCAGCATATGAGAGATCTGATGTTACCTGTGGTGCTCATGGGGTGGCCATATGTCCTACTTTACGTTGGTCAGTCCTCAGTTTGAAGGGCTTTCAGAGGACAGTCCTCTCTTTGAAGGTGCTATCTATTTGAAGAGCTGTCCAGTCCAAATCCTGCTGAAAGATGAAGTGCCCTAAGAAGGGAGAGTGGGGACCTAGAAGTTACCTATCAGCAGCTGTGGTGAATGTACTGCTGTTGGTATCCATCTGTCTCAAGAGACAATGGGGTGTGCCTCTAGTCAAGCCTGTGCAGGGTGTACGGAGGTTCTGGGCTGCCAGGCAACAAGACACCCTCTGCTTCTCAGCCTTGCTGATGTGGTCCAAAGGAAAGCAGGGCGATTTGTTTGGCACCAGCTTGGCTGCAGGAGATGCCAGAAAGAGGTATACAAGACACCATTTGTGTAGCATTTATTCCTTAGCCTTTTCTTCTCCCAAAGATATTCCTCAAGGCAGTGGAGGCTTAGGATCACAGTTTTCCTTCTAGATGGCCTATCTTCCTAGGTTGACGAGCCCCAACTGCCCCTCACTTCCCTCTACAGCACATGCAGAAACTGCCTTTTTGACCATTGGACCTCATCCAAATCCTACCTTTACATGTAGGGGAAGTCCATGACTCACCAAGGGTTTGAGACCAATCGGCTACCCTCGCCTCATTTAGCCAACCAGTTGAACCTATTCCCGGCCTGTGGCTGTTGTCACATGCTAACAGCTTCTAGGAGCCACAGGTGAAAACTGAGTGCAGGCTGGGGACCATAGGTGGGCAAACTACAGCAGAAGCATGATGTACCCCCTACAAGAGGTATTACCCCTCCCCATGTACCCCATAAACCCTTGTACTTCATTGTAAATTACAGCAATTATTATTTCTAAAATATGAATATATACCTATGAATTAGCATATGCAGATTCTGTGGAAATCTGTGTCGTCCTTTGTCCTCTTTTTTAGTGACACTTTCCCTCTTTTTTTTGGTAATGCATACACAACCGCCCTAGGTGCTCGTTCTTTACTCCTGTTATATAATTATGGCACACTGCGGCTCCAATTGTGCAGGTTAATTTGAGGTGGAGAAGGGGGAAGGAGAAGGTTCAAGGATCACAGCAAATTATTTGTCAAACAATCATAGAGGATTAATGTTTGCGTTTGAATTTAAAAAGTTAAAGCTACCTTCAGGCTTTTCAAAATTTTAAGTGTCTCTCTCTCTCCCTCCCTCCTCCAACTTGCAAACAGGAGGGATGGAACTTTCCAGTTAGTAGGCCTGAGCCGAGAGAGAGAGAGAGAGAGAGAGAGAGAGAGAGAGAGAGAGAGAGAGAGAGAGAGAGAAGGAGAGAGTGAGAGAAGGAGAGAGAGAGAGAGAGAGAGAGAGAGAGAGAGAGAGAGAGAGAGAGAGAGAGAGAGAGAGAGAGAGAGCGCTGCCTGACCAGGACCAGTAGCAATAGCAGCTCTGCTAATAATGGCTCTCTTAAATGAATTATTCTAGAGTTCTCTTTTTTGGCAACTCAACAAGCATTAATAACTCTGTTGTTGTCGTCTAAGGGCAAGAGCGACAGTTACAGTGCCCCTTGCCTATGGCTCATCAGTCAGAGTCAAAATTGTTGGTTGTTGTGGACTTTTGGGGTGTATAGGAGTGGTGGGAGGCACCAGCTGGGGAACTCCTAAAGGTTCAAAGCCAGGGGACTGGTGGTGGGACAATGATGAGTGGTCAGAGGGAGAAGAGGGAGCAGACTGGAGGAGGAAGTGTCGGAAGCTGGAGAGACAACAGGGTTTAGCAAGCAGGAAGAGGCTATGACAGAGATCAGCCCAGAATCAGAGAAAGAAGTGGAGGCTGGAGAGGTGGGGGCCCAAGAGGCAGAGATGAGGTAGGTTGCTGAAGAGGTCAGGGAGTTTCCCCGTCCTGCTGTGGCCAGCTACCCTTCCCCCTGGTCTCCCAGAACACACAGAGCAAAGAGAGACAAGGCGAATGAGCCTTGGGCTGCCGGTGGAGGAACCAGCTTTAAACAGTGGGGGGAAGGTGGGGACTTTCAGTCCTTACAACTGCCTCGATGGGGCAAGACCTACTGGGGAGAGTTGCTAGGCCTGCACTGTTTTGGGTTCTTTGAATAAAGAGTTAACTTCATTGACGCTTGGTGTTTTATTGCTGACCTCTCCCTGACTCTGGCTCCTGACATTGGTGTTTGTAAAATTCAAAATAGAGCCACTGTCAAAAATTAGTTGCCGGCCGGGGATCTACATTGGGAGGCCGCCTTACAGTTTCCAGCTTGTTCTCTTGTACAGATAAATGGCACAATGACTGTCATGTTGTTCTATCTAGCCTTCAGGCACCAGCCATGCCTGCAACCCTGGAATCCCATGGGTTTAGATTTGACCAATTCTGCAAAGGGTGTGGTCAGATTGAGAATATCAGGCTGGTTCTACACTGAACATCTTTGCAAACTTCCATTCTGCTGAGTATCAGCAGCATTTGAGGAACAGCGTCTGTGAAGCAATGTAATGCTTTCTTGCATCATTTATAAATGCGCCTTATTCAAACCACTTAGTGTTAATTTTGATTTTCATTTCATCTCTTTCATCTACTGGATGTCAAGATGATGTCTCTATTTCTGGTGCATAAAGCAAATGTGGAAAGTTTCTCTGTGGATACCTTTTAAATAAATTCTCTCTTTTGCCTGAAGAGAATTAGACGTTGGCTTTTGACCTCTATTAATTTTTTTAATTTAATAGTTCTCTGCATGCATTAATAAATATTATTACCCATACTTTGTACTCCTGCATTTCCATTTCCTCTTTCCCAAAGCTTTCTCATCCACTGCAGCAGGTACCCAGTTGGAGAGAAGATTAGCAAAAGCAGAGCGAATAAATATAGAGAGATTCAAGACCAGGAGTTCACCTCCTCATCAAAAACAAACACAGAGATCTTAGTAAGTCTCTATCTTTTTATAATTGACGACTTTGCAAAAAAGAGAGAAAGTAATTATAAATGAAATTACTCTCTAAAAGGCTTGTTGTGCAAAATAACATTGTTTTCAAATAATTTATTCCCTTCGGAAGGCTGTTTAAAGGCAATTCCCATGAAACATTGTTGTGTGATTACAGACTCAAACATGCAATTACAACGGTCATGTGAAGTTTAATCATGTAATTGCAGGAATCATGTGATGAATCTGTAACCCGGAGCCAAGATTCAGGTCACATAGCTTTTACCTGAAAAGATGACTGTCCTTCCTTCAGAATACAACTCAAGTCCCACAGGGTTCAGCCTTCATGGAAGCACTCATACAGAGACACAGACAAACAAGTGGCCCAGATGCCTGCAGGTGTAGGTCCAAAGTGCTGAGCAGCCACAGTTCTTTGTAAGAGTGATGTCATCAAGTGAGCCATTGAGAAATATAAACCATAGCTTGAAACCGAGCAGATCTATACTCTGCAATGATTTGCATCACGTTTTCCACCCATACTTTCTCTGTGCAATCTTACGGGTACCCAGCTCTCTCTGCTTAAAGACATATGGGCCTCCTCCCATAGAATGTGGTGTTTTTATACTGTAAATATTAAAAGGGTCTGCTCCTCCTCATACTCAACAAACAAGTGTCGGAATTCCCATTCACAGCCCATCTACATATGCCATTTGACCAGGGCCCCTGTGGGTGTTTGCATGAACGAGCGAGTGCAGAACTGGAGCAGAAACTGCCTCCTCTGTGCATTCCTTGAACACATGGAGCAACGACACCTTAACATCATGAGAAGAATCCTCCTGGATCACTGCAACATCCTGTTTCCCACAATGGTCAAACAGATACCAATGGGAAGCTCACAAGACGGCAAAAGGACCCTTAAAAATGTTCACTGTGGATGACTACTATGACTGGCTCTGATCCATTCAGAAATAACACCCATGTATCCAATCAACAGGTGAGCAGGGGACAGGCCTGGGTGATATTGGCTTGGGGTGGGAGCGAGATGCTTTCTTCCTTCTTCATCTTTATCCATGGCACGTGGAGCAACTCTGCAGAATGTGAAACAGAGCCCCCAAAACGAGTAATCAAGTGGAATCCACATATTCAGATGAAAGATCAATAGTTTGGAGATACAAATCAGCTCCACTTAACAGTGGGGAGGAGTTGAGGTGGACCACATGGCCATCCACTCCCCTCCGGGGGCGGGGGACAGAGTCCTGCGTTACCCAGAGGCTCCCAGCCATGTCGTTATCCTGCTAGCCAATCCGCTAGCTGGGGAGGCATGGCTGGGCCCAATTTAAACAGAGGAGTGAACCGGAGAGCTTTCTCTTGGCTCGCTTCCTCAATTTCCCACCTGTCCTCCCTAGTTTGCAGGTTTTGACATTGGCCTTGCTATGGACTGCAGTTGGTTGCTGTTGAGGGGCCTGGTAGGATTTTTTTCCACTTGGCAAATTGGCATGGGCCATTTGGTTTTCGCCTACCTCGTAGCAATCGTCACAACTTTGTAAGGTTTGGCGGTTAGGCATTAGTTGACCTTATGATGGGGGAGGGGAGGTGTGGCCATCACGTGCCCCTCCAAGCTTAAGGGTATTCCGTTAAAGGAATCCGGGGGTGTGAATCTTGTCCAAAGTCCAGGGCTGGGCTAGGGCCATGCCATGACCCGTCGGGAACCCTGGGGGGGCTTGAGTTGGTTTGCATCGATGTGGCTCCCCCTACCGGTGGTTGACCCTTGCCAGACTCCCTGCGTGACGGGCAGGAGTCTGATATAGTTGGGTCAATTCCAATGCCTAAGCCAATACTGCTCACATTCTGTAACCAATAAAGTTGTGGCCTAAATTTGCCCAATAACATTAACCTAATATCCGTGTCCTTGTGTCTCATTCTTCGATGAGGGGGTGGTTTTGGGGTCTCAGCACACAAATCACTTTTCCCAGATGGAAAGTGACTGCAAACTAACAAGTAGAGGCAAATTCAGGGTGGAACCACCCTACAATGTCTTGGTATAAAATTCAACTGGATCCTAAAAATGGAAACAAACATTTCCTGCAAAAGAGACACAAAATCTTTGATTCCTAAGTATGCTAAAACTATTCACAGAAGTTGGATCCAGTAAGCTAAAGCTATCCACAGAGTATGCTAAAGCTTACAATTAATTTGTGATTCTATTTGGATTCCTGGCAAGACTGAACCATTCTTCTCAAAATTATGGTACACTGGAAAAGAGTGCAGAATTTTAGTAAGATCTGCACATTTATATAATTTCTCAGGTACTGCAGGGGGGGTGTGTGCAATGGATCTGAGACTACAGCACACAGCAGTTTGAAGAAAATTTACAGGATGGACCTGGTTGAAGCTTTCCCAAATGTTACCATAGTTGCCCACCTTTATCTAGCTCTGCCAATTCCAAATTGTGAAGGAGAAAGAGCATTCTCCAAATTAGCCTTTATTAAAAAACAAGCTACATTCTGCAGTGAAAGTGAAAATCTGTTAGATCCATAGAAGAGGATCTTCTAAGAGAAATGTCTTTTGATAGTCTCGTCTCTGAATTTGCTGACAATAAAAGTAGAAAAGAAGATAGCTTTTTTCAAATATTCTTAATGCAGTTGGTCATTGTAGCTTTTCTAACTGTAGACATAAAATATTAACATTCTGATGTCACATATGGCTTTTTAAAAAAGTATTATATGCATATTTGCTTTGCGTATAATGCAAAGAAATATGCATGTAATGACACTTGACACGAGGTGCTGTGAGGGCCCTCGAATGAACATCCTAACCCCAGGCTCTCCCTGCAAGTAGGAGAGCTCATTGAGAGAGTTGGGATGGAAGAGGTGAACCAAGGACACTAGCAGGGTAACTTGGAGGCCAAGGCTATAGGCATTAGGGAAGAGGGGTGAACTCCATGTTGTCGGGAGATGACAGAAAGATCACTAGCAGGAATGGACCCAAGAAACATGGGTAAGAAAAGGACATTGTGTCCATCACTTTCTTTTGCAACATGAGGCCTGAATTGTCAGGATGAGTCTTCTTGACTTAACGCTGGTGCTTGGAAGGATCTATCTGCTTGTTCTCTCCTTGTATAAGAGCCATGAGTAGATGCCTTTGAGACAGGAAGGTGGGTTAGCTACCTTCAGACTCTACGGTCCTATAAGCAAACTTAGGAAGATGTCTTCTGTAACGGTTTGCCTTCCGTGTCAAAAGGCCTAACATCTGTCCATAAGTAACAAGAACCTGTTATCCAAAGTTAGGAGTTCGTTCCCCAGTCAGAGATTCTGAAGCCATTTGAATGAGATATATCCTTGCCATTTCCACCTGCATGATGATCATTTTACAACGGCAATATCAAGTGATCACTGTTTATTTTCCCCCCACCTATTTTAAGAATGCTTATATCACTCGCCAATATAAATATTCTTAGGGTAGCTCACACAATAAAAAAAAAAGAGTGATATAACAAGTTCGTGGCAAAATAACGAAGCAGGGAAAACATTCAATGCTCACCTACAGATGTGAATGGGCCATCACAGAACTAACACCACAGGCAGAAAAGCATAAGCATTATTTATTACTACCTTGTTCCATTAATTTTAATGGGATTTAAGCATGACCAACCTTCTCTGTGTTAGGGTCTTTATAATTCATTGTTCCTGTGCACCATGGCTATTAGCTATGGACAATATCTATAGCATTAGTAATGTCGCCACTATGTAGTTGACTCTATGTGGTGGCTGTAATATATAAATCTATGATTGCACTAAGGACTGTTTCACACAAATAAAAATTTGGCCCTGGCTGTGTAGAATTTGATACATGTTGAAGTGAAGTGGGCAGCAAAGCAATTGTTCAACCTGCAATGAGATACTGGAGGAAGGGAATACTCCCCTGGGAGGTTATCGGACCAAGTAATGAGGGCTACTTCACAGTTTATGAATGCAACAAGTACAAATTTGCAAATGCGTAACCCACGGTGGTGCTGTGGGTTAAACCACTGAGCCTAGGGCTTACTGATCAGAAGGTCAGCGGTTCGAATCCCTGCGACAGGGTGAGCTCCCGTTGCTCGGTCCCAGCTCCTGCCAACCTAGGAGTTCGAAAGCACGTCAAAATGCAAGTAGATAAATAGGAACCGCTACAGCGGGAAGGTAAACGGCGTTTCCATGTGCGCTGCTCTGGTTCGCCAGAAGTGGCTTTGTTATGCTGGCCACATGACCTGGAAGCTATACGCCGGCTCCCTCGGCCAATAATGCGAGATGAGCGCGCAACCCCAGAGTCGGTCACGACTGGACTTAATGGTCAGGGGTCCCTTTACCTTTACCTTTAACCCACGGATACAGTACAGTTGGCAAGGGGCTGGGATTGGATGCAGATCTGTGGTGGTCAGGACTAACCAGATGCTGTTGCTGTTCTATTATTATGAGTGCTTTTTTTTTCTTTAAAAAAATGTTTAGGTGTACTCTCATTTTGACTCAAGAAAATCACCATTTTATAGTTCAAATCGGGGGAAATAAATACAGCAAATGGACGAAAGTACAATGATTCACAAAATGTTTAGGGGTATGCATACGTCTGTGTACCCCCAGAAAAGGCACTGGTTGTTGTTGTTGTTGTTGTTGTTGGTTATACATGATTCTAAAAAATACAGTGACATCAAATAATAATAAAATTTAATAAAATGTATGCATCTTCTCACATTACATGCTGTAGGTATACATGTAAGGTGTGTTAAATGTACACTTAAAATATCAGGCACAAATAAGACAAAGAGATGGTTGAAAGCAGGTTGCTCCTACCTCACTCATCAGGAAGTCAAGACTGGCTGCGGTTCCCCACTGAGTGTATGCATGGAATCAATCCAGACCTGTTGCTGTGCATGTAGAAAATAAGGTCAACTGAATGCTCCTTCAGCTCAGGGCTGGCCCAAGACATTTTGGCACCTGAGCAGAACCACAAAATAGTATTCCCTCTGCCTGGGAAGAAGGGGTGAGTGAAGATCTGCTGCCCCTATGGGTCCTGCCTCACCTTGCCTTGCCTCATGGGTGGGCCAGCTCTGACCATAGGTGTCAAGTCTCCCATTTTTCGTGGGAAACCCCCGTATTTAAATCCGTTTCCCGCTGTTATCCGGAATTGAAAAATATCCTGTAAATCCCCGGGATTTCCGAATGCTGCCCCAAATCACCTCTGCGCATGCCTGGGCAGGGCCGTCTTAAGCATATCTGGGCCCCTGGGGCCGTGGTGCGAAATATCCCTCCTGCGCCCCCCTTTTCGAGTGCGCTGGGCGTAGCGCGGCATTTGTGGGCGTCGCAGCACGGCGCCCCCCTGGTGGCCCGATGCCCTGCGCCACCCAGCCTTGCCTTAGGGCCAGCCCTGCGCCCAGGCATGCACAGAAGCGATTTCTGGTGCCCAGACATGCGAAAATAGGGCAGAGCCAGCACCGGAAGTCGCTTCTGCTTATGTCTGGACATACGCAGAAGCAACTTCCGGTGCCGCGCCGCTGCTGTTCCCTTATTTTCCAATCCGGAAGTTGACAGCTATGGCTCTGACTACCCCATCAGAACTCTTAAGGTTGCAATCCTATGTATATAGGACGATATTGTACTAAATTTGCAGGGATTTACTTCAGGGTAAACAATGCATGCAATGGGACTAATTGGGTGACATATTTACCATTCATTCTGATTTTTGTTGCTTCTAAACAATTGTGCATGTTAATAATAAGAATCCAAACAGCTGCTGGGTAATTTATTAACAACTGCTAATATTGATTCACTTTTGTTCGCAGCCTCCAGTGTTGCGACATCGAAGAAGTAAAGAAGTCTACACTGGAAGCCAACAACAAGGCAAAAACATTGATCATACAGGAACAATTGAACCCTCTAGTGGAATCAACCCCACATTGCAATTGTCTGTTTATGGTGGCTTCGAATTAGCAATGCAAAAATAAATACAAATATCTTAGGTGTACTGTATAGCACAGCAGTTTGGGTTTTTTGCAAGACAACAAAGGTGTGCAATTTGGATGTTCTTAACTTGCTTTCTTAAGGGACAGATTCGCTCCTTTCAAAATGACGACAGAAAGGAAGTCATGCAAACTCCTTCCAAAACTTGCTTAATGCTACTTCTACACTTCCCAGCTGGGTTTGTTTGTTGTGCATCTGTTTCTAGGCTCCTCCTTGCATAGCTGTCAAGTTTTCCCTTTTCTCGCGAGGAAGCCTATTCAGCATAAGGGATTTCCCTTTTAAAAAGAGAGAACTTGACAGCTATGCCTCCTTGGCCAAGTAGCCCTTTTTGCGTATTCTGTGGCATTTCACTGTTTTCTGAAAATAAATATATGCCCTACATCATGAAACAGTCGAGTTATGCTTTGGCCATGCTTGTGGGCATCCCACAAGCATCTGGTTGGCCACTGTGAAAATAGGATGCACGATACTATACTATACTATGCTATACTATGCTATGCTATGCTATGCTACACTGGAATATGCAAATGTTTCTTGGATTGTCCTTAAATTGTCCAACTACACTTGCCATCCTTTGAGAACCACCACAGTAGAAGGAGAATCGAATACACTCTTGATTTGCAATGGATTTTAAAAAATTATTATTTTTAAACAATTACCTTCGTAAGTCGAAGCTTGCTAGAATGCTGTAAAATCCTTTCTCAACCTCGGGTCCCCAGCTGTTGTTGGACTACAACTCCCATCATCCCTAGCTGGCAGGACCAGTGGTCAGGGAGGGTAGGAATTGTAGTCCCACTGCATCTGGGGACCCAAGGTTGAGAAAGACTGAATTTGTGTGGGCTGCTTCACACATAAGGGAGCGGCTATGGCTTTTTAATTGCAGCTTTGATGTATGGGCTCGGGAAACACATTTATCAGGCAGCTACATGCATCTCAAACCTAAACGAGACAAGATGAATCTCCCTCGTGATTGGATTTCATGTGTGTTTCAAAGTTAAAAGTTGCTGCTGGGATCCTCGGGATCCTCTGAAATGGACTGAGACCCTGGATCCTTGAGAGAGTGATTAAAACACTCATCCTGTGCTGGGAGAGGTTATGGAAGGAAGGTATCCATTTTACTGCATGCAGTATGCTTAAAGAAAATGTCATGAAAATGATGTATAGGTGGTATTTTACACCAGTTAAATTGGCCAAAATGTATAGGGGGGAAAAGGACTGTTGAAAATGTAAGGAAATGTAAGGAAATGTTTTTACCACATGTGGTGGACATGTAAAGAGGTAAAAGCTTTCTGGGAGATGATATTAAATGAGTTAAAGAAAATGTTAAAAAACACTTTTGTTAAAAAAAACTAGAAGCTTTCCTACTGGGTATAGTGGGTAAGTCTCGGGTACCGAGACAAGATAAAAAATTATTCTTGCATGCAACAACTGCAGCAAGAATTTTATTAGCCCAGCAATGGAAACAGCATGAAGTACCAACAAAAGAAGAGTGGCAGATGAAAATGATGGACTTTGCAGAACTGGCGAAACTGATGGGAAGAATCCGGAACCAGAGAGGTCAAGTATTCCGAAAAGACTGGAACAAATTTATATTATATTTGAAAGACAACTGTAAGCAAATAACATCATTAGCAGGGTTATCTGAAGATTTGTAAGATGAATTAGTTACCTGTTGATGTTGAGTAATTTAATATGTTAGGTATGAGAAGATTAGGAAAGGAAGTGAAATGCAAAAATGCAAAATTTAATTTTTGTAAACCATTAGGCAGGAGGGAGGTTGTTTAGGCTCAGCTGAGCCAAGAGATTTAATAAGAGGATATGATGTTACATATTGTGATCCTATGTAAAATTAATAATAATAATAATAATAATAATAATAAACTTTCACCCTGTGCTATTTCTCCCCATTGAATCTGTCCTGACTTTCCTCACAAGGGAAAGCACAGTTACCACATGGAAGGCAGGATTCCATGGATGCGGCCCAATCGCCTTCTAAATCCAGCCCGCAGATGGTCCAGGAATCAGCATGTTTTTACATGAGTAGAATGTGTGCTTTTATTTAAAATGCATCTCTGGGTTATTTGTGGGGCCTGCCTGGTGTTTTTACATGAGTAGAATGTGTGCTTTTATTTAAAATGCATCTCTGGGTTATTTGTGGGACATAGGAAATCGTTCATTTTTATTATTATTTTTGAAAATATGGTCCGGCCCACCACATGGTCTGAGGCACGGTGGACCGGCCCACGGCTGAAAAAGGTTGCTGACCTCTGCTCTAAGCCTTTGAAGAATCACTTCTCCTTTTTTGGCAGCGTCTTTAGTATATGCAGAAAGTTGACACGGCTGTTCGCTTCTGACCCAAATATGGCTCTTTATTTTTTAAGAGCTGTATAGATGATCGACTCAGCAGCTGCAGGTTCTTCTTTTGCGGTCGCGGTAAAAAGCTGCCCTTCCTTCCTGAACGCCCCCCCCCCACCAAATCAATGCTGAAAATTCAGAGCATCAAAAGAACTTTTCTAAGAAAGATGGCAATGAAAAATAGCACACTTGAATGAAACAGAATTAAGAAAGAAGTCATAGATCACAGAGCTGGCATAAAGCTCTATTACTTTCAATCCTTCCTTAAATCCCATTTCTTGCACAAGCAATTCCTCTTTTCCTACCCTGGGACCAGCAATGTTGCTTGCAGTCTGAACTGTCCATGTGAAAACATTATTTCCAAGTGGTGGTTGTTGTTTTTTTAAAGCGCATGGCAGAATTTACCCAAACAGGCCCTTCCAATTTGACAAGAGGGACGTGTGTTTTGTACCTGGATTTTCTTACCCAATTTTATTGCTAGGGCATACGTTTGAAAAGCAAATATGTTGCACAAACTCATTTTCAGTGTCCTGGTGCTAATTTATTGCATGTACATGTAATAATGAACTCTGTGTGTGTGTGTGTGTTTTCCCCCACAGCATTCAAAACCTTCTGAATGGTGTAGCCACAACTGTATTAATCTTTACTTCATATGCCAGATTCCCTGATCCTGGGCCTTATTCGGTGATTCACCATGCCATTTTCTGTATATTTTTGTCATTGGGGGTTTTTTTATCATTAAAAATGTCATTAGAAATTAGCAACTTTTTTAAAAGTTCGAATATTTTGACCAGAGAACCGAATCCTTGTAATTTGCCACTCACCTGCTCACCTTGGTGAGTAACCACTGCAGATTTCATACCTGTCAATATTTCTCCAATGAAAATTGGGATGCCCTATTCCATTATTATTATTATTATTCCCCACCTATCTGACTCGGTTGCTCCATGCTCCAGCCACTCTGGGTGGCTTCCAACATACATAAAAACATAAGAAAACATATTTTATTTTTATTTTATAATATATTTACTGAAGATTTTTACATAAACAAAAAGAAATACACAAAAAGCCAAAAAGAAAACAAGAAAAAGAACACACACAAAAACCCAAATCTTATTAATATCATAACGTCGACTTCCTCGTCCCTCCCTTCCCGAGTCTATTTTAAATTCCTTAAACATAAGAAAACATTAAAAACCTTCCCTATACAGGGCTGCCTTCAGGTGTATTCTAAAGGATGTATAGTTAGTTATCTGCTTGGCTTGGGGGTCGCATAACTCCATACCCTCCGATGAAATTAGGGACATCCTAAGGCAGGGGTCCCCAAACTAAGGCCCGGGGGCCGGATGCGGCCCAATCGCCTTATAAATCCGGCCCGTGGATGGTCCAGAAATCAGCATGTTTTTACATGAGTAGAATGTGCCCTTTTATTTAAAATGCATCTCTGGGTTATTTGTGGGGCATAGGAATTCGTTCATATTTTCCCCAAAAAATATAGTCCAGCCCCCCACAAGGTGTGAGGGACAGTGGACTGGCCCCCTGCTGAAAAAGTTTGCTGATCCCTGTCCTAAGGAAAAGCAGGACATTCCGGGATCAAAGCAGAAACTGGGATAGCTTCTGTAAATCCAGGGCTGGAAAATAGGGACACTTGGAGGGTCTGAGATTTTCTAGTGGGGATGTTGCTCTTGTGTGTAAGAAGATTTCAGTGGAAGGCATCAGACTTTCATGTGTATAACAGAATTGGAATTGGTAGCAGGCAGTGTGTGGTGTTTCTAGTGGGGAGATGACTGGATTTTGAAACCATCCCTCAGCGTTATCACCCCAGAATCAGGCAAAACATTTGTTTTTAAAAAAATTGTCACACTAACTTAGAATGCAAACTTTTCCAACTGGCATTTGAGTTTATATTTTGAATATGAATGCTTATCGTGACCTTTGGGTGCCTTGGCACCTCTGTTAGAGCTTTGGTTCTGCTAAGCATCATCAACCAGGAGAGCCAAGGCAGGGCAGTGATTAAAGTGTTGGCTTTGGACTGGAGAGACTTGGCTTCAGTTTCTCACTCAGATTCAAAACTCACTAGGTGACCTTGGGTAGCCAAACCTACCTGGAAGGGTTTTCTCCCAGGAAGATACAACAGGAGAGAAACCTACATATTCAGCTTTGAGTCAAGTTTTGTAGGCTCAAAATGGATGCCTGTACTTCTTCAGCTTCAATAGTACTGTAATCTGATTGAAAGGGCAGCGTCTCTTTCCCATTCCCATTCATTTAAACTCTTGCTGCCAAACAGAAAACACCATTGCTGTCCAATACTAGGAGCTGTTACTTATCGCTTATCAAGTATTGACATCTATATTTCAAGTCAAGCATCCAACAAAATGAAATATCATTAGATGTCAAGTACACAAATCAAATATTTGATAAATATTTTAATATTCAGAGAATGGCTGGAGAAATTTGGTAAGAATTTTGGAAAACAAATTCCTTTCATCTCCAAGTCTGATGGTGTTAGGAAATGGTCAAAGGCCAGGTGATAATTACATCCTTTTTTAATGCCTGTTTCAGTAACAAGAGACTGCTGTGAAATTGTACTTATTCTATGTGCTAACAAGTCTGCCTCTCTTATCAACTCTAGTTGTTGCCACTGACATAATTTCTGAGCACCCAACCAGAACAGCGGGAGTTAAAGATTTAATAAAAGCTTCACTGATGCCTATGAATAATTGTATTTGTTCAAATAGGTTTGTAGCACATTTTAAATCATCTTTATCTTAAGTTAACAGTAGTGTGTTCAGGCTACTTCTGAGCTTTTTTAAAAAAAAGTCCATAGGTTTTCATGAATCTGTCAACACTGCCACAAATCTCCCCTTAATAGCTTTTTTAGAGAGCAAGGGGGCAAAGCATCCTTGTCAAAATATACTTTGTTTGATCATTTACTCTGCCCTTAGTGATGTCATCATTACATAGCCAGAACTGATTGGCTACATAGCCTTGTGACACAATCCCTGATTGGCTCAGATTACCCACATGGCTAATCCAGACAAAAGGAAGGCGGGGGGTTGCATGGAAGCAGAAACAGCAGCATCAAAATGTTGTTAAAAAGTAAATATTCAGAGAAAGTGCTGTAGTTTTCCATGAAAAGGTTCTACCACACTGAAAGTATTAATTTCTATCACCCAAAGCTGAAATTGTAGAGATCTAGCACAGCTCTTGTTCAGACATGAAAGCATATTACTTAACTTGTACCTACATTGATCAGGGCTTTGTAAATTATTACAAGGACCTAGAAAATGGCTTGGTGGTAGTAGATGAGCAGAGAGTGCAGATGTTTTAGCAATGATGTCACATGTTGACACTAAGTGTGACGCAGAGGAGTGGAGGGGGGCACCAGCTGGGGAACCCCAAGGGAAGAGGGCTCAGTGCCAGGGGACTTGAGGGGGGATATTGATGAGCGGTCTGCGGGAGAAGAGGGAGCAGACTGGGAGAAGGAGGTGTCGGAAGCTCATGACGTTAACAGGGCTTAGTGTGTGGAAAGAGGCTGTAGCAAAGAGCAGTCCAGAGTAAGAAGCAGGAGAGGAGGGTGGCCAGAAGACAGAGATGAGACAGGCTGGTGAAGAAGCCAGAGATCTCCCCTTTCTGCTGTAACCTGTTCCCCTTCCCGCTGGTCTCCCAGAACCCACAGAGGTATGAAGAGGGTGGAGCAACAACGCACAAGGCAATGGAGCTTCAGTTTGCTTGGGAAGGACCCATGGGAAGAGGGAGCTTAGAGAACTGTTGGAAGACCTTCAGTCCTCGCAACTCCCTCACTGGAGCAAGATCTACTGGGAAGAGTTGCTGTGATCACTAGGCCTGCACTGTTGTGTGTTTAGACCTTTAAACCTCCCCCTATAAATAAATTCGGACAGGACTCAAATTTTGGTTTTGGCTTTTGGCAGAATTTAGGCCACAACTTTATTGATTACATCTGGTGAGTGGTTGCATAGGTTCAACCTGCTCCCTACACCCTTGCAGGTAGCGCTGACTCAGGGCACCAGCATAGGTCAGCCAAGGGTGAACACCTGGAATGTTGGAAAGCTGGGGACATGCTATGTCCACCACCCAGATGTCCCCCTGGACTCAGGCACGGGCACAACCCCCTCACAGGGTTGACCAAACCATTGAGTCCCTGGATTCCTTTAACGGAATACCCTTCACATCGGAATAGCGAGAGCATTCTCCCATCCCTATCACCTGAACCAGAGCCTAACCACAACCTTACAAGTTGTGACGATTTGCTACGCGGCAGGCGAAACCCAAATGGCACCAGCCAATCAGCCAAGTGGCAAAAATTCCTGCCATGCCCCTGTCCCAACGACAGGCGACACACGATGGCATAGCAAGGCCTTGAATGCAAGCCCTAAATATAGGTAGAGGTGGGCGGGTATTCCCATGCACTGACCAAGAGAGAAAGCTCTGAGTCATGTGCATGGGCATATAGAGGTCCCTTGATTGGTTTGGCTAGTGTCCCATTGGCCTGATTCAACCCAGCAACAAGGGACCTACCAATCGGGTGTTGTGGCTATCCAATCGTACCCACCCACAACACAGGGTTCGGTTGCCAGGTCGCACTGCAACACATGCCCTCTTTGAGGGAGGACACGATTTTCGGTTTCCTTGACTAATGAGTTAACTTCACTGACACCTTGTGACACCTATGTATCTGAAGAAGTGTGCATGCACATGAAGGCTTATACCAGAACAAAGTTAGTTGGTCTATAAGGTGCTACTGGACAATTATTATTATTTTTTGACACCTTGTGAGTTATTGCCGACCTGCTCCCAACCCCTTCCTTGGCAGTCAGGTGCCCCCATCAGCCACGGCATTCTGTACCAGCTGCTGGAGCTTCTAAACCAGGCCCAAAGGCTTCCCCACATGGAGCACCTTGAAGTAAGCCAGCCTTCAGGTCACCATCACATGGACTTCAGTGGTCAGGCTAGCTTGGGTTGTGCTGTAAGCTGGAGTGGGCACTATGAGGTCACAGTACTACGCAGATTTCAGATTGCATCTGGAAAATATCTGTGTTCTTTGCAGATTCACATCAAGAGAAAAACCTCTCCATGTAAATTATTCTAATAAAAGTAGATAGCTGAGTTAAATAGTAGCAATTTCTCAGGTCCCCCGATCTAAATGTGCAATATAAGAAAAAAATAATTGCAGTATATGTGTGTGCGTGTGCAGTTCTAGAGCTAAGAAAAAGCCTGACATCGGATCCAGATCAATTTAGTGATAACACCAGGACATATAAAAATACAAAACCTTGAAGGGCAGTTAAGAATTGGATAATGCAAGATCTTGTTGGATGGAGAGAAGGGAAATAACATTCACAACAAGATCTAAATAGCACTATATTGCACTCAAGTGTTGCTTAAAGTAAAAGCCAAAGTGTGGAACTCACAATAGATTAGGTACTAGTATTCAAAGTAAAGAAAATAAATTAGAAATTCAAATAAAAAATGCAAAAATTAAAGGTAGTTGGAAAAAGACCAGAAAAGGGGTGGGTGTGGGTATTCAATATCATTCATTCTTAAGCACGGGAATGTGGAGAGGAGGAGGGAAAGGGTGTCATTATCTTACTTGTGAAAATGAACAAAGAAAATCTGGCTTTTGGGTGTCCCATCAAAGTCAATTCTAGGGATCTCACACAGCTGTGAAACCAAGTGCCATGTGACTGCAAGTCTTTCCACTTGTGTGTCTGGAAGTAGCAAATTCATTTACAACTCGGAACAGTAAGTTAAAGAAGCCAATAAGACAGAAGCCTGGAACTACAAATAAAATATAATAAATCAGTTTTGTTAGCCTCTAACAGATTGAAATCCTGGCAGGGTAGGAGAAAGGCAAAGGGCCCTGCTGTGAGGCAGAGGCAGACACCGTAGTTCTGTGATGAAGGTAAATGCTGATTTACTAATGAACCATTTGTGCCTCAAGGACTGATGAGGTTGGAAAAACAAAGCTGCTTATTATGTGTTGGGAAATTCTGCTTGAGCTGAATTTTGGGCACCTAGTGGATGTACAAGGAAGTCTCCAGTTCAATTTTTGTCCTACCCCAAACTGACTAGGCAAAGTGACTAGCTTGTCACCAGCAAGTAGGGTGTGTGTTTGCAATCATAGTTGTTGCTGTTGTTGGCATCCGTCTGTCTTGAGAGGCAATGGAGCACACCTCCAGAGGTGAAGTCAAACTACTGGAGAATCACAGCACCTGCTGTGGCTGCGGAGACCAGTAACTCATAACTGCTGCCCCCCTCATTGGTTTTGCTGTGTTAATAACAGCAAAGTGACCTCTCTGGGGCATAATAATAATAATAATAATAATAATAATAATAATATATTATTTATACCCTGCCCATCTGGCTGGGTTTCCCCAGGCACTCTGAGCGGCTTCCTTTTTTATATAAACAATTTTTATTAAATTTTCCAATTACAAACTAATTATATCACATCAATTATTTCAAGTTATACAAATACAATCAATTAAACCGAATATTATGCCAAATCATACAATTTTTTGACTTCCCATGCTTCAGAATCTGGGGATTAAAATAATCTATTAAATATTAAAAAGCTTCCCTAAACAGGGCTGCCTTCAGATGTCTCCTAAAAGTCTGGTAGTTGTTTTTCTCTTTGAGATCTGATGGGAGTGTGTTCCACAGGGCGGGTGCCACTACCGAGAAGGCCCTCTGCCTGGTTCCCTGTAACTTGGCTTGTCGCAATGAGGGAACCACCAGAAGGCCCTCGGCACTGGACCTCAGTGTCCGGGCAGAACAATGGGGTGGAGACGCTCCTTCAAGCCTGGGTGGAGTGTGTTGAGGTCCTGAGCTGCCCAGATGACAAGAAGGGATAGCACCTCTGGTGGGGTACACTTTGTGCTCATTTTAAGATAGTTTGTCCACCTTTGGCCCCCACCCTGCATTCAGCTCTCACCTGTGGCTCCTAGAAGCTGTCAGTTGCAATCATAACACTGACTTTTCAGCAATGTAAGGATTCCTGAGATACAATACATCAAGGGTGGGGGTGCAGGTGTTGTTAACCAACTCCCATAAGCTCCAGAGAGCATGGCCTAATGGACAAGGATTGGAGGAGTTGTAGACCAACCTCTGAATGGTCACAGGTCCCCCGTCCCTTCTATGCATGAGCACTTTGAACACCTTAGAATTGTGACAGTACCAAGTCTTGTAATTGAAGGGTGTGTAACTGTGAACTCAACCTTCCCCTCCCCACAAGCCCACTTCAAGACCACTTCACTGGTGCCCAGTCAAAGGTCTGTGAGCTGAAAGAGCGCAATGTGTGTTCCAATCCACAAGTAAGTTGGAGCATGTTGAATTAGGTCAGTTTGCCATGAAAACGGGGACCAAAAGACAGTAATTCCTCTTCCAACCCTAGTTCTGAGTTTGGAGCCCCCAAGGCTTAATGAGCTTGCCTCAGTGCCAGAACTCTGAATGCCTTGGATTAATCATACCCGTGTGTGTGTGTGTGTGTGTGTGTGTGTGTGTGTGTGTGTGTGTCGGGCAATGTGCTCACTCCTGCTCCTTGCCTTTATTAATCTGTAGATAGTCTGATGGAAGAGGCTCGCTCTTAATTTGCATCTCCTTGACCTTTCGTTTCCTCATTTGACAAAATGAAACGGACAGTTGCGGGGTGAATGGAGTGGGATTAAATGGGGATCCGTGGGTGGTGGGGGAAGAAAAAGATGATCTTGGGGTGAAGTGTGCATGAGAGAGAAATCAAGAATGGGAGAATCGAAGCATTCTGCAAAATTAGAATTCTAGGGAGAAGTAAATCCCACCCATGGCAAAGGACTGGTGTTGGATTCATGCTGGCCGGCCAGTGGGATCCTTGGTTGTAGCATCTTCCACATCAATTTAGCTGGCAGCCACTTTCATTTCTTTCTGACCAGAGCTGCTGCTTCCATCTGCTACGCTGGACAAATATGGATTGTGGTGCCCTTATGGAGCATGATCTACAGGAGGATGCAGGAGGAGGGAGGGCTATATTTGGATGGTTATGATTCATTTTATTATGGTGTGTGTATGATGTCTATGAGGACAGCCCTTCTAGAAAGAAGTTAGTTTCAATGGGGCCCAGCATCAAAAAAGAGGTAGAAGTGAAGAAAGGAAAGAGTGGATACATGGGAGAAAAGTTGTGATAACGGGGGGGGGGGGGGACAAACAAACCCACCCTCCTAGAAATGCAAAAAAGGAGGATATTCCTGCTGTTTGCCCCCTGCAGATGAGAAAATGCAAAATGCAACATGAGTGCATGCAAATGTGTGCAAATGATATGCAGATTTTTATCTCATAGTTTTGATGGCCTAGAATTACCACCTCTGTAGCTAGCAATCCGGAAGGAATCAGTTTTGCTTTTTCCTACCAAAGCAAAAAAAAAATGTTTGGGAATAGACTGGGGTGAGACTTGTTTTCTTTCCAACTCGGCTCTTAGAAATGAATGAAATAACTGAACACAAATTTCAAGCTGTATATTAGACCAGACATTGTGCTAAGCGCATCATAAAGACACAAGGTCATGGTCCTTTCTAGAAGAGGTGAATGGGCTATGACTTGTCAATGTATAAGATGAGGAAGCAGAGCAGGCAAATTCCTGGACAAGCAGTTATCAATTCCCCAAAAGAAACAGCCCATGTCGATGGCTCCACAAAGCCCGCATCTTGCCAACTAGGTGAGAAACTCTGATTTCTTTTTTCTTTCCCTGGACAGAATCAATTTGCAAAAGTGTTTCCTTCAGCCCCCACCAAGGCTGGTGGCATGTGACACAAATCCCAGTGGCTCAGAGTAGCCAGCAGCCATCAAACGGTATTAAGCAAACAACTTCAGCTTTAAAGCGATACCAAACCATAGAAAGAAAGCCATTTCTCTCAACAGAGTGTTTTAAAACAATCCAGCTTTTCAAAATTTTATCTCAATCTACGAGAGCACAATTGTACTTTTCTTACAGGAATGTCTGCTTAATCGACTCTTCTTTGGAGGTCTTTAAGCAGAGGCTTGACAGGCATATGTCAAGAATGCTTTGATGGTGTTTCTTGTTTGGCAGGGGGTTGGACTGGATGGCCCTTGTGGTCTCTTCCAACTCTATGATTCTATGACTCACTAGAATAGAGAAAGAATGCAAAGAAGGAGAAGGTGTTATATTAAAGCGTGGCTGTGAATGTAAAATGGCTTGAATCACAAAAAGTGTTGCATTCAGACTTGCCCGCAGCAGAACTCCGATAAATTGGGTCCTCCCTTAAAGAGGGCACATGTTGCGGTGAGACCTGGCAACCAAACCCTTGTGTTGTGGGTGGGTACAATTGGTCAGCCACAACACCCTTGGTAGGTCCCTTGATGCTGGGTTCATTCTGACCAATGGAGACGCTAGCCAAAATGGATCAAGGGACCTATATATGCCAATGCGCTTGACCCTGAGCTTTCTCTTTTGGTCAGGGCATCACAACACCTGCCCACCTTTCCCTATATTCAGGGCTTGCGCGCTTGACCTTGCTATGCCATTGTGTGTCGCTGGGACAGGGGCACGGCAGGAATTTTCGCCACTTGGCTGATTGGCTGGTGCCATTTGGGTTTCGCCTGCCGCATAGCAAATCATCACAACTTGTAAGGTTGTGGTTAGGCTCTGGTTCAGGTGATAGGGATGGGAGAACGCTCTCGCCATCCCGATGTGAAGGGTATTCCGTTAAAGGAATCCAGGGACTCAATGGTTTGGTCAACCCTGTGAGGGGGTTGTGCCCATGCCTGAGTCCAGGGGGACATCTGGGTGGTGGACATAGCATGTCCCCGGCTTTCACTTTCAGTCCATGTGAAAGTCCTCCATAGGTCCTTGGCTGACCTATGATGGAGCTCTGGGTCAGCGCTACCTGCAACGGTGCAGGGAGCTAGTCGAACCAGAGCCTATGCAACCACTCACTTGCTGTAATCAATAAAGTGGTGGCCTAAATTCTTCCAAAAACCAAACCAAAATTTGAGCCTTGTGTGAATTTATTTAAGGGGGAGGTTTAAAGGTCTTCACATGCAACTGGATGCTCCTGTGGCCATTTTGGGCTATTCTACTTTTCCCCTGCAGATTGCAGTAGTTTCCAAAAATCTGCTACAGGGCCGAGGACTCTCTAGAACAGTGTTTCCCAAGCTTGTGCCTCCAGCTGTTTTCGGACTACAATTCCCATCATTCCTGACCACTGGTCTTGCTAGCTAGGGATGATGGGAGTTGTAGTCCCAAAACATCTGGAGGCACAAGGTTGGGAAACACTGCTCTAGAACAGGCATAAGCCACCTCCGGCCCTCCAGATGTTCTGGCCTACAACTCCCATGATCCCTAGCTAACAGTGGTCAGGGATGGTGGGAATTGTAGTCCAAAACATCTGGAGGGCCAAAGGTTGCCTATGCCTGCTCTAGAACATCATGAGAAGCTGCAGCAGAGAGAAGGGGAAATTAGCAAAACTTTCTTCCTTTCCTCTAGCAGACGCTACCAAGGACTTTGTGATCCATTCTGTAAATGAAGGACCCCCTTCTATTTGCAGAATGGACAATCCTCATCCAACTGACAGTCTTTGTTGTGGGTCCATTTTCTTCTGAATGATCAGGCAAACGATGCTGCTCTGGGCCACTCCCAGCCGCATAGCATGTTTGCAGGTGCAAACAGAGCCCTGCTGTGTTCGCCCAGCCCTTGCCAGAGACATGAAACCAGTCCTGAGCCACTTTCACAAAGTGGCTTGGGGCTGGCAGGATGGCATGAGAAGGATGCAACAACCATGTGCCCTTTGATCCCAGCCTCGCCCTTGCTTTGTAAAGCTGAGATCAAATGGTACAGGGCTATTGCATCCTCCTAACGCAGCTCTGCCAGGACCGTGTCACTTTGCGATGCTGGGATTCAGATCGGATCCCAGCCTCGCAAAGTGGAGCAGGGCTGGCAGGGCAGCGTGAGTAGCTCCCCACCCCAAAAAATGCACCCGGGGCTATCACCCTGGCAGTGCCCCCATGCTATGCCCTTGGCCGCCCCTCAGATATTATTCATGCATAAAGTCCCCAATTCAGTCTCTAGTGTTATAGCTAAGGCAGGGGCCAGCAACCTATTCCAGACGCGGGTAGATTTCCTTACATTGTGCTACACACTCCCCCTCCCCTTTCTGTTCTTGTTTTATTACTTTTCCCCATCTAAACCTGGCAGCATCCCACAAAGATAGATTGAAATAACGTGGGGAAATCAGACCCGGTTGTGTGCCCTGATAAATCTGAGTTCTTGAGCAATTTTTTATTTCATATGCACAAAAGAATAATGTAGTCATGTTGCTCTTTAAACCACATATTAGGCACTATGATCTTTTCAATGCTTAGACCTCTAAAGGTCTTAAGCCAACTCTGATGGTCAGCAAAAGCTATGGCCTTTGAATTTCTGGTTGTCATAACCTGTTAAACGCTTACAGGGGTCAGCAAACTTTTTCAGCCGCGGGCCAGTCCACCGTCCCTCAGACCTTGGGGGGGGGGACTATATTTTGAAGGGAAAAAATGAATTCCTATGCCCCGCAAATAACCCAGAGATGCATTTTAAATAAAAAGGACACATTCTACTCAGGTAAAAACACCAGGCAGGTCCCACAAATAACACAGAGATGCATTTTAAATAAAAGGACACATTCTACTAATGTAAAAACATGCTGATTCCCGGACCGTCCGCAGGCCGGGTTGAGAAGGCGATTGGGCCGCATCCATCCCCCAGGCCTTAGGTTGCCTACCCCTGAGCTAAGGAGTCTCAGGACGTGGCTGCTGCTGTGGTGTAAGCCATTGAGCCTTGGGTTTGCTGATCGGAAGGTCGGTGGTTCGAATCCCTGAGACGGAGTGAGCTCCTGTTGTTCAGTCCCAGCTCCTGCCAACCTAGCAGTTCGAAAGCATGTCAAAGTACAAGTAGATAAATAGGTAAAACTCTGGTGGGAAGGTAAATGGCGTTTCCGTGCACTGCTCTGGTTTTACCAGAAGCGGCTTAGTCATGCTGGCCACATGACCCTGAAAAACTGTCTGCAGACAAACGTCAGCTCCCTCGGCCAGTAAAGCAAGATGAGCGCCACAAACCCAGAGTCGTTCGCAACTGGACTTAACTGTCAGGGGTCCTTTACCTTTACCTCAGGTTACAGGGAAATACTATTGTCTGGGCACTTGGAGAGCAGCAGTCAGAATACTGGACTAAATTGACCAATCATCTGACTTGATATGAAGCAAGCAAAGGCTATGGTTCACTGCCGGGGGCTTTCTGAGTACCACCACCACAATTCAAATAAAAGTATTAAATTGTGCCCCAACTCCTCTTCAGATTTGGAGTTTCTTTCGGCATTGGATTTTACATTTTATTTTAAAAAAAACCCAAAGCAAATAAATGGGGACTGAGCCAGGAAATATTATTTGCGTGATAATCACTGTGTATTCCAGCCAGCACTCAGGTCTTTGCACAGAACTGTGAATAGGAGGGCTGACAGAACAGCCTTAATTATATGCAATGTTTCACATTTTGCAACCTCAGCAAGCCATGAGTGATTCTGTCTCCAGAACCTCGTGAGCAATCTCTCCCCATTTTGCGCCAATAATCTTGCAAGCCAGTCTAATTTGCAAGACTATTCTTTTGCAGCATTGTAATTACATCTGTCTCAAATGGCAACAAGCGGAAGCATTTCCTTGTGTGTTCAGTCGTTTTTCCTAATACTAGCGGAACACCCTACCTTAGAGCGAGTTTACTTAAGGATCCACATTAGATTAATGGAAGGAAAATATTTTTAAAGGAATATTGACACACTTTTTACTATTTTCATTAAACGTTGCACACAACAAATGTAACCATGCAAAGTTTGTTTGTTTTTCATTTAAAAGCCTTCACAAAGCAAAACACACAGCTTTAAGGTAGGTTGGCCACAAAATACTGCAATTATATATTGAGATGTCTTCATCTAGCAAATGATTTAATACTGGTAGTTTAACAGAAATATTTCAGCACTGGCTTCAAAAAAAGCCTAAGGCGACCACTTGTGAAGGCTCTGTGACACCAAGGTAGTCTCAGTTAAGCTGTAATATACCACCTTGGCTAAAACTTATCCATCCTTATCTCTAACAGAACGGCCCCCATCAAAAACCTAAGATTCAAAAATGAGGAATATGAAAAAAGTTATTCTGGGACACTGTTGACACTGCTTAAGCTTATTAGACCCCTGACCATTAGGTCCAGTCGTGACCGACTCTGGGGTTGCGGTGCTCATCTCGCTTTACTGGCCGAGGGAGCTGGCGTACAGCTTCCGGGTCATGTGGCCAGCATGACTAAGCTGCGTCTGGCGAACCAGAGTAGCACATCGAAACGCTGTTTACCTTCCCGCTGTAGCGGTACCTATTTATCTACTTGCACTTTGACGTGCTTTCGAACTGCTAGGTGGGCAGAAGCTGGGACCGAGCGATGGAAGCTCACCCCATCTCAAGGATTCGAACCGCCAACCTTCTGATCAGCAAGCCCTAGGCTCTGTGGTTTAGACCACAGCGCCACCTGGGTCTCTGCTTAAGTTTATTAGAGGAGTGTAAATATGAATTTCAAATGGGGTTGACATTTAATATTTTGAGAACTGACTCTTGTATGGACAACTGGAAACCATGCACATTTTCTTCTTCTTTTGTTAGTGTAAATGCACATTTCCCATGGGAAGTGGTGTCATGCTTACAGATGTTGCGAAGTTCCCATTTTTGGCTACTCCTCCCTGCTGCTCCCTGCTTAAAGGTAAAGGGACCCCTGACTGTTAGGTCCAGTTGCGGACGACTCTGGGGTTGCGTTGCTCATCTCGCTTTATTGGCCGAGGGAGCCGGCGTACAGCTTCCAGGTCATGTGGCCAGCATGGCTAAGCTGCTTCTGGTGAACCAGAGCAGCACACAGAAAAGCCGCTTACCTTCCTGCTGGAGCGGTACCTATTTATCTACTTGCACTTTGAGGTGCTTTTGAACTGCTAGGTTGGCAGGAGCTGCGACCAAGCAACAGGAACTCACCCCGTCGCGGGGATTCGAACCGCCAACCTTCTGATCGGCAAGCCCTAGGCTCAGTAGTTTAGACCACAGCGCCACCCGCTTACCTCTCTCTTTATTCTAGCTAACCCTCAGAGGACTTTGTCCAGAAAGTCAGATGGGCCGGAACAGGATAGTCTTCCTTGGATGTTATACTCTGACACCACCAGTACATTAACTCGCACAATGGGGTTATAATATCTATAGCCACTCTCATCATCTCCCACCTATTCACAGTGCCGTATACCACTTTAAATGGTTGTTTGAATGGGTTCTTCATTGCCTGATCCCAGACAATGAGGGATCACAGAAGACACATAATCGTGATTACAGCACCACAGAATCACACAGAAGTAGCTGCATTACAACTTCACCAGGAACAAATGAAGTCACCCACACAATTGATAGGAAAAGATGGAATATGTTCCCATTGCCCATGCACAATCAGGCCCAACAGTCCCTCTCACCATGTCATTAGTCACCATCACTTTATAGACCTGAAACTGGAATTACTCTGAAAATTCTCTCCCCTCCCCTCTTTTAGGTTGCTTTCTTTTTGCCTCTCCTCACCTCTCTCTCATGAAGTGACAAAAAAAAAACCTAGCTTGGTGGAAATATCAGCACAGTACAGTACTACTTTCTATGCATATTAGTCTGGGCTGGAGTATATGGGGTGTTAGGGAAGTAGTAGTTCCTCTGGGAGGAACATGTTGTGTACCTTCTGGGGTTTTCTGTCCCCACCCTGCACTCAGTTCTCACCTGTGGCTCCTAGAAGCGGTTAGCATGCGACAGCGGCCACACCGCGGTAATGGCTTTGACTGGCTGCTTAAACCAGATGAGGGTACCGGTAGCTGATGGGTCTTAAACGCTCAGTATCAGTCAATATCCTCGCATGTGAAGACAGGCTCTGGCAGATTGAGCAGACAAGACCAATAGTAGCTCTGACTGTCAAGATGTTGGTTTCTGTATGTTCTGTCAAGGGAAGTGAGGGACAGATACGGCTCGTCAACCTGGGACAGTACTCCATCTAGGAGAAGGAAACCTCTGATCCTAACCTTCTGCTGCCTTGTGGGATATCATCAGGAGAAAAAAAGTGCAAGGAGTAAACCCTACACAAATCCAGAGTGGAGTCCCAAAGATGGTTGGATATTTTACCTCAGGGGCCAAAATGTCTTGGGAGTGTCTTTTAGCGAGAGCTGATCCATATAGCATACCTGCCGAGTCCTGGACTGCAGAATCCGGGACCGGCAGCCGCGTGACACCGGAAGTTGCGTAGACGCAACTTCCGGTGTCGCTTTGCCCATCTATGGGCACCAAAAATGGCCAGTGCCAGCAACGGAGGTTGCGTCTACGCATGTCCAGAAGTGCGTCGACACAAATTCCGGTGTCACTTTGCCCATTTATGGGCACCAAAAATGGCCGCTGATGACACTGGAAGTTGTGTCTACGCACTTCCGGACATGCGTAGACGCGACTTTCGGCGCCGGCGCCGGCCATTTTCGGTGCCCATAGATGGGCAAAGCAGGAAAAAATGGCCACCAGCAGGAGAATATAAGGGGGAATAACGGGAGATGAAGTGATACGGAGGACTGCCAGAAAAAGGTATGAAAAAACGGGGGTTTCCCGGGGGAAACGGGGTACTTGGCAGCTATGCCACACAGAGGTCATTATATCTTTCATAGGTGGAGGGGAGCATAACGAGGCATGGTTCAAGGGGATCTGCAGATGGCCACCACTGCTGAGCATTCAGGGAAGAAGGTGAGGGAAAGGACATTTTCTTACTTATTTCTCAATCACTGTGAGTGTGCCATTTCAGGGAAAGTTCTAATGCCTTGCAGGATATCTTCAGGAGGAGGAAGGGTTAAGGAGTAAACTCTACATAAATCCAGAGTGGAGTCCCAAAGATGGTTGGATAGTGTGGGGTACACCTCCTTCTGGCAACTCCTGCAGCCAAGCTGGTGCCAAACATATTGCTCTGCTTTCCTTTGGACCACATCAGCGATGCCGGCAGGGGGGGGGGGCGTCTTGACATCTGGGCAGTCCAGGACCTCCATACACACTGCCCAGGCTTACGCCCTGGAGAAGTCACTTTGGTACTGCCAACACAGCAGTTTGACGTCACCCCTGGAGGTGCACTCCATTGTTTCTTGAGACAGATGGATGCCAACAGCAACAAGCCTGGACTTCAGATTGCAAGTATCAAGACTAGCTAAGTTGCAGCTAGTGCTGAACAAAACCTCTCTCTCATTTTCATCTAACCACTGACTTTCAGACTTCCTGAATTCAGGAAACCTTTTCCACATCATCGTTCTCAAGAACCAAAAGGGAATCCCTGAGATTCTCCTACAAAGTCCCTGTGTGTTGCAGAGAATACTCAGACATCTTTTAAGGCCCCCAGATGTTTTTTGGACTACAACTTCCACTAGCCCTGGCCAGCACAGCTGTACTGGTTGGGGCTGGTGCAACTTGTCCTCCGACAACAACATATGAAGGGCAAAGGTTGGCAAAGATTGCTCTAACGCCTTCTCATCAGAACTCATGAATCAAGGCATGATTCAGTGGCAACACAATGCAAGGGAGGATCAATGGAGGGCAAAAATTCCTTTCAGCAAAACTTGGGCACTATTCTTCATGAAGGAACTTCTTAAAAATACCTCTAGGATTCTGCAGGATTTAATGTTTAAAAAAATGCTGGTCCAGTGCATCATTTTTTGAATAATACTACTACATTTTATTATATCTATAAAAACAGGGGGGGGGGAATGATATGGATGGGAAAGGGGGAGGGAGAAGGGGATTTACATCTGGCTTAAAACCAAACTAATCTCTTCTTACCAAGGATTACTATTAGGTGTTTGTTTATCTAGTACTAACTTTATGTGCAAACTAATTCAATGTGCTCAGCCTCCATTGCTGAAATATTTTACCTCCTTTCTATGCAGTTTTCCTTGGGTATTTGCATTTAGATACTATCCATCTAAAATGAGAAATCCAAATAGGAAACAAAAATCTTATAAAAAAGTAAGATTAAAAGAAGAAGAAATAGGATGTCTGAGAGAACAAAGGCAGGAGATGAAGTAGGAATATATCTTTAGGACCAAACTATACAGTGAAGGGGGCATTAATCTCTGGGGAGAAGGTGAACGAGGCAATTCAAAAAGGGGGGAATGGCGACAGAAGGGCAGAGATATTTAAATAGCGTGAATTGTTAATACTTCAGCTTGCAATGTTTTTCTTTGGAAATTCCGAGACAATGAAATTGGTCCATATTTATTTGAGTCTAGGAGTGGGAGCAAAGATATTTGTAGCATAAAAAAGAGAATTTGCTGCGTGGAGAACATGATGCAGTTGTGCACGTCCGCAACTGAACTGGATAAAGGAGCCTGCTCTCTCCCAGCTTGGCCTCCTGTTGTTTCTTCCTCCGCCTCCTTCTGCTCCTGTTGGCAAGCATGAAGAAAGCTCCCTGCAAGCAGGCACCTCAAACGGGTCTCTCCCCATCTCACACCAATTGCTGAAGGGAGTTTTGTTTCGTTTTCCACAGATGGAACTCAAGGAACGAAGAGGCAGCAAAGCAGGTGAGGGCCAAAACTGCCAGCGTTCATTATGCTAATATGTTTGCCTGCCCAGTGAGTTGGAAAGACAGGCTCGCACCACGGCGGAAAAGTATGCCCTGGTCTCCCTTTTACCGTTATGTCTCTCTTCCACATGAACCTGTCCAGGTATTAAGGACTTCAGGAGAGGCCTTTCTCTGAGGAGCCTTGGTGAGGACATGAGAGTGGATCGTCCCAGGAATTGAAACTCCATCCCAAGGAAGCCCCCTCCTCTTCTAGCTTTCTGGTGGTAAGTGAAGACCTTTCTGATTACAATACAATACAAAAGCAGGAATCACATCCATTGCTCTGCCCACTTTAGCATCTGGGCACCCATATAGCACCCATACCAGGATGTGGCTCCCTGGAAGCTGGCCCATGGGGCAACGCAGACTGAAAAATGTTCAGAAACTATATTACACTCAAGATAAAAGAATTCTTGTTTTTCCTTTGTCAAATGATGGAGGTTGTTGCAACAACAGTGATAGTAGGAACTAAAACGTTCCACAAGTTCTGGGGGACACCAAGCAAGGGACAATGGTATCGAACATCCTCCACCACAATTCTTTAGCCTCGTCAGAATTGCACTGTTCAAATAAAATTAATTTGGTCGCACACTCCAGTCTCTTGCTGCATCATTTATAAAGGATGCCCTATCAAAAATCACAGGAATCTTCTTATGAGATGAAAAGTTTGAGAAACACTGGCTTTGGGTATGCAAAACACTTTGCATCCTCTTCAGAGACTTGACCACAAGCATCTGCCCTGCAGTTTTAGAGTCCAGCCTGTTTGCTACTAAAGCATTGCCCTTCAGACTTCACATCAAGGGGTGGGGGTGGGGGTGAACGTTTCAGCTTTCTAGCATAAATGGATAGGACTGCAGGGCACGTCATTGACAAGTGTTCTTGTTTGGATCAAACCGTAGGAAGTCCATTTTAAAAACGCCACGTCATCTTTCACTTTCAGTATCAAAATGGAATTGTTCAGGGGAGATGAAGTACAAAAGGAGTAGGTCCTACCTCCGCAGGTACAATTTTTCATGTTGCCCTTCATCTGCTCAACCAGAACTTCTTGCCAGTAGCCTTAGGAGAATGTAAGACAAATGCCCATATTCAAGAAGATCTACAGAATCATCAGTTTCTGAAGTGCGACGAATCCTTTGTGACAGCCCCATTCGCTGCCACATAATCCTGACAAAGGCTGGGCTTTCCCAGCTGCTTCTGGACAAAGTGTAAACAGCTACAAGTTGATAATAGCAAAAAAAAATCCTCTTCTTATTATTCATCCTCATTAATGCACCTGCCACTTTACTGACCAACACAAACAGATGACACAGGTCTCTGACCTTAGGAAATTACAATCTAAATATCTGCAGCAGTGAGACAAGAGTGAGCCGAGGAAAGAGAGAGTTGAGTATAATCAGGAAGGGATGTGAGCAGAAATAATTTTCAATTTTGCATGTAAGAATTATTGTTGTTAACATAAATTTGTTGCATACCTAACAATATACATTTCCTACTATCACATTTAGGTGATATACAGTTCAGTAGAAAAGATAGCGCACATATCAGAATGCTGTATTCCAGGAATAAGTGAGATTGAGTAATAAGAAAAGAGTCTCTTGAAGAATTTGGGATGCTAGCAAGGTACATATTTATATAAATTATGTGCAGAGTTCCCAGGACTATGCCGTTTTGAGACTATGGGTAGGGGGAAAGGTTTCTGTTTCTTTCCTCACATCAACATTGTTGTCCGTGGGAAACCAGCATAACAGAGAAACTGACTGCCCCTCCAAAATTAGGGGAGGGAACATGGTCTTTAAATTTCTTTCCTGAAACAGTAGATCATGCTCTTATGGGAAGCCCACTGTGCCTATCGTTCAAAAATTTGGCATGCCTGACCCCACCAGAAAGGACAGCCATGCCTGCTATTTGCATCTAATTCTGGCACAATATTGGATCATTGTTTTGTTTGCTCTGGTAACCTCTAGGCTGGATTGCTGCAATGCATTATACATGGTTCTCCCTCTGAAAATGGTTCAGAAAGTTCAGCTGATGCAGAACTTGGCCGCCAGGTTGCTCACGGGGCAAGATGGTTTGAGTCCAACTGCACTGGCTACCAATTAGTTTCCGGGCCCAATTCAAAGCTTTAAACGGCTCTGGGCCACAATACATCAAGGACCGCCTCTCCCTATATAAACCGACCTGGAATCTGCAATCGTTCTCTGAGACCCTTGTTCATGTTCCTCCTCCACGTGAAGTCTGGATGGTAGAGACACAAGAACAGGCCTTTTCTTTTGGTGGCTTCCCATTTGTGGAATGCTCTCCCCAGGGAGGTTCGTCTGGCAACTTTCATTATACATCTTTAGATGCCAGGCAAAAATGTTCCACTTCAACCAGGCCTCTGGCTGATTAATATTCTACAGCCTTTTATATGGTTGTGTGTGTGTGTGTGTGTGTGTGTGTGTGTGTGTGTGTGTGTGTGTGTGTAAGGGGGGATTATTGTTGCTTGTTTGTTTTTAGCCCCCATGTTATGTGTTTTGGCACTCCAAAGTCAGTTTTATTATTATTTGAATCTGATTTTCTATGGGTTGTTAGTCATCTTAGGGATGCAGAAAAAGGTGGAAATTCATGACAGAAATGTAGACAATTAAATATGTCTTCCAAACCATCTCCTGGTGTCCATTAGGGTTGCCACATTATTTTTTTCTGGAATGGCTCCCATACTTTCCCACAGCTGCACAACAGGCAGAAATTTGGAAGCACTCCAAATCACAGCCTCGTTGAAAACTGCTAGAGGGAATATACCTACTCTAGGGCCAATTAACATTTAGGTGAATGAATACCTGATGATGTTATGCTGCATCCTATGCATATTTATTTGGATGTTGGCCCCACTGTTTTCAGTGGGAGTTACCTCCTAGCAAGTGTGTATAGGATTTGCAGCCTTGAGCATGCACATCAAACTGTAAAATGTGAAGAAGTGGACTCAAATATAGCCCTCTTCACATGTTGAAAGTGATCAGCGCATAGTGCTCCAAATCGATCCAAGTCCATTGCATAGTGCTCCAAATCATTTTCTCACATTACTGATATGCAGCTATGCTTGGATGGGTTGGTTTTCATTGCACGGCATTTTATTTTGTTTAATAACAGAAATGAAAAGGGAGAAGGGAGATCTGCATAATCAGAGGTGCCAAGTTGCAACCAACATTTTGTGTGTGTGTGTCACACACGTATGACATCACACACGCATGGCGCCGGTGCGCTTGGCTCCTCAAAGGGATGAACCAGAGCGTTGGACCTTTGGCACTGACAAGCCCAGAATGTGTGGAGGAGGTCAACGGTTGAGAAGGCCAACCACTGGGAGCCTCCCCCACCCCCTCAACATTAAGGGGGCCCAGCCTCTTGCCCAAATACTCCATGGGAGGCAAAGACACCTCAGCCCCCTGTAGTTGCCGTGCCTGAGCGGTAGCATGGCTTGTGTGTGCAAGTGCTGCTCTGCACATCCCCGCAGTAGACCTATGTGTTGAGCATGAAGTCTGAAAGGGGCATCTAACTGTGTTGATTGAACCTGAATGCAGTTAGAAGCCCGTGTTTGACTGTGAACCCTGATCACACTGCAACGTCTAAGCCAGGCATCCCCAAACTGCGCCCCTCCAGATGTTTTGGCCTACAACTCCCATGATCCCTAGCTAACAGGACCAGTGGTCAGGGATGATGGGAATTGTAGTCCAAAACATCTGGAGGGCCGAAGTTTGGGGATGCCTGGTCTAAGCCCATTCATCTGAATGTGCTTCATTCAACACAGGGCAGGTGGGCGGGGGGGGGGGTCCACCTGCCTCCAAGCACCCTACCAGTGCTCTTTTTCTAGAAAAAGAGGTGCCGGAACTCACCATGAATGCCTCCTTCGTTCTCCTAGAATGGCAGTGGTGCCCATTTGAGAGGTGCTGAAGCAAAGACCTGCCCCCCCCACTCTTCCCCTGGTCACAAACACAGAGATAGGTTGAATGGACACTCCAAATAGGACCTGTGAGCACAGAAGAATCATAGAGCTGTAGAGTTGGAAGGGAATCCAAGGAATCTCGACTAACGCTTCCAGGACAGATGGCCATCCAACCTCTGCCTAATATCCTCCAAGGAAGGAGAGTCCACCACCTCTCACGAGAGGCTGAAATGGCCGTGGTTCCCTTTCTTAATGTACTTGCAGCAGCAACCCAGGCTTCCCCTGCAAAGATTTGTAAAAAGGCTCTTAAACACAGAGAAATAAGTTGTATTTCTGCCGGCCCTATTTGGGTCTCGCTGTTTTCCTTTGCAAGTTGTTGTCTGAGATGTGTCACCCTGGACAACTTTATAATGATGTAGGCCATGTTGACAAATAGTTACACCCATAATGTACCAAAGGGGGAGGGGAAGCAAGGGAGAAAATTCCCTTCCCCCCCCCCTTCTCAAAGTAAAGAGCATTAGATTTCCTGAGTGTTGTATCATGCTGATGACATATCTGGAGACTCAGAAATGATTAATTGTTCCCCGGGGGCCTATGTAATATTCTATTTTCGACAAAAATATCTTTTAAAACATATCTAAGCGCTTGCAATAGCGAGTGAGGTTTGGGACCCATAAGCGTGAGCTGGTTCTCTCTCTGTTCCTTTTTTTTAAGTACCTGCCAGCAACTGAAAGATGGAGCTTGGGAGAGCATTTTGTGCCAGCAAGCAGAATGCAGCAACTTTTCAGGATAAATTCTATCTGCCGCGAACAGTTTTGTCTAGTAAGAAGCCATGAATCTAGTAATCTGTTCTCCAGGACAATAGATTGCGACAAGCCATCAGCTCTGTAGGACTCATCGCTCCCTGGCTTTCTCTAACCAGAGAAGGGTTTGTGCCCTTCAAACCCATTCTGTTCACACTGTCAGCAACCCTGACTTAAAACAAATATCAGAGGTCTTTATCACCCACAATTTTACTGCTCACCCTCTAGTATTTTGTTCTGCTTTATGTCTCTTTATGGTTGTTGGTTTGGGTTTTTTAAAAAAAATTGTTTCATTTTTAAGCTGCTGTATAATGACTTTGAGAACTGCCTTCTGGACCCTGTTATTGGCTTAATGGAGACGGTAATCATCAAACAAACCTTTGATGTGTAACAGAGCTGAAAGTAATTTGCTCCAAAAGTTTGTCACATTTACTTCCCTGCTAATTTTGATGTCCAACATTCGTGGGAACTTTTCCGAGCTCTTACATATTTTCTGAGTATTGACAAAAGTTGCTACCCATATTTCACCTTCAATTGCAATGGATTGAAATATTTGAAATAAACCTTAACCTTTGCTTGACTTGATTGGAATATTTTAGTGTGAACTTAGGTCTCCCATCCAAATGAATGGGACTTCCAAGTCCTTTCTTTTGGCTGGAACATGATTAAAGGATTTTGATTTCTGTATTGAACATTCTACAAAATAAAAAAATTCCTTCAGTAGCACCTTAAAGACCAACTAAGTTTTTATTTTGGTATGAGCTTTCGTGTGCATGCACACTTCTTCAGATACACTGAAACAGAAGTAACCAGACCCTTATGTATATTCAGAGGGAGGGGGGGTGATGGGAATGGGTGATGGGCTGATAGGAGTGGTAAACCTGTTGATGACTGTTAATGACTGTCAACGACTGCAATTGGTCTTGTGGGAAAAAGCAAGGGCTGAGGTGCTAAGGAAAGCTTGATCATGTATAATGAGATAAGAATCCTATGTCTCTGTTCATGCCAAGCGTCTCCATTGTTTTAAGCTTGGTAATGAGTTGCAATTCAGCGACTTCTCTTTCCAGTCTGTTTCTGAAATTTTTCTGTAATAAAACAGCTGCTTTGAGATCTTGTATAGAATGTCCTGGGAGATTGAAGTGTTCTCCTACTGTTTCAGTGTATCTGAAGAAGTGTGCATGCATATGAAAGCTCATACCAAAATAAAAAGGTGCTACTGAAGGAATTTTTTTATTTTGTTTCGACTCAGACCAACACGGCTACCTACCTGTAACTAGAACATTCTACAGTATTTGATGCTAGACGTGCAAATATGCTAGACCCCAAATACAGTGGTACCTCTACTTACGAATAACTCTACTTACGAATGTTTCTACTTACGAATGGAGCTCCATCCGCCATCTTCAATGCGGTTTAGATAGGATTTTTTCTACTTACGAATTTTTAGATAGGGTTGCTTCGACTTACAATTTTTTTCTCCCAATGCATTCCTATGGGATTCGACTTACAAATTTTTTCGACTTACGAATGTGCGTTCGGAATGCATTAAATTCGTAAGTAGAGGTACCACTGTATGTCAGTATTTGGTGACAAACTATAGTATTTATGGTTTTGCTGTGTTTTATAGCTATCGTGCGCTGTGATATGTGATATTATCTGACAGCTGATCACTTGAGATTTTATATTTCAAGCCACAAAAGAATGAGGATATGCCACAGTTCAAAGCACTTGTAATTAGGAGAAGGGGAGGACTTTACATGAGGAATAAGCCATTTCATGGTTTATATGTGAAACAAAGCAAAATAAAGGAAGGAGACTCTTATGGTACATTACAGGATATCTTATGCCTCAAAAGTGAGCACAAATGAAGTGGGAAGAGAATAAGAACATGATGTCCTTGTGGAAGAGTGGGCACAAATGGAGCTGCAAATAGAGACCAGTAATGAGAATGGAGTGTTCAGGATAAGTAAATATATAGAAAGAGGTCATGGCATAAATATAATAGCACCATGAATATTGGGGAAAGGGGCCCAGAACTAGCAAACTAAGAACTTTCATAGCTCGGTCTGAGTATTATATTGTGTCTATTTCTGGTTTGCATCATACAAAAAACCATTAAACATTTGCAGTTCTAACCCAGCCCTTTTCTAGGGCAGGTGTGATGATGAAGAAACCTATTCAATTCACAGTTTCCTTTCCAGCTAACTTGAGGCAAGGTTTGGTTAACCTCTACAAGGAGTCAGAATGGCTCATTTTCTCATGCAAGGAGAGCAATTTGCTTTGTAGACTGGTCATCTCTCACCTTGAGCTCTTGGGAAGAAAATTGGGAGCTCAATGGAATAAATAGATAGATAGATGATAGATAGATAGATAGATAGATAGATAGATAGATAGATAGATAGATAGATAGATGATAGATAGATAAATTCAGATGACCAAGGGGGAAACTACATGTTGCATTAACCACCTATTTTTGGAAGTGTGCTAAACAGCACCTTTAAGAGAAACAGAAGCTGTGAGGGGGAGGGGGGTTGAGATAAGCCTCTGCCTTTTAGTGCCAAAGAGCAAGCTAAGGCTTATCTCTGATCTCAGCACCATAGTCCCAGAGGCAGCGCTAAGATTGGAGACAAGCTTCTTCTTGCTATTTGATAGTAAAAGGCATCTGTTGAGGCTTATCTCTGGTGTTAGTGTTGAGCACTACTGCACTAAGATCAGATATAAGCTTATCTTTAATCTTAGCGCTGTGGTGTTTAGCACTAGGATGGGAGAGAAGACATCCCTTATTTTATTTTTTGCTTACCGTGTTTTGGTTTTGAGTAGCTACCTTGAGTGCTATGAAGGCAAGATCTAAATACAGCATGTGAACAGCATGAAACCAAGTTTGGTAAATAAATGGCAAGTTGACCGGCCAACCTGCATGGTACTGGTGAATACAGGGATCACAATGTTTTCCTAATGGATTTATATTGAAATTATAACTAAACTTACGTCAGCTTTATGGACTGGTCCAAAAACACTTGAGGCTGTGCAGAATGTTACTAGCTCAAAGATGGAAACAATATGATTTACCAACGAAAGAAGAGTGGCAGATGAAACTATTGGACTATGCCTAATTGGCAAAACTGACGGGGGAAATCTGGGACCACCAGGATCAGACTATACACCATAAAATAAAAATTTTATTTTTTGAAATGAAACAAAACCTGCAGTAAGATGGAAAATAATGTTTATTTTTTTGTAGACTTCCACATTTTCTTCTACTTTTTCTAATTGCAAAGGCTTTGATCAGATCCTCGAAACTAATCTTACGCTACACATCTGCTTCTATATTTAGCAGAGATCAGGCACCCAGCATGCCTTGTTGCATAGTTGCTCTGTTGGGATTTTTTAAACATACTTTGACTGAGAAAATGAACACTCAATTAAGCATTTTGTGACAATTGTTATAAGCAAAAAATCTGCCCTTATTCCCTTATGGGGTACACAAGAGCCCTTATTGGGTTCTCCATCGGTCGGAGAATATAACAGAGGCCAACCAGAGAATTTTGAGAAGCAAAGCCTTTATTTTTGCTGTTGCAACAGGGTCCTTCCCCTCACGCAGGAGAACAAGGAAGGAACCCCAAACAAAGGTGCCCTGCCCTTAAATAGAAATTTGAAATTGGTTTCAGCCCACCCCCCAGAAGCATCACCCATACATCACAGAAGGGGTGTAGCCCAAGCCCTCCCTAAATCATCATAGATACATCATGAAAGGGGAGGTCTATGGCAGTAATCCGAGCATCCTGGACCCTGCCCCCTGCCCCCAAAACCAAATCAAGTAAAAAAGAGAGATATTTACATTTCCCTGTTTCCCAGCCAAGTTAATCACACCCTTTTGTCTGGCACTCGGGTATCAGGATGCCAGGGATTATCACTTCAATTCCTGAGACAATGAGAAGGTTTTCCCCACCCCCCTTCTTCCTTGCAGAGGAACACCTGGTCAGAGAGAGTCAAAATGGTGTCAGTCAGGACTGTCTTCCTGTGCTGCTTCAGACATGTGCCTGAACATTCATGTGCATGTTTATGAACAATTATTATATATATAAAACCTTAAAATTCTTACAACACAATTAATGTTAAAAGTTCAGCAGTGGGAAATTTCTGTGGTGCCCACCTGCCCTTGATGCCCTAAGCACATGCTTATTTTGCTTCATGGTTAGTCCAGCCCTGGTGACCCACCTCGGGCCAGGCCAGTTGAATAAAGGTAAAGGTAAAGGGGCCCCTGACCATCAGGTCCAGTCGTGTCCGACTCTGGGGTTGCGACGCTCATTTCGCTCTATAGGCCGAGGGAGCCGGCGTTTGTCCGCAGACAGCTTCTGGGTCATGTGGCCAGCATGACAAAGCTGCTTCTGGCAAACCAGAGCAGCACACGGAAACGCCGTTTACCTTCCCGCCGGAGCGGTCCCTATTTATCTACTTGCACTTTGATGTGCTTTCGAACTGCTAGGTGGACAGGAGCTGGGACTGAGCAACAGGAGCTCACCCCATTGCAGGGATACGAACCACTGACCTTCTGACAAGCAAGCCCAAGACTCTGTGCTTTAACCCACAGCGCCACCTGGGCCCCTAGGCCAGTTGAATACCAGAGGTCTAACTTGATATTCTTTTCCAGCTTGCAAGTATGAGATCTGTTAGCAGATGTGTACGTTAACACCTGAGGCTGTCTATATGGAAGGAGTCCAGCTTTGCCTGTTGCAGATATTAAGCATTGCACAATTTGAAGTGACTGGAAGCATAAGAACTGACTCCATTGGGAATGAAGCATCGTCCGGGCCCAAGGAAATATTATTCAAACTTTTACCAGCAGAACTTTTTTCAAAACAGAAAACATTAAAAAATACCCATGCAATATCTTGTGCTGTCCAGCACAGGCTCAGCATCTTACAAAATATGGGAAAGTAGGTGGAAATGGAGGGAAAGAAGAAGGTGGGATGGGGGGGAAGGGGGATTTTCTTTTTCTGGCATCTTTTTTCTTTTTCTTTCTTCTTATTTTTTTTCTTTTTCTGCTTTTTGTCTTGTTCTATTTTGGTTAAATTGATGTTGTTTTGCTTTGTAAGATTGGGTGTGATTTTGATTTGTAAATCTTGTCTTCTATAACATTTTATATACATTAATAAAGAATATACAATTTTTTTTAAAAAAGGAAATATTATTCAAACTTTTACCAGCAGAACTTTATTCAAAACAGAAAACATCAAAAATATCCATGCAATATCTTGTGCTGTCCAGCACAGGCTCAGCATCTTACAAAATATGAAATAATCCAAACAGACCTTAAGAGCAAGCCCCCCCCCTCTCTCTCCAGCCTGCATTCCAGCCTCCAGGCTGTTTGCTCTTACTTCAGGGGAGCCATTTACACCCCCTAGCATTCAGAGAGACACCTCTATTTGCATCTTCCCTCCATTAAGTTTGGGAGGAAAAGAACAAAGACAACTCCTTTGGAAATGGAGATTGCAACCCCATATCTCTCACATGATCCCAGGTTACAACCCTCACATGTTAGCTACCAGAGAACAACAATCAGTTAGTTAATCATTAATTCTGTAAGGAGCTCAGAGTCCTTTGAGGGTGGCGGAACTTCTTTGTGGGAAAACCCCAGTGTCAGCAATACACATTTAGCCATTTTACATTTTAAACATTAATTTTAAACACATACAGTATGTGTGTGTGTGTGTGTGTGTGTGTGTGTGTGTGTGTGTACATTTTTCATTTCTTTGTGAATTAAACCATTACAGTGGAACCTCGTGTTACGGACGGATCCGTTCTGGAGGCCTGTCCATAATGTGAAATGCCCCAACTCGAAGCGTTGTGTCTGCGCAGGCGCAAAGCGCCATTTGGTGTTTCTGCGCACATGTGAAGCGCAATTTAGCATTTCTGCGCAGGCGCGAGCGGCGAAACCCGAAGTAACCCATTCCGGTACTTCCGGGTTGCCACGGGACATTTAACGCGAAAAGACGCAAGATGAAGCGGACGCAACACGAGGTATGACTGTATACTTAACATTGCCTTACTCTGAGTGACAGCAGCTCTCCAGGGTTTCAGGCAATTGGTCTTCACATTACTTGCCACCTGATCCTTTTAATGGGAAATGCCAAGTGTTTAGCATGGGACCTTTCTGTGCAAATCAGATCCTTTGGTACTGAACCTGGCTAGGTTTCAGCTCCTGATTGCCAGGTTTCCATTCATTCCCCACAGCAATGTGCCACAGTTCTGTGCTTTCTCTTGCCCCAAATGCTGCTATTTTGTAAAACGAATAGATCATAGGATTGTAGAGTTGGGAAAGACCCAAGGGTCATCTAGTTCAACCCCCTGCAATGCAGGACTCTCAACACGTGGCTCCCTGTCCAACAGATGGTGACTTTGCTTCTTTTGCTCCTATACCTGAGGAAACAGAACAAAAATATGACACCATGTGAATTAGTAAATTTTGTCTAAGCTTCATTTTTATTCTTCCAGAGTCTTGGGGCACTGGCTGTAATGGTCTTTGTCTTCCCTTAAAGTACCAAAAAGACCCTCTACTGCATTTAAGGTGAGTAATTACCCAAACCCAGGTGGCGCTGTGGGTTAAACCACTGAGCCTAGGGCTTGCTGATCAGAAGGTCAGCGGTTCGAATCCCTGTGACGGGGTGACCTAGCAGTTCGAAAGCACATCAAAATGCAAGTAGATAAATAGGAACCGCTACAGCGGGAAGGTAAACGGCGTTTCCATGTGCTGCTCTGGTTTGCCAGAAGTGGCTTTGTCATGCTGGCCACATGACCTGGAAGCTATACGCCGGCTCCCTCAGCCAATAATGCGAGATGAGCGCGCAACCCCAGAGTCGGTCACGACTGGACCTAATGGTCAGGGGCCCCTTTACCTAATTACCCAAACAGAAAATAAACAAAAAAATACTCCAAAATCTGAATCATACATTTTGAATACACTATCTATTTTGGAAAGATTTGTTGTTGTTTAGTCGTTTAGTTGTGTCCGACTCTTCATGACCCCATGGACCAGAGCACACCAGGCACTCCTGTCTTCCACTGCCTCTTGCAGTTTGGTCAAACTCATGTTCGTAGCTTCGAGAACACTGTCCAACCATCTCGTCCTCCGTCGTCCCCTTCTCCTAGTGCCCTCCATCTTTCCCAACATCAGGGTCTTTTCCAGGGAGTCTTCTCTTCTCATGAAGTGGCCAAAGTATTGGAGCCTCAGCTTCAGGATCTGTCCTTCCAGTGAGCACTCAGGAAAAGATAGAGATTGGCTAATAAAATGCAGTAGGCAATTTTTGTATTGGTCTCCACAAAGACGAATTCAGGTAGTATCCCCAAAAGCTCTCAAAAAGTCGAAACAAAGCTGAGATGGCATTGCTAATTCAGATGATGGCATCTTTTTGTTCTTTTTCCTCTAGCATGGGTGGAAAGGACAATATTGGTGGTAATCTGGAACTTCCTGTCTTTTATCAGTATGTGGCACAGCCCCAATGTTATTTAAGCATCACTCCTGGAAACTCATGGATTTAAGCAGCCGGATGAGTCAGATCTGGAAGTCAATAAAGCTTATAGGACTATGTAATTGGTTGGCCTGAGGTGAATGGAAGCAAAAGGTTCTGACTACTGGCACTTGAGTAATGAGCTCAGCATTAGCTTGAACTTTTGAGTGTAAAATATATACGGTACATAGGAATTTAGCTGCAGTGACTCTTTTTGTGGAAGGGTTCGCTCTGGGTCTAAAGATCCACATAAAAGGTTTTTTTATTTAAAAAATAACAAAAAGCCTAACGCTATTCATACAGAAAAAAATTGTGATATAATGCATGATCTGACGCATTATACTACCAGTGGTGCCAATAAGGAGAGGAGACTGGAGAGCAGCATTGCACCCATGTTTTAAGTCATAGGTAGGCAAACTAAGGCCTGGGGGCCGGATCTGGGCCAATCGCCTTCTAAATCCGGCCTGTGGGCGGTCCGAGAATCCTTGTGTTTTTACATGCATCTCTGGGTTATTTGTGGAGCATAGGAATTTGTTCATTCCCCCCCCCCTCACAATATAGTCCGGGCCCCCACAAAGTCTGAGGGACAGTGGACTGGCCCCCAGCTGAAAAAGTTTGCTGACCCCTGTTTTAAGTCTTAAGTGAAGGCTCTCTAGATTAGGGACATCGATGTCTTTAGAAGAATTCCAGACTGGTTTTTAATACTGCAAATGTTTTGCTTTGTTTTTTAGTCACCAGATTTCTCCCTGAAAAGATAGATCTGGATTAAATGGGGTGAAAATATGGGCTGGCATTTTGATGCCAATGACCACAGTGTGGGTGTTTCCAAAAATCTGGGTGCACAAGGAGCACCCACCCCACAATGGGGAAGTCCTGCTGCTTGTTCTGCACTTATGGGTGAGAGCCATACCTGCCAAGTTTCTCTCTGAAAAATAAGGGACCGGACCGAAAGTAGCATGCCGGAAGTAGTGCAGCGGCCATTTTGGAACTGGGAGGAGCATGCTCAGAAGTGACTTTTGATGCTGTTGTGCCCAGTTCCAAAATGGCTGCCGCACCAGAAGTCGCGCTGCAGCCATTTTGGAACTGGGCAGAGCAGCATCAAAAGTCGCTTCTGAGCATGCTCTGCCCAGTTCCAAAATGGCTGCCGCGCCAGAATAAACCGGGGGAAAACAAAAAATCTGTTTTTTCCACTGGGGACAGCTGGGAAAACGGGGGTTTCCCGGGGAAAACGGGAGACTTGGCAGCTATGGTGAGAGCTGGTGAAGCATAAGAGTGTAAACCATGAGTTTTAAAGTCCCCACTTCAAATTCGTCTCACTCACAAACTCCCTGGGCAAGCCATTCTCTCTCTACATCATCTTCCAAAGAGCCATGTGGAAACAATAACCCCTACCTTAAAAGTTTGTTGTAACGATGATAACATTCTGCATGATTCTCAAAGCTGGTCAAATGACCACTTGCGATAAATGTGCTTTAAGTATATCGTTTGGATGTGGCCCTCATGTGCCCCTAGAAATCCCTACATTTTCAGGCTCTCCTTCCACACACGGACATCGTAAGTTTGACTAGTGAGGTATAAAAGAAAGGATCCAAGCATGAGAAATGTTCTTAAGTTCTGCTTCCTTTGAATTCCCCCTCCCTTACACTCTGAAATCACATTGCCTCCCTGTTCATATTGAAAACATAAACGATGCCCCCTGCATATTACTCCCATAATACAATTAAAGCAGTTTCAGTCTTTTGCAAATACATATTACCTGCTGCCTGCTAGTAGATAAATGCATGCTACCTAACAACCTTAAAAACAATAAACCATAAAGCTAAATTATTGTAGAAGTCAATTAGTATGCCAATTAGTCTATACTGCGAGCAATTCACATGGAGAGAAAAGAAATTCCCTATATTGTTTGCTGTCATACAAGGTGTCAATAAATGAACTCTTGTCATTTCAGATTCGCTAATAATTATAAGAGGGAATTTGACAAAGTATGATATGATTCCATAAAGCAGGGACATAAAATAGCTAACCACCAAAATGGTAAAAGCTTTTATATTCCAGAAGCTTTTAAAAGGGTACACGTGGTAATAGAGGTTCACATTGCAATAAGATAAATAAATCTAGAAATGCATATGCTTGATGGCAGTTTCATGTGGGTTCCTAAACAGGATTTTTACTGGAAATGTTTTTAGCGCTGAGAGAGAGAAAGATAATAATGTAATGGAGTAAAAGAGAAAGAAAAGGATGATCCATCAAGAACGAAAAACAAATGCAAAGTCTCACATTATTCTTGAGAGGATAAACAAAACAAAATAAAAACAAAAAACATGCAATAATAATCCATTCAAATCCATAAAGTTCACCACCTCAAAATAGAATTTACAACAAAAGGAGAGCAAACACTTTCAAACAATACTATGCAAATGCTGTGTGCTTCAGCAGCCATAACAGCTCACTGTGTCCGTCTGAGGCATGGGTAGGCAAACTAAGGCATCGGTAGGCAAACTAAAATGCATTTCTGTATTATTTGTGGGGCCTGCCTGGTGTTTTTACATGGGTAGAATGTGTCCTTTTTATTTAAAATGTATCTCTGGGTTATTTGTGGGGCCTGCCTGGTGTTTTTACATGAGTAGAATGTGTCCTTTTTATTTAAAATGCATCTCTGGGTTATTTGTGGGGCCTGCCTGGTGTTTTCACATGAGTAGAATGTGTGCTTTTATTTAAAATGCATCTCTGGGTTATTTGTGGGGCCTGCCTGGTGTTTTCACATGAGTAGAATGTGTGCTTTTATTTAAAATGCATCTCTGGGTTATTTGTGGGGCCTGCCTGGTGTTTTCACATGAGTAGAATGTGTGCTTTTATTTAAAATGCATCTCTGGGTTATTTGTGGGGCCTGCCTGGTGTTTTCACATGAGTAGAATGTGTGCTTTTATTTAAAATGCATCTCTGGGTTATTTGTGGGGCGTAGTAATTTGTCATTTCCCCCCCAAAAAAATATAGTTTGGCCCCCCACAAGGTCTGAGGGACAGTGGACTGGCCCTCTGCTGAAAAAGTTTGCTGACCCCTGGTCTAAGGCTACGTGGCTCTCTGTATGTACCATGAAACGCAGCATATTTTCCCTTCACGGTGGCTGGTCAGATGCTCCCCCAAAATCTACCGGTACAAGGACTCTTCCCCACTGGCTGCTCCACAGACTCTGCTATGCAGCTGTACCTTCCTTATGGCTGAGTCCTAGCCTTGCCACATTTTCCTTCACTTCCAGTCTGGGCCTTTGAAGAGACCCGTAGATTCAACTTTGTAATAATAACAGAGTTGGGCAACTCCCTACTCTATACCCTCCAACACCTCCTAGACAACAAAAATCCAGGACACAATCTCATACCCTTCAACATTTCTCCGATGAAAACAGGGACGTCCTAAGGAAAATCGGGACATTCTGGGATCAAATCAGAAACTGGGGTGGCATTAGTAAATCTGGAAGGTCTGAGCTCTGCACCCCGTGTGAAAGAGATGGTGAATGCTGATATCTTCCACCAGCCTTACATCCTTTTCCCAAAAGCATTGTTCCTGCCCACTCCCTTTGAATTTTCTCTCTCTACATGCGGCCCTAGAGTTCTGCATAGTGTGAGACCTCGTACTTTGTTTTGTGAAAGTTTGTTTGTCCTAATAAAGATATTGGTTTTCCTGTCATATTCCCAATTTGTTTAGGTTTCCACAAAAATTTGAGAGAAAAGCAGATGCTTACAGAAGTGGGATACAGATCTTCAGATTCATAATATAAGCATGTATATGTTTAAAAAAAAATGTTCATTGCAAGAAGTTTTTGAATTATTAAAATGTCATTTGATAAAAAGTTCATGTGCTGTTCTAAAAAGTTCCCCTTGCTTGATGGGAGAACAGGGAAAATATATTAAATAAAGGCAGTTTATAGCAAAGTTTGGCACACTTCTAAACTAATATTGAAAACTGCATGTGCTACTGAAATTACTGAGATTCTAAAACTTATATTCTGCATAATCATACCAACCTTGATGATACTGTCTGCATCTTTTTCGACAAGCTTTTCAGATAAGTTTTTTCAGTTTGATTTTTGTCTGTTGTTGTCCTCTGTATTGATTGCTGATTTTTTTCTTTTAATTTTAATATATTGCTGATGTTTTAAGATTTTTTTGTTATTTGTTGCCTTGAATTAGGAAAAAAATGCTAAGCTGTTTGAATTTGCGTGGTTTATGTTTGATTTTGATAGATTTCATAAATATACAAAATATTGTGAACTGTCAACTGTCAAATACTACTTATCGTTGCATGTTATTCATCAAATGCTGTCAGATTATTTTAAAAAGTACTATTATGTGTCGATTGTGAAATATTGTCAGACTCTACTGCAGTAGATCAAACCCTGTCAAGTGATTGTCAATAAGGTCAGTAATGGCAGACAAGCTTTCTGAAAATGCAGGATTCCCCCCACCAAGGATATCCCTTTGCATTTCACAGCCATTAAATGGGAACAACAATAAGGACTATGTCAGAGGGCACACTCTCAATCCACAATAGGTGCTGTTTAAGCAAAGCAGTGCCCTTCATGGACCGATTGTGCATCCCATAAAATTATCCAGGAACCTCCACAAAGGGCAGAGATTCTGTGGAAGACCAGTGGGTGTGGAATTAGGAATTAGAAAGCCAGAGAACCATTTGTTATCACAGCCATCAAAATGGCCAAATACTTCACAGCACTGCATGCTGACTTTTAAACGCCATCAAATATCATCTGCCCAGTATCAAGCATTGACTTCATTCGATGCCATATATATAAATATTGGATATCCAGCAAATGTTCAATACTCTGAGAATACCTGGGGGATATTTGACACAAGAATTCCCAGGCCACAATATTGAGGAGAATTCTTCAGAGCAAATGAATGCAAGATCTAAGCCTTCTAAAAGTGTTCCTTTATTGACATGATTCACATGATGATGACGACGATTGTTTGTTTGATTGTTTGTTTGTTTGTTTATACCCCACCCATCTGGCTGAGTTTCCCCAGCCACTCCGGGCGGCTCCCAATCGAGTGTTAAAAACAATACAGCATTAAATATTAAAAACTTCCCTAAACAGGGCTGCCTTCAGATGTCTTTTAAAAATAGGATAGTTGTTTATTTCCTTTACATCTGATGGGAGGGCGTTCCACAGGGCGGGCGCCACTACCGAGAAGGCCCTCTGTCTGGTTCCCTGTAACCTCGCAATGAGGGAACTGCCAGAAGGCCCTTGGTGCTGGTTCTCAGTGTCCGGGTAGAACAATGGGGGTGGAGACAGTCCTTCAGGTATACAGGACCGAGGCCGTTTAGGGCTTTAAAGGTCAGCAGCAACACTTTGAATTGTGCTCGGAAACATACTGGGAGCCAATGCAAATCTCTCAGGACCGGTGTTATGTGGTCTCGGCGGCCGCCCCCAGTCACCAGTCTAGCTGCCGCATTCTGGATTAGTTGCAGTTTCTGGGTCACCTTCAAAGGTAGCCCCACATAGATCGCATTGCAGTAGTCCATGCGGGAGATAACTAGAGCATGCACCACTCTGGCGAGACAGTCTGCAGGCAAGTAGGGTCTCAGTCTGCGTACCAGATGGAGCTGATAGACAGCTGCCCTGGATACAGAATTGACCTGCGCCTCCATGGACAGCTGTGAGTCCAAAATGACTCCCAGGCTGCGCACCTGGTCCTTCAGGGGCACAGTTACCCCATTCAGGACTAGGGAGTCCCCACCCCCGCCCACCCCCTGTCCCCCCAAAATAGTACTTCTGTCTTGTCAGGATTCAACCTCAATCTGTTAGCCACCATCCATCCTCCAACCGCCTCCAGGCACTCACACAGGACCTTCACCGCCTTCACTGGTTCTGATTTAAAAGAGAGGTAGAGCTGGGTGTCATGATTCGAGGGGAAGCAGAGATAGGCGATTTCTCCCCATCCCTTACATCTCCATGGCTCAAAATTGTCTGGAGCAGGGGGCAGGCTCTTCTCTCATGAGTCCCTATGGGTCCCCATCATAGGCTCCCCATCATAGCTGCCAAGTTCTCCCTTTTTTAGGGAAATTTCCTTATGCTGAATAGGCTTCCTCGCGAGAAAAGGGAAAACTTGGCAGCTATGCTCCCCATGCATTTCATAGTTCTGGAAAATTAGGTTTCTAAAATGAAAGGAGGGTGGAGCATGCATGCTCATCCCTGCTTCCTTCTCCATGCAGCAGCATTAAGGATGTAGACAATGAAATGTCTAATATAAAGTAGCACATGAGGTATAAAACGCAGTAGGGTGAATCCCAAACCCCTTTTATAAAGCAAGATTGGATCGGAAGCCAAGCACGCAGTCTCTTGTTTGGAACAGGTTAAACAGCTTGGTTATTTTTGAAGACTAATCTGTTATAAGGAAATGCAGGATGACAAAAAGAACCTGCTAGAAAAAGTGTTTCATCCCATCCCTTTGAGATTCAAAGATGTAACTCAAGGGGAAGAAATCATATTCTTAGGTGGATGAAAGATATAATCGGGAACAGAATACTCTTCATAAATTATTTCCCTATGTTATTCACTCAGTTGGTGCATGACAGAAAGGACCCTTTATGGAAAGGCGACTCTTATCAGTTCTAATATTTATAACTGCCTATTGATGACATACAGTGTCCCATAATGACAGTGCTAAAATTGGCTTTTACTTCCTTAAAGCATCATTGTATTGAGCCATGTAACCAGAAAATCACAATGCACTGATCTTTCTCTCCACTAATCCTTCTACGAGAGCTTAATGACTTGTCTGTTCATCTTGAAGATAATAAACTTCACAATGGAAGCAATAGCTGTCTTGGTGACTTTGCATAAATCATTATTTGGGAAAGAAAGAAAGAAAGAAAGAAAGAAAGAAAGAAAGAAAGAAAGAAAGAAAGAAAGAAAGAAAGAAAGAAAGAGGATGTGGCAGTCAGGGTGTGTGTGTGTGTGTGTGTGTGTGTGTGTGTGTGTGTGTGTGTGCATAGAGAGAGGGGGAGAATGTGTACACAGAAATCAAACCAATTCATTGTTGTTTTTTAAAAGTATTGATGTCGGCGGCAATTATTTAAAAGAACAACAACTAGCGGGGTCACTAACACAAATCATATTCCTTACCCGCTTTATGGAGCAGGTCCACAATCCAACCAGATTTTAAGAAGTAAAATTCCCATTGATTTTGATGTGAGAGGCTTGAGCATGTGTTTAACTTTCCAATTAGGCTTAAAGTGGCTTAGTTTGGCTGGTGACCTATTCCCTCCCCGCCCCCGCCCCCGGCTGCCGCCTTTTCTTATGAAGAAAGTAGCAAGCCTCTCATTTATGCATTTGTGTTCTGTCCATCTTCCAAAAAGCTTAGGTTAAGGTTTCCAGACGTCCCCGTTTCCCGGGGACAGTCCCCGGATTTACAAATCAGTTCCCATACAAAATCCATTGAAGTTGAAAAGTGTCCCCGGATTCATTGAAAAAAATCTGGTAACCTTAGCTTAGGTTAGTGTCATGGAATATCCTCCTATTTCATTTTTATATCCTCCTATTTTATTTTCTACATAACAACCCCATAAGGTAAAGTTAATTAAACAGAGAAACAGTGCAATCCAATACTCTTTCCACTACATCCAGTACAATCCACTACAATACATCACTACATCCAACATTTATCTGATGAAAACAAGGATGTTCTGTTCAGTTGTTGTTGTTTTTGTTTCTATTTTTTAAAAAGTGTTTCTGAGCTATTTTTAATGAAATTCGCCAAAATCTACACTATCGACATGGGCCGCCGTATGTCCAGATTTTCCCGGACATTTAAGAGATTTCTGCCCAGACGCTGTTTACGAGGGCTGAATACCGGGTATGTCTGGGAAATTCTGGACGTATGACAACCCTAGGGGGAGGGGTCTTACATGTCTACTCAAAAGTAAGTTCCACTGAGTTCAGTGGGATTTGCTTTCTGGAAAGGTTGCATAACAACGCAGCCATAGATTCCTGCTTCCAGACTTTAAACACATCCTTTCAATAGAACTCGTGCATATTTCACTAGTTGTGTATGTGCTAGGGGAGATTTACACAAGTGCCGCACGGGTGAACGAAGCTGTGCCTGTCCAAATTCATTTCTTCCCCCAAAGCATCTCTTAAACAGACAACTGTCACTGATTCGTATTGAATTTGCCAGAGCATTTGCTGCCACTCAGAGTAATGTGTAAGGGAAAGCACTTGCTGCTCCTCAGCACTTGCCTGAGCAAATCAATGCACACCACAATTGCCTAATCACGTAAATCATGTTTAGAACACCACAACACACACGTAACTGGCTGTAAGTAACATAACATTATATGTAATACAACTCTAATCGTCATATCAAAAAATTGCAGAGTTCCTGATGGCAATAACATACAGTGTATCATATTACTATTCACCTTCTATGTATTATTGTCATAAAGTGCAAGGATTGTCAAGTCCAATGATTACAACGTACAGTTCCTGTTGCCAATGCCATTTCATACTGATATCTTCCTTCTGCATCGTCCCGTGTCTTAAAAGTGTAACAAACAAAACTTCCTTCTGCATCGTGCAGGGTCATTGATACAAAGCGTTTCTGACTGGCAACTTCTGCATTCCTGTGGGCTCCTTTCGGCTGAAAAAAACCTACTGAAAAATCTCCTGAAAACCTTGTCACTGAAGAAGCCCAATGGGCGGAACAAGGGTGTATCCTGAGAGCTGGTCTATCACATACCTGCCAAGTTGCTGTCAGAGAAATAAGGGACCGCTGCCGCCATTTTGGAACTGGGTGGAACATGCTCAGAAGTTACTTTTGATGCTGCTTTGCCCAGTTCCAAAACGGCCGCTGCGCCAGAAGTCGCACTGCAGCCATTTTGGAACTGGGCAGAGCAGCATCTAAAGTCGCTTCTGAGCATGCTCCGCCCAGTTCCAAAATGGCCGCTGCACTAGAATAAACGGGGGGGAACAAAAAAAACCATTTTTCCAGCTAGGAACAGCTGGAAAAACGGGGATTTCCCGGGGAAAACGGGAGACTTGGCAGCTATGGTCTATCATCAGCTGCCTTGTTGTTAGTAAGTAGTTCTGTTTGTTACACTCTCAAGACATAGGATGATGCAGAAGGAAGTTTCGTTTGTTACACCTTTAAGACATAGGACGATGCAGAAGGAAGATATCAGTATGAAATGGCATTGCCAACAGGAACTGTACGTTGTAATCGTTGGACTTGACAATCTTTGGACTTTACAATCCTTGGGCTTTATGACAATAATACATAGGTTAATAGTAATGTGATATGTTATTGCCATCAGGAACTGTGCTTTGTAATTTTTTGATATGACAATTAAATTACAGTTTTATTACAGATAATGTTATGTTACTTACAGCCAGTTACGTGTGTGTTGTGGTGTTCTGAGCAAATCAATGGGCAAAGCCCATTTGCTCTTCAGGACTTCTCCATTTCAATATACGGTCCCAGTCAAAAAGTAGGCTCTGACCAGGGGTGCAAATTTAGGACTGCCAGCACTCTGAGGAGTTGGGGGGAATGTCCTGAAAATTCTGTACTTTTAACAGCAACATAATCTGCAGACATTGGGTGGCATTCAACTCAATTTTATTCAAAGTAGACATACTGAGCTTAAAGGGCCTAAGTAAGACATGTTCATTAATCTCAATGGGTGCACTCTGAGTAAAATCACCCTATATCTTGTGAAAATTTCCATAGCCTTAACAGAAGCATGATCACCTACTAATGTTTGCAGATTAAGCTGCTGTTAAAGGATCAAGGGCTAGTAGCAATAAATATAAGGTACACTTGCATAGAATTATGTTCCTCTGAAAATCTGAGAAAATGAGTAAATCTGAGTAAATACACTTGCATAGAATTATGTTCCTCCGAAAATCTGAGTACCGGTAAATGTTTAGGGTTGGGATGCAAGTATCAAAACATATGGAAGGAGACATTTAATAATTCCATAGCAGACCCCCAAGGTGCTTGTTAAATTTTATTGCTATATAGTATTAAACTGTGCTGGGACACTTCAACGGAAAAACACTAAGCCCGGTGGATTACAGGAGTCTGATTTATAGGGAGGCTACAGCAGTTACATAAAAAGAGGACTTAAGAGGTCCCCACTCCCAAAGAAATCCCTATAATTAAGTGGTGGAAAAATTCTGAAAAAAGGAGTTCTAATTTCCAGCAGTAAGAATAAAGATCCTTAAAGACAGTGTGGCAAGATAAAAATGACCCTTGGGAATACTACTGTTCTAGATCAGTGATTCTGAAACACAGTTATCAATTGAGGACCACTATTCTGGTCTGTTTCTTTGTGGTTCTCCAGTGGCTCCTGCTGGGCAGTCCGAGTGAGGGGAAATAAGGTGAAAATTGAGGACCAGCAAAGAGAGGCAGATGAAATGGGTATGTAAGGAAGAAACAGGCAGCAGGACTGACTAGATGAGGGAAGCCAAGAAGCAGAGATGGGAAACATCCAAAACGAACAGCAGGATCTGTAAACTGAGGCACGAGTGGCTTTGGGCATAGACAAAAGTTCTATTCAAGGTGTTCAAGTCTCACACAATGAGTGGAAGAGTGGGGGAAATCTTCCTCTTTTGTCTAATCCCCATTATTGGCTTCATTGCACACCACCCCAATCTCTGAGCGGTGAGAGATTCCAGGGCTTCCAGAACCATACCTAGGGTTTGTGTTTCCTTTTGGGAATGAGGCATATTGGAGACCATGGTTTCTTTATGATATGTGGTTTATTTACACATATATACAACCTGAGCCTAAGGGGCGCAGGTGGCGCTGTGGGTTAAACCACAGAGCCTAAGGTTTTGCCAATCAGAAGGTCGGCATTTCGAATCCCCGTGACGGGGTGAGCTCCTGTTGTTCGGTCCCTGCTCCTGCCAACCTAGCAGTTCAAAAGCATGTCAAAGTGCAAGTAGATAAATAGGTACCGCTCCAGCGGGAAGGTAAACTGTGTTTCCGGGTGCTGCTCTGGTTCACCAGAAGTGGCTTAGTCATGCTGGCCACATGACCTGGAAGCTGTACGCCGGCTCCCTCGGCCAATAAAGCGAGATGAGCACCGCAACCCCAGAGTCGGTCATGACTGGACTTAATGGTCAGGGGTCCCATTACCTTTACCTTTTACAACCTGAGCCTACGATGACTCACTGCATTAACCCCCCAAGGGGATTTTGCTTCTTCCATAGATACAGCTTTGGATTCCATTAGGAATCAAGGATGGCTTTGTTTCTCAGATTCTCACTATCGCACACAACTCTGGCCTTTTGTCCTTCTAACTACCAGACAGTTGAGAGGGGGGGGGGCAACCATTTGTCCTCTGGCACAGAGCCGTTTCCTTCCTTAACAATCCATACACAGGAGACATTACCTAGAAACTTGTCTGGCTAGTCCAGCAATTGGACCCTTGTTGGATCCAGGAATTAGAAGGGACCCTGGCATACAGCCTACCGCCACCCCAACTCACAACACTTATTACTTTAGGCTGTGTTGTTAAACAGAATAGCAAAGGGGGGGGAGAGAATAGAGTGTTTTGGGGCATGGTAGGAAACCTCCATTGTGGTTCTGCTCTGAAGGCACTGCTGAAGGGCATCTTTCTCTTTGCAGAAATCTAACATAAAATTATGACTGAAATGTCCTCCACTTTTCATAGCTCTCTACCATCCTTTCAGACCAAGCTTGGATGTCATTAATGCTATCATACTCCTTCAGTTTGGTTTTGTCAGTCATTTTTGTTACAGAAAAATATAAGATGCTCAATAAATAATTCTTAAAGAAACATTTTGCCCTTTCAAAAAAGCATTTCATTTCCCCTTCAGCAGTATTCAGCTTCAACTTTGCTTTGCAAGGTCTCAGCTGGGAGCTATTTAACACTCTCAAGTTAGTGTTTACAAGTGAAACTAAGTTTAAATTGGCTGTTTCAGAAGAAATGACTGCTCTGTTGAGGCACAATGGAAAAAAAGGTATCACAACCTCACGACCGCTAGTACATAAGGTGCAGTTGGCAGTTTTTAGCAAAGTCGGCATCGTTGCCCTTCCGGCATCCTTTGCTATCAGTAAATCAAACAGTGTAATAGAATCATACAACTGTGCAGCTGGAAGCGGTCTGCACTGAGGAAGGATTTTATTACTCAAACATTGCTAAAAGATTAGGCAGCACAAGAGAAGAATAAAGTCCACGGTCATCCGGATTATGTCGGCTACAATCCACCACCCATTTCCTCCAGAAAGTTGCACAGGGAGAGGAAGGAGGGAGCAGCAACTGGGCGCAAAGGCTGATGTACACTTAACTTGGTAGATCATGCAATATAATGCACAAGTCGATGCACGATTAAGCGAGTTGATAATGCTAACAACAAAACCTGCACCGTACAGATGACAGAAAGTGCTCTGTTCTTTTGGGTGGGGAATATGAAACACAGTGAAGCCAACACAGGTGGACATTATGCATGTGAGTAGCTATGTTTAGGATTGCAGCCTAAAACTAAAACAAAAGACAGGTGTAAGCCCAAGGCATAAATCTCTCAAAATAGTCAGAATATAATCACCGCTACTGATGCACTCATCACTCTCCTACAGCAGCCATTTGTCCTCAGCTGGAGGTTCACAAATCCAGATTTAAGGTGGCTCACCATAGCACTACCACCATTTTCTCTGTGGTTGTTAGGGTCTCTTTCCTTTCCCTTTTTAAGAGAAGGGGGGAAATGATAGGTGGAAAATGAGGGGAGAAACAAGGGAGTAGGAAAAAGGAAGGAAAGCAGGGTGGAGCATAACACACCTATGTGGCATAAAACTGAATGTCTCACTGTGTTTTTGGGTTTGGGCTGAAGATGAGTTCCTGGAAATGTGGAAAGCTATGGTCAAAGTGCAGGTGGCGCTGTGGGACACGGGTGGCACTGTGGTCTAAACCACTGAGCCTCTTGGGCTTGCCAATCAGAAGGTCGGTGGTTCGAATCCCTGCGATGGGGTGAGCTCTTGTTGCTTGGTCTCTGCTCCTGCCAACCTAGCAGTTCGAAAGCACATCAAAGTGCAAGTAGATAAATAGGTACCGCTCCGGCAGGAAGGTAAACGGCGTTTCCGTGCGCTGCTCTGGTTTCAGTGTTCCGTTGCGCCAGAAGCAGCTTAGTCGTGCTGGCCACATGACCTGGAAAAACTGTCTGTGGACAAACGCCGGTTCCCTTGGCCTGTAAAGCGAGATGAGCGCCGTGACCCCAGAGTCGTCAGCAACTGGACTTAACTGTCAGGGGTCCTTTACCTTTATAGTCAAGGAACAGTCCGATGATATTATTCCAAGCCACCAAAGTAAAGGTAATTTACAATGAGCATGAATTAGTTCTATGTTCACTAAGATGAGCTTAAAACATAAGATTAATGCCTGTATAAATTTGTTAAATTGGCTTTTTGCATTTCCATGTGAATCCCATTATTCGTCGAAGGGGGGGGGGAATCAGGACATTTTACTTTTTGCTATGACTCTCACAACCTCTCTTATCTCTGAAGCTGGGTTTCCCAGCTGTTGGATTGGAGAAGGCTCTTTTCTTATTACACTGTTCTGGCAGTAAACGATAAGAACGACAACAACGGCGTATTTTAAATAGCTGTACCAATGAAAAGCTTCCATTGTTATGCAGGGGAACGCCAGTTGTAAATATTAATCTCACAGAATCTAATAACTTAATGAAATCATCTTCATCGTGGGCTATTCTGTATGCCTCGGCATACAGCGGGCTGCTTGCAAGATGAATAACAACTTTATTTTTCACGATTTCCAAGTGTCTCCCAATTCGGAGTGCCAAACATGTGTAATTGATCGATTTTTTTTTTACAGCCCCAAATATTACAGCTGATGCTACTATAAAATCAGGACCACCGTATCCTCAAAGCAAACTGCCGACAGCACTCACTTCACTGGAGCAGAGATTGTATTACTGAGACCCTTTGAGGATTATGCTATCTGTTTCTGATGACCTTAAACGGAGCTGGCCAACTGATAAACACACTCAGCAATCATATTTTAGCCTTTTGGAGCCCTGCCCCCATTTGAATGAAGATGTGATCAAAGTTCTCCCTTAAAGTCAGACTTGTAAGGAGCAAGCGTCATTGCTCAATTCATTCCTGTAGATTCAGGAAGAACTTCCTGGTGTTGCAAGCTATTTGGCAATGGATCAGTTCTGCTGTGAAAGGTGGTCTTCTTCAGTAGAGGTATTCAAGCAGAGGCTGGGTGGCTGCCTATCAGGGATGCTGTAGCACATTATATGGAGACCCTGCTGGATTGGGCCCATCTAGTCTAGCATCCTGTTCTCATAGTAACCAACAGATGCCTGTGAGAAACCTACAAGCAGGATCCAAGCACAAGAATACTCTTCCCTCCTGTGGTTTCCAGCAACAGGTATGGAGAAAGATACAGTGGTAATAATAATAATAATAATAATAATAATAATAATAATAATAATAATAATAAATTATTATTTATACCCCGCCCATCTGGCCGGGTCTCCCCAGCCACTCTGGGCGGCTTCCAACAAAAGAATAAAACACAATAATCTATTAAACATTAAAAGCCTCTCTGAACAGGGCTGCCTTCAGATGTCTTCTAAAAGTCTGGTAGTTGTTTTCCTTTTTGACATCTGTTGGGAGGGCGTTCCAAAGGGTAGGCACCACCACCGAGAAGGCCCTCTGCCTAGTTCCCTGCAACTTGGCTTCTCGCAACGAGGGAACCGCCAGAAGGCCCTCGGAGCTGGACCTCAGTGTCCGGGTAGAACGATGGAGGTGGAGACGCTCCTTCAGGTATACTGGACCGAGGCCATTTAGGGCTTTAAAGGTCAGCACCAACACTTTGAATTGTGCTCGGAAATGTACTGGGAGCCAATTTAGATATTTCAAGACCGGTGTTATGTGGTCTCGGCGGCTGCTCCCAGTCACCAGTCTAGCTGCCGCGTTCTGGATTAGTTGTAGTTTCCGAGTCACCTTCAAAGGTAGCCCCACGTAGAGCACATTGCAGTAGTCCAAGCAGGAGATAACTAGAGCATGCACCACTCTGGCTAGAGTACCTTGGTTCTCAAACTTAATCCGTTCCGGAAGTCTGTTCCAAACAAAAGTGTTCCAAAACCAAGCCATGCCTTCCCATAGAAAGTAATGCAAAACAGATTAATCCTTTCCAGGCTGTTGAAAAACTACCCCTAAAACAGCAATTTACCATGAATTTTACTGTCTAACGAGACCATTGATCCATAAAAATCCATAAAATGAAAGCAACAGACCTGGCTGCAATCTACTACCCAGTATAAAAAACTGACAGTGATTTACCCATTGCCATTGGAGGAACGAGCACACAGGGTACGTGAAGGGGGAGCTCAAGGGGGGGGGAAGGGAGGCAAAAGTTCTCTCTCTGAGGAGCCAGTCAGCTTCTCTCCCTCCCTCCCCCCCCCGGCCAGCCTTTCTGGATCCCCCCCCCCACACACACCCAGCACCCCTTTCTCACCTTCTTCAGGGCTGGCACAAGCAGTGCACCCCCCCCCCAAAACGGAGTACGTTCAGATTCCCCCCAAAAAAGCTCAAAGACCGAAACACTCATTTCCGGGTTTGAAGCATTCAGGTTCCAAGCTGTTCGAAAACTGAGGTACCACTGTACTGCCTCCAGAGAGAGCATAGTATCCATTATCCTCCATGAATTTGTCTAAACTTTTTAAAAAACTGTTCAAGTTGGCAGGGCCGTCTTAAGCGCCCCTGGCGCCATGGTGCACCGTTTCCCAGTGCGGTGGGCGGGTGGGCGCAGCGCGGCTGCCACAGGCGCAGCTGCGCGGCAGACCGGCCGGCCAGCGGGCGGGCGCAGCTCGCAGCACCCTCCTGCGGGCCGGCACCGTGGTGCCCTGCGCCACACAACCTGGCCGTAGGGCCGGCCCTGCAAGTTGGTGGGCCATAGCAGTGGATTGCCTGCATCAGCTGGCGGTTGGACATTTTGGTCCCTAAATGTTGACTGGCTAGAACTCTCATCCAGGGCCGTCTTAAGCATATCCGGCGCCATGGTGTAAAGCTCCCTCCAGTGGCAAACCCCCCCCCCCCGTTTCTCAGAGTTGCCGTCAACCTTTTTTTAGGGAGGACAGCGCTGCTGGCGGGGCTGGAGGAGGTGGGTAGCAGGTGGAGGGTGGCTCCTCCGGTGGGGAAGAGGCGGAGGCTGGACACAGCGCCTCCCAGCTCAGCTGGCCTCTTCGTGCCGTGAGCCCGCAGACAGAGGCTCCGGGCGCGGCGCTGCTTTGGCACGACACGGCGGAGGTGGGTGAGGGCGGCAAGCTGATGCCGGGAGGCGCCGCATCCAGCCTCCACCTCTTCTCTGGTGCTCTCCAGAACTTGGTGCCCTGGTGCCCCGCACCACTAGCCTCTATGGGTAAGACGCCCCTGCTCCCATCATCCCTAGTTCAGTTTAGACTATGGTCCGGGAGGGCAGGATTTGTATACCATTGACATCTGGGGACCCAAGATTGAAGAGCACAGGGCTAAATGACACCTGAGGTTCTTTGAATCTATAATGGATTTGTTGTATTTTGATATGGTGTTAGGTGATGTACAATATGTTGTGTTGTAGTAACTTTCATTGTGATATCTTGTGTTGTGTCTGTTTTGCTGCTAACTACACTGGGCCTCCAGGAAAGGAAAGCATGATATAAGTCATAAATGAAATGAACATTACAATGTTGGAATAACCACATATTGCCACTTTTAAGGAAGGGTAGTATATGAATGTTGTCTTTGTCCATGGAGTTTTCTTGGCAGGGATATTGGAGTGGCTTGCCAGTTCCTTCTCCAGGTGGATCACGTTTAGTCAAAACTCTCCACTATGACCTGTCCATCTTGGGTGGCCCTGCATGGCATAGCTCATAGCTTCTCTGAGTTATTCAAGCCCCTTCGCCACAGCAAGGCATTGATCCATGAAGGGCTATGGTCCATGGGGTCACAAAGACTTGGACACGACTAAACGACTAAACAACAGTATATGAATGTGACAAATTAATAAAAAAATTAATTATTAGCCATTAGGTATCTCTGTTTATTTTTGACCTCTGCTAGATGCATTTAGCAGGAAGCTTTCAAGCGTGATTTCAAACACACAGAGTTGATAGGCAAAATCAGTTAAGGGGAGACTATGTCCTAATATTGAACAGAACAAAGAAACTAACGACGGAGAATATTCTAACTTTGTGTTTTATTATCTCATTCCCATTTGCTTACAGCTCACAAGACCTCAACAGCACATTTTGACTTTGAAATATTTATCCACTGAAATGTGCCTTTGAATCACTACCTCCACTCATTCCAGCCAAGACATTATGGGGAGTTTAAAGTGCTGTTTATATAGAGTCTTGTATCACCCTCAAACATAGTTATCACCCAACAAGCCAGGCATATATATACATGTATTTATATTTGGAATTGAGCGCCACTCGAATAGCATTCCTATCATGGTGATTATGACAGGACTTGTACAAGCCGCCCGTAGCCGATATGGAAAGATTAAAGAAAATAGCTATCTAATAATTTCAGGAGTATCAGAAATGTAAATACAAGCTTGACACAACAGTTCCTTTTTAAAATCCTTGCTCACGTCTGCCACTCTGCTACTCTTGCTGGCATAAATCCGATTTTGCAATCGGCATTTCTCAATGAACGCTCAATAGCTTTTAAGTCAACTTTTGTTCTGTGTTTCTTCTGCTTTGTTTAATGCCTGCACCACACATTTCGGGTGGGGTGTGTGTGATCAAGAAGAATAGAATATTTTTGTAGAAGGGAGAATTCAAATTATTTCCATTGTGGGTTATATGATAGATATTGTAGGCTTAAGATGCATGCCTGTTTTTGTTCTTAAAAACCACATACCTTCCAATATTTCTCTGATGAAAATAGGGGTGTCCTATTCCATTATTGGGGACGCAGGAGGCACTGTGGGTTCAACCACAGAGCCTAGGGCTTGCCAATCAAAAGGTCGGTGGTTCAAATCCCCACGACAGGGTGAGCTCTCATTGCTCGGTCCCAGCTCCTGCCAACCTAGCAGTTCGAAAGCATGTCAAAGTGCAAGTAGATTAATAGGTACCACTACAGTAGGAAGGTAAACGGCGTTTCCGTGTGCTGCTCTGGTTCGCCAGAAGCGGCTTAGTCATGCTGGCCACATGACCTGGAAGCTGTACACCGGCTCCCTCGGCCAATAAAGCAATAATAATAATAGAATAGGCCAATAAAGCAATAATAATAATAGAATAGGTAAAGGCCAATAAAGCAATAATAATAATAGAAGGCCAATAAAGCAATAATAATAATAGAATAGGTAAAGGTAAAGGGACCCCTGACCGACTCTTGGGGTAAGAGCGCTGCAACCCCAAGAGTCGGTCAGGGGTCCCTTTACCTTTACCTATTCTATTATTATTATTATTATTATTATTATTATTATTATTATTATTACCCCGCCCATCTGACTGGGTTGTCCCAGCCACCCTGGGCAGCTTAACAACATATATGAAAACATAATAAAACATTAAACATTAAAAAAAAACTTCCCTCTACACAGATGCCTTCAGATGCCTTCTAAAGGTTCTCTAGTTATCTTCTTGGCTTAGGGGTCATATAACTTCATATCCTCTAACATTTCTCTGATGGAAATAGGGACACACTAAGGAAAAGCGGGACATTCTGGGATCAAATCAGAAACCGGGACAAATTCTGTCAATCCGGGACTGTCCCTAGAAAACGGGGACACTTGGAGGGTCGGAAACCATTTTGCAGGAATAACTTGCCAAGAAAACCCAGGTTAATATTAATCAACCTATAGTCCAGATTCAGAAAACTGCTAATATTTACCTGGACACCTGTCCCAATGAACTCTTCCCCATGACTCTGCAAACCTTCTGGGTTGAGAAAATTATCAAAACCATGATTTCAAATCTAATTGCATGATCCACCCACCCTTCTGTATTTCAGGATTGCCTCAGCCCTTGGTGTGCAGAAATATGCATGCAGAAGAAGAAATGTCTGTATTAGAATACTAGACTTTAAGAGTTGGCAACCCTACAAAGATCCTCTCTCACACATGTCTTGACCTTGATAAGAGTAAATTGGGGTAGGAATTTTCATTTAGCAATGTGGCATAGTGGCTAGAGTGTTGATTTTGAACTGAGAGAAAATGAATTCCATTGAGAGCCAGTGTGGTACAGCAGTTAGAGAACTGGGCTAGAACTGGAGAGAGGAGGGTTCAACATTCATTCATAAACCTCACTGCGTGGGCCTATATCTCAGCCTAATGTACCTCGCAGGTTTGTTCTGAGGGTAAGTTAGGGGGAAGAGGAACCACGTAGGCTGCCTTGCATTTTCCTTGAAGAGAAATGTGGGAATGTTCAGGGAGAGGATATATTGTTTATTAATATATTCCTAACTTGCACTGAGGGAGGCGGGTGGCGCTGCGGTGTAAACCACTGAGCCTTGCGATTGCCGATCGGAAGGATGGTCAGTCATCTGCTGTATATATGGGGACTGGTTTTTAAAATCCGGGGACTGTCCCTGGGAAACGGGGATGTCTGGTAACCTTACATTAGACTGCCCTGTAAGAATTAATATAAATGGTTTTTTTAAATTTTAAAAATTTTTTCTTTTAAATCATGGCTGTGTGTGTGTCCTCCTCCTACCTCTCAACCTGACACAGTTGTTGCGGGGGTGAAATGAGATGATCCAGTTTGTGCTGCCTTCAGTTCCAAGGAGAAGGGACAATATCTAAATGTGATTAGCAAATATGGAAGTATCCTTAACGAATTTCACGTGGATTGACTTTTCAGTGCTTCAGGACGACTCCCGAGCATTGCAAGTTCAAAAGAAAATGCAAGCAAGACTGATCGGAAGGCATTAAACCACTAAAATTAACTTCATTCTTTCGTACTGCAGGTGCCACGAGTTGACAAAACACCCTGATGTTTCGTGACTTGCAGAAATCATTACTGTTGTAAGAAGGTGCCTGGTGACAGCAAGGCTAAATGTAACAATAGCTTCTGAAAAATGAGCTCTGTGTACTCATACAAAGAGCAAAATATCAAGGAATGTTCAATCTTCTGAAAACAGCAGTGGGCTATTGGGCTTATTTCATGATAATGAAAGGCTCATAATCTATGGTTGCTGCAGGCAAAAGTGATTTATTGGAGTACTCTCACATATAGGAGATAAACCTATAACTTGCTGGCAGCCATTTTTTAAAGAGAGTGTTTTACTGGAGGGGGGGGTTGGGGAGGGGTGCATCGTTCTGACTTTGTAGCCCAAGAAACTGGTGATCTGTGTCTCTGAAATATCAGTTTTGACAAATAGTTGTTATGAAATTATAACTGTTGTTCTATCGTGAGATAAACCTCCATGAAGAAAATATAGATTAAAAAAAGAGAAGAGAAGAGAAGAAAAAGATTATAAGCTATCAAGATAGTATATTCTTCTTTGCAAGCTGAAAGATGTTGGAAGATTTTTGCCTTTTCCAGCAAATGCATTAATAACATTTAGCTACCAGGAATCTATGGAAAGAAACAGTAAGATGTTTTTACAGTTGTTAATTCAGGCTACAATCTAAAATACACATTTGAGAGCGAAGAAAGTCTCGTTCAGCTCTGTCAGATTTACTTCCAAGAAAACACACCCAGACTGTGCTGCTAAGTGATGAATGCATCAGCTGAGTAAAGATTTTAAAAAACTGGGTTAACAGTGTACAGATTCTGTCTGGATATTTGTATACTGTATTCATGTACATTGTTTAATACAAACACATAAAAATGTTAACAGGCACATAGATGTGTAGTTTTCTTGCCTGTGGAAGGTTCCCAAAAGTAGATTAACAATCATAAAAAAAAATCGGGATATGGAAAGATCAGGCAGCTCAGAAGAGATGGAGCCTTTAGTGAAGTATTAAGTTTATATACTAACAAAAACATGCAAATATTATTGTTTTATATCCTGCCTTTCAGCCACAAAGTCTCAAGGCAGCTCATGGCAAACAGTAATAATCCATGGGAAATTACTCAGCCACAATGAAGCAAGCCAGTTAAACTATAAAGCCAGTAAAACATCAGTAGAAACATTTGTCCTATTCAGATATGCTGTTTGTATGTAAAAGGGCAGCTGAATTCTGCCCACCCCTTTCACCAGATTGGATTGCTGCAGTGTGCTGTACGTGGGGCTCCCCTTGAAGATTACTCGGAAACGAGCTGCTCTGGTTGCCAATTCATTTCTGGTGCCAATTCAAGTTGCCCATGTTAGTGCTTAAACCCCTCAATGACTCAAGCCCCAAATACCTGAAAGAACACCTCCTTCCCTACAGCCCCTCACAGATGTTAAGATCAGCAGAGGGGGCCCTTTTGGTTATTCCACTACCCTCAGAAGTTAGGAAGTGGTGGCAGGAGAGAGGGAATCTTCTATACAGCCTCTAAGTTGTGGAACTCCCTCCCCACAGAGAAGCTTCTGGCAACTTCATTATACAGCTTTCATAGCATGCTGAAAATTCTCCTCTTTACATGTGGCACATGAGACTTATATCTTTAGTACCCACCATGTTTCTGTGAATGTGTTGTTGTTGTTGTTGTTGTTGTTCTTGTTTAGTCATTTAGTCGTTTCTGACTTTCTGACCCCATGGACCAGAGCACGCCAGGCACTCCCGTCTTCCACTGCCTCCCGCAGTTTGCTCAAACTCATGTTCGTAGCTTCAAGAACACTGTCCAACCATCTTGTCCTCTGCCGTCCCCTTTTCCTTGTGCCCTCAACCTTTCCCAACATCAGGGTCCTTTCCAGGGAGTCTTCTCTTCTCATGAGGTGGCCAAAGTATTAGAGTCTCAACTTCAGGATCTGTCCTTCCAGTGAGCACCCAGGGCTGATTTCCTTCAGAATGGATAGGTTTGATCTTCTTGCAGTCCATGGGGCTCTCAAGAGTCTCCTCCAGCACCATAATTCAAAAGCATCAATTCTTCGGCGATCAGCCTTCTTCATGGTCCAGCTCTCACTTCCATACATCACTACTGGGAAAACCATAGCTTTAACTATACGGACCTTTGTCGGCAAGGTGATGTCTCTGCTTTTTAAGATGCTGTCTAGGTTTGTCATTGCTTTTCTCCCAAGAAGCAGGCGTCTTTTAATTTCGTGACTGCTGTCACCATCTGCAATGATCATGGAACCCAAGAAAGTAAAATCTCTCACTGCCTCCATTTCTTCCCCTTCTATTTGCCAGGAGGTGATGGGACCAGTGGCCATGATCTTAGTTTTGTTGATGTTGAGCTTCAGGCCATATTTTGCACTCTCCTCTCTCACCCTCATTAAAAGGTTATTTAATTCCTCCTCACTTTCTGCCATCAAGGTTGTGTCATCAGCATATCTGAGGTTGTTGATATTTCTTCTGACAATCTTAATTCCAGTTTCGCATGATGAATTCTGCATATAACTTAAATAAGCAGGGAGACAATATACAGCCTTCTTGTACTCCTTTCCTAATTTCGAACCAATCAGTTATTCCATATCCAGTTCTAACTGTAGCTTCTTGTCCCACAGAGGGATTTCTCAGGAGACAGAGGTTGTTTTTAAATTGTTTTAATTGTTGCAACTCAATCTGGGTCGTTGGGGTAAAGCAGTGATGGCCAAACGTGGCCCTCCAGCTGCTTTGTGACTACAACTCCCAGCATCCCTAGCTAACAGGACCAGTGGTCAGGGATGATGGGAATTTTAGTCCCCAAAACAGCTGGAGGGCCAAGTTTGGCCATCACTGGGGTAAAGGGAAAGTAAAAATATTCAACATGGAATCATAGAATTGTAAGGGACCCCATCTGGTCAAACCCTCTGCAGTGCAGGAATCTCAACATGCAGCCCCCCATGCGGCTTTGAAAATGTGCTAGCAGTTTATTGCTGCACCCTATGAGGTTAAATTTAATAATATGCTTTCATGTTTGAACAGGAGCTGTGCTAGAGAAACAAAAAAATACAAGGTTTACTCACAACAAAGTCTTACCAGGTTTCAACAATTCCAGTGGAGAAAATCAGGCAGGAATAATCCTTAAATGTTACAAATATCCATAGTCTGTCTTCCCCTGTCTCAGGTAGGAAACAGAGTATGTAGTGACAGGAAGAAATAGAGATTAAGCTTCTATTGTTCCCCTTTCTGCCCCCCCCCCCAAATTAGAGGATATGACATCATAGAGTCCTCTGTCTGTAACTATTTAGCCATTATCTGTGATTTGGCTGCAAATCCTCCCACAGCTTGGAGATATTTGTTCATTTCTGAGCTTCCAAAAGAGAGAGAAAAAGAACATTTTTTTAAAAAAGTGCCATTTGCTCTTGGGGTTTGACAGAGGAAGAGAAGTTTATGTACAATTGTACAGATGCTAGCCCATCAAATACCCACATTGTGAGTTAGAAATTTGAAGAAGTGCTTTCTTTTCTCCAAGGGGTCACTCCAGGATATTATGACGGCAGTCCTATACATGTTTACCTGGTAATAAATTCCACTGAACTCAATGGGACATACTTCTGAGTAGACTGCATAGGACGGCATTGCAAATCAATGGGTCTTTTCATAGCAGCAAATGCACCTTCAAACTAGCTTTGCCATGCTTAAAGCGCCGCATCTGCTTTTACCCAAACATTATTTACAAAGGAAAACAACATGGATTAATTGATTTCTTTTTAAGATGGTGTCACATTTTGTCACCTGCATGATAAGAGTTTGATGTAAATAAAATAATGACAGTAGTGCTTCTATGTCTTACACAAGCCTTCCTTTTCAGATTTTATTGGGTATAGAGCACACTTCATTGTCACCAAGCCTTAAAAACCACAACTCACATGACCCTCTATATGCCTTTTGTGGCAGTGCAGTACGGCTACCGAGCACAATCGTTTATTTGTGATACAACAAAACCATAACAAATAATGCTGTTTTCCAAAGAGAGAGATTTCCAGTTGCGTTTTAAATGACATGTCTAAATAAAGGATTTAATTTAGAGTGTATGAGAGAGTTATTATATGTTAATTAAATACTCACTGATTGCTATGAATATCTGTTGAAGGGTAATGACAGTTTGTATGAAGACAAATATCACACAATTAAATCTCAGTAAATACATTCTCAATAATAATTTAACACACACTAACAGCCTGATCCACAATCCAGCTAAATTGAAGTACTCAGTTTTAAATCAATTTAGTCTCGTTGTCCTCAATAAGAATAAATCAACTTTAGTCCAAATATGTTAGCTTAACTGGGTCATAGACTGGGTGGGGATTATGTATCTGGCTGTTTGGGGTTGGGTTTTTTTTTTACTTCAGGCTTGTGACCAGCCAGCCTACCACTTATATCTTGTCACCTTCAAGGTATTTAATACGAGGAGGAGTTCAATGAGTCCTTTATGGATCACCATAAATGGTTGATGGGCTGTGTTTAACTTGGCAGGACTCAGTTGATAATACAGATTCATCCTTTTTCAATTACAGCTCAGATTAGAGGTACCAGATTACCACCCAGAATCTCCCTTTGTACTTTTAAATGGAAGGTGAGGCAGTGACAACTTTCCCCTGTCCTTTCCTCATTCCTTCCAGCAGGCAAGGAAGGTTATGTGTGTGAAAAGGATCAGGGGGAAAGCAGGCAGGGGAAAGCTACCAGAGCCCCCTAACATTCTGCGGTGAATGTCCATGTAGAAGAGGAATCGCGTCAGGGCAAGATGGCAACCCTGGCTCTCATCAGGTGGAGCTGTGCTGTACCACTGATAGCCAAATTTAGAACCATTAATCTCCGATTAAGAAAATGTGCCAAAACTGAAGCAACAGTGTGATTGATTGTTGCATTTTTAAAACCATCCTTTTCAGCAATGGTAGACCGTGAAGTAACTTGGTGAGCATAGCTGCCAAGTCTCCCGTATTTCCCAGGAAACCCCCGTTTTTCCAGCCGTTCCCAGCTGGAAAAACAGGATGTTTTTTTTTTTCCCCGGTTTTACTTACCGGCCGGGGGAGGCTCCTTCTGCGCATGTCTGGAGTCTCTGGACATGCGCAGAAACGATTTCTGGTGCAGCGGCCATTTTGGAAATGGGCAGAGCATGCTCAGAAGCGACTTCCGGTGCTGCTCTACCCAGTTCCAAAATGGCAGCGGCACTACTTCCGGTCTGCCGATCCCTTATTTTTCCGGCAGGAATTTGGCAGGTATGTTGGTGAGTGGACAGCAAGGTTGCTGGCAGAGGCTAACACACGATCCTTTCTTCTGAACAAACTCATGGCAAGGAAAGTGCAAAGGTTTCCCACACCACCCAGAGGCGGAGCTAGCTGCTTCGGCACCCGGAGCGGCACACATGTTGTGCACCTGGGGGCGGGGCTAGCTGCCCGTGACGAGCGTCCCAGGGGTGGGGGGCGATGCCACAGCCCTTCAGGGATGACACCCAGGGCAGGCCACCCCCACCGCACCCCCTTCCTCTGCCAGTGATGTCACCTATACCAAGGATGGGGGAGCCTGTGGTCCTCCAGATGTTGTTGCCCCAGCCAGCAAGGCCAATGATTGGAGATAATGTGAGGTGGAGTCCAAGAACCCGGAGTGGTCACAGTTTTCCCTCCCCCAGCCTACATGTGGCCTGCTGTCTCTGTGCCACAGTCACTGTGGCACATGCACTGGGTCATGGTATCAAAACCCAAGACCCAATCTCTCCCCCCTACACACACAACAAACAACTGGTAAAATCTGGTAAGCATGGCTCTAGTAACTCAGGGCCATACTACTCATGAGGCAAGGTGAAGATCCACAGGGGTAGCAGATGTGGCTTCCAATAATGTGCCGCCCGCTACTGCTGCAATGGTGGCAGCGATGGCTGTGGCATGCTCCTTGGGGGCCAAATCTGCCACCTCTTCGGCAGACCCCCACATGCCACCTTTTGGCAAAGAGGAGGTGCTGCTGGTCCTCTCTTACTCTTGTTCTTGATGTAGATCTTTCCTGATGTAGAACTTCAACCATTTGCCAAAATGTCTTGGGACTGCCCTGATGCTGTCATAGTGAGAGCTGATCCACACAGAGGCCATTATATCTTTCATAGGTGGAGGGGAGCATAGCAAGCCATGGTTCAAGGGGATCTGCGGATGGCCACCACTGCTGAGCCTTCAGGGAAGAAGGCGAGCGAAATGACATTTTCTCACTTATTTCTTAATCACTGTGAGTGCCCCATTTCAGGGAAAGCTCTGGTGCCTTGCAGGGTATCTTCAGGAGAATGAAAGGTTAAGGAGTAAACTCTACACAGATGCAGAGTGGAGTCCCTAAAATGGTTGGGTGATTATTTTGTATGCCCTCTTCCGGCAACTCCTGTAGCCAAGCTGGTGCCAAATGTATTGCTCTGCTTTCCTTTGGACCACATCAGTGGGGCCAAGATCAGGGTCTTGTCATCTGGGGAGCCCAGGATTTCCATATACATTGCCCAGGCTTGCATCCCAGATAGGTCACTTTGGTACTACTAAAGCAGTCGCTGGACTTCACCCCCGGGGGGTGCACTCCATTGTGTCTCGAGAAAGATGGATGCCAACAACAAAAACAACAACATGACAGCTGTGATCATGTCCTAAAATTCCTTTAAAAAGTGGAGGAGCTCTTTCTTTCAATGTACCTTTTAATGTCCACATGTTTATTCTTCCCTGATATATATTTCTGAAGCTATTCAAGCCAGTTCCCTCACTCAGTCTCTCCACTCCATGTACACCAAGTCTTTCTCTTTACTTGTTAAAGACCTGCCTTTATATGCAGCCCAGACTATTTTGAAAATGTAGCACAGGCACGTCCAACAGGTAGATCGTGATCTACCGGTAGATCACTGGATGCCTGTGGTAGATCAATGGTAGATCACTGGCTCCCCCCAAAGAAACTCAACAACTTTGGCTCCCCTTAAAAAAGCTCATTTTTTTGCCCTGCACCCCCCCAAATGGCATTCTTCGTCTCCCTAAAAAAAGCTCAACAAAAACTTTGATCTGAATGCCTTAAAAAAGGGCCTTCCTCTTCCCCAAATAAGCTCAACAACTTTGACCTGAACCCCCCAAAAGGGGGTAGATCACTGCCAGTTTTTAACTCTGTAAGTAGATCGCAGTCTCTTGGGAGTTGGCCACCCCTGATGTAGCAGAATCCCCTTTACCAAAGATGTTAAAGAACAGGGTGGATAAAACAGTCTTCTTCTTCTTCTTCTTCTTCTTCTTCTTCTTCTTCTTCTTCTTCTTCTTCTTCTTCTTCTTCTTCTTCTTCTTCTTCGTATTATTATTATCAGCCGCAAATCTTTTCCAGTGCAGGGAATGACATAAATAACTGTCAGGTCTCTTCCAGGTTTATAATCCTATGCAAGAATCCTTTTTCTCCTCTTCTGAAAGTCTTGCTGCCCACTTGCTTCCTAATCTCTTTGCCTTTTAGGTCCTTATTGATTTCTTCCTGTAAATATTTGCTCCATTCTTCATTAGCAACAGAAATTAGACTCATGAAACGGTACTTGTTTATTTCAAAATTCTTTCATCTTAAAGGAAATCCACACCCCTGTCTGTAGAATATATAAATGCATTCAGAAGTCAGAATCTATAAAGGGACATGGAAGGACACTCCCTCCCTCCCTCCAGACCTTCTCTGGGCATACAGGAGGGGTGTGGGGAGCTGTGCATCCTGGTCCCACCCCAGTAGTTGGGTACCCTGCTCATCCTGCTCCAAACACTCCTGCACAGAGCCAAAGTTCTATAAAGGGCTTCATAGATAGGTAGATATTTCATGTAGCAGGCTCAATACAGTAAGGTCAGGGCATCCAGTAGGTGAGGCCATCATGTACAGTCCCACTCCCTTCTCCTTCTTATCTCTAATCCCTATATCAAGAAGGTCCAAATGGGGGTGGAAGTCTGGAGTTTTGGCACCATAACACAGAAGGTTCTGCTCCAGGTGTTTACATACCTAACCACTCAATTACCTGGGACATGGCTTTGCCAGCACGGCCAACCCACACATGTCCTTTGGCTGGCCATGGTTTATAGGAAACCATAATAACGCCTAGGAGATGGGCCCCAGCACCCGCTGCAACATTGCCACACCTTTCAGGTCATGCAAAATGTCCTTCTCAGGCCTGGTTCATCAGACAGATTTGATAGAACTAGACCAGGGGCAGACTTTAGCAATCTTTCGTAACAGAGTGCCCTGTGTGAGGCCAAACTTTGGCATGCCCAAATGGATCTTCCCAATTATAGATCCCAATTTTGTGCCTTCATTGACTCAGCACCCTTTGCCCGCGCCACCCGAAGTGTGGCGCTGACTCGACTAATATAGCATTTGTTTTATTTTTATATATACATTTAAGCCTGACCGTTCTGGTGCCCCCATGGGTGGCTTTCAACAATTTAAACTCGCTAAACAACCAAATGTATTAAAATACAAAGAACAAAATAATAAAACACACAATACAGTGTAAGAGGCCGGCCCATCATTTCAAATATACAAATTCACACTTGCACTTTTTGCCCATCGATCCTCACATTCCCTTTGAATACTTTCACAGATACCATAAATTTATTTCTGAATACTGAATGTTTGCAGTCTGATCTAGCTGGAGCAGGATTTCAAAATAAAAAATTTAAAAAATTCAATTCCTCCCCCTCCTCTGCTTTAATCATTAACCCAGTATAACCATCTGTTCCACAGGCTTCACCAAACTGTTGTCCTTCAGTTGTCCTGGAACACAACTCCTATCAATCTGAGCCAGCAAAGCCATGCTGATTGTAGTCCAAAACATCTGGAAGACAACAGGTTGGTGAACACAGTGTGAACATGTAGAGAGCACTGTGCATGTAGCTTGATGCTAAAGGTATCTATATATCAAGGTCCTCATCCAATGCTGGCATTAAAAGAAGAATACCTCAGCATCCTCATCTCTCACCCTTTCCAGAAACCATGCATACATTAGACTCAAACAGCAGCTTTTATTTCCATGATTGGTTGAGATTACGGTTCAGGGAAGAAGACCTTGGTGCCAGTTGTCCACACTGATTTCAAGTGCACCATTGAGAATTCCCTTGCCATGAGACATTCAGTCAAGCTGAGTGAGAAGCATCCCACCTTCCTTCATCTCCATCCCCCGATTTTTGCACCCCCTTCACCTGTCCTGCACTCCACTGTTTAGAACCACGGGGAGAGGAGGAAGAAGGGGCACACATAGCTTCTGCTTGTGTGCCATCAGCTGGACGAGGGAGTCCAGATCTAGCTAATGGAACTGCAGGCAAACTGCCCTTTCAGAAGATCAGTGATAATGTTATCAGCTGTTCAGGAAGGAAGTTGGAATTGAAGGAATTAAATCTAATCCCTTAGTTCCACTTTCAACTAATTAGCACTCTCCTTGATCTTCTGAAAGGCCTTTGATACTGCCAATCAGCTGGATGAGAGGTGAGGTAGTGGATTGGATTTAGTCCTTGAGATCCTGCCTGCGAAAGGGCGATGGGGGTGGAGAAATGAAGGCCTTAAGCTTCAGTCAAGAGAGCAGGGAACAAGATTTGTTATTTAGTTTGTTTTGGAGGGGGGTTTCAGTGGCTCCTAGACAGAACACTGAACTAAGATGCTCCTTTGTGACCATACCTGTCTTGAGTTTTTGTTTCACTCGGTCTACTGACTGCCAGGCTCTTACATGCCAATTTAAACAGTGTTACAGTACTATCAAAAGTGGCTGCTCAGTTAGATTGGCAAGGATTGTTTGGGCTCTAATAAGCAAAAATCTGCTCTTATTCCCTTATGGGGTACACAAGAGCCCTTATTGGGTTCTCCATCGGTCGGAGAATATAACAGAGGCCAACCAGAGAATTTTGAGAAGCAAAGCCTTTATTTTTGCTGTTGCAACAGGGTCCTTCCCCTCACGCAGGAGAACAAGGAAGGAACCCAGAACAAAAGAGAACCTCCACTTTTATCAGTTTCCCCATCACCAAGAAACGCCCCCAAAATACATCATTCCTACATCACAGCTTCGTAAACAATACCTCACAAAAAGGGAGGGTTCAAGGTAGAAATCTGAGCAACTTTGACACCTCTCCTAGTCCTCCTCTTACCCCTCCCAGGTGTGAATTCCTAAACACAAAGAGAAATTAACAGTTTCTTAAAAGTTGATCACTATCTTTTGTTTGGAGGAGTCTTCCATTGTGAATGAGATGGCTAGTAGTCTGGCACCATTTATGGGGAAATGTCCAGTTGGCAGAGCCTCTGGCTTACAGGATTATGGCTCCCAAGTTGATAGTCATGTGGAAATGTGTGTGTGATTCTGGTCAGAGAGAGTCAAAATGGTGTCAATCAGGCCTGTCTTCCTGTGCTGTTTCAGATGTGTGCCTGTACATTCATGTACATGTTTATGAACAATTATTATTATATATATATATATATAATATACAACAGGGCGAAACAGAAGCTTTTGCCAACTCCCCTCCCCCTTCCCCCCCAACACAAAAAAACACCTGTTAGCAATAAAGTGTAAATTGCCATCCATATTAAATGGTCAAGATTTACTCATGACTTCCCTCATATAATGTGGGAGTCTCACGTGGAAGAATAAAACAAAGACAGAGACAGGGCTTGACCAGCATAGCCCGTTGGAGTAAGTGCGATCCCGCCTTTACCCCTCAGGTCATTTTTATTACAATCAGAAAACATCACAGATTTCAAACGCTCCAATGACAATTCATTCAGCTTTCCCCAGCTCCTACCAAACATAGCTGCCAAGTTATCCCTTTTTTTAAGGGAAATTCCCTTATGCTGAATAGGCTTCCTCGTGAGAAAAGGGAAAACTTGGCAGCTATGCTCCCTAAGGTTCCCATATGGCAGGAAGGTGAGATACCAAGAAATCTCATGAGGCTGGGTGAGGTGCGATCTTCTATCTACATATCTATCAGTACTACAGAAGGATCATGCATACTTGGTAAGAGGAAGTAGGAGCAGTAAAAGTTCCTGAAAGGATTAGGCAGGGGGAACATCAGGAAACAGGTTTACCATCTCTAGGATCTACTTCAAAGGATGTTTACAAAGGGGAGAAATGCAAAATGCTTCTTTGCCTGATTTGCACCAAATGCTTAGACAAATGTTTTAAACAATATGGGTTGTGCCTGCTCAAACCAAAATGGTTGTGCTTGCCTGAAACTATCTCAGGTTGAAACGTGATTCTCCAAGTATAGAGAAATGGAGACTTAAGCATCCTGTGGACTTTATATCGCAAATCATACATTCTATAACCCAGGTGGAAAAAGTCTGACATAATGAATTATAAAATTCAAGTCATCCTCTTCAACCACACACATGATCATAAATCTATGATTTCTTTCAATAAATCCCTGGGATGCTACTGCTACAATATAAGATCTAGCTTTGCACCCACCTTTTCGTTAACCAACAAACTTAATATTGGTGAATTGTCCATGTGATATGCTGTGCACCAGCTTGGGCACAGCTTTGTGGCAAAGTGGCATGCAACTAAACACAGGATTGTGGCAATTTGAGAAAGCTGTGGTGCATTTCCAAAAGCAGGAAATTGAAAAGGGATGAGCACAGGAAGTTACCATGCTGGCACAGTCTCCAGTTGCATGTGTGCAGCCGGTCGGGGGAAGGTATTTAAAATGGGAGGGGGGAGAGTGATCCCCTGTTACTGCAACTGCTCCACAGTGTATGGACCTGGGGACAGCTAGCTAGACGTTAGGTTGGTGTGCATAGGACTCCAGAGCTGTAGAAGCAGCTGCAAGTGTTATCTTTGACAATAAAAAGTTAACTCTCTGCCATGTGCATTCCTTTGGCTAGAAAGTACCCTTGACCCTACCCAGTCTGAACCATCATGTGTTATTCTGTATAGTGGTACCTTGGTTTAGGAACACAATTGGTTCCGGAAGTCTGTTCATAAACTGAAGCATTCATAAACTGAAGCAAACTTTCCCATTGAAAGTAATGGAAAGCGGATTAATCTGTTCCAGATGGGTCCGCGGAGTACTCAACCTGAAGCGTACTTAACCCGAAGCATGGGTGTAATTGGTTCTGGAAGTCTGTTCATAAACTGAAGCGTTCATAAACTGAAGCGAACTTTCCCATTGAAAGTAATGAAAAGTGGATTAATCCATTCCAGACGGGTCCGCAGAGTACTCAACCTGAAGCGTACTTAACCCAAAGCATGGGTGTAATTGGTTCCGGAAGTCTGTTCATAAACTGAAGCGTTCATAAACTGAAGCGAACTTTCCCATTGAAAGTAATGGAAAGTGAATTAATCCGTTCCAGATGGGTCCGCGGCGTTCGTAAACCGAAAATTCGTAAACCAAGGTGTTCTTAACCCGAGGTTCCACTGTATGCTTAAAATGGGAAGGGTTATGTGTTTCCGATCTTGATCAAATTTACTATTTGGTGCCTAACAGTGTAATCCTAATATCCTCAAGTTCATAATTGCCTAATAGTGGGGCCACGTACTTACTCAGTGAAGCAAAGTGACTATGGCATGGTGATATAGTTATGTTTTCATCAGTTTAAGACAACACAAATACCACTCTGCCAGAACTATAGTTAATAGTCACAAATTCTCCCTTGCAGTATTTTTTAAAAAAGTGCTCTGGCTTAACAAATGTCCTAAGTGAATAGATATTGGCAATGTTTTCCCACTGAATTGATGCAGGGGAATGCCTATCAGATACTCAGAAAGTCTGTCAAGATAGGGCAACCTCCATTTTTCTCTCCTCAGGAAGAAGCAGGCTTTATAGCAGGCATGTTCAAAATCTGTTTCGGGGGTCTAATTTGGCCCGCTGGTCGGTTTAATCTGGCCCCTGTGGCAGTTTATTTTCTGGGGTAAAATCCTTAAAAAAAACCTCAACTTCAATCCTAAAAAAAGAGCTCAACAACCCTTAAAAAGCTCAACAACTTCAATCCTAAAAATGGTTGGCCCTTTGGCCAGCCCTTCACTTCATCCAATCCAGCCCTCTATGAAAGAAGTTTGGACACCACTGCTTTATAGTGAAGGAATTGTGAATCTGTGGCTCCAGAATTCAAAATCCCATAAGGCCCTAGGCACAATGACCAATTGTGGGAGTTGATGGGGGTTCCGCTCCAATAAGACCTAGAGGGCCTCAGGTTGCCCATCCCTGTTGTGGTGGCTGCTCTGGGGAATTTCTGTAGCCAACAATATTTTGCAGGTGGCACACTTTCTGTGGTTTGCCTACCATAACAGCAAATATGCAAATAGCCAATAAAAGGTGTTTGGTGGTAGTGATGGGAAGCTGGTGTCCATAGCTGCCAAGTACCCCGTTTTCCCCGGGAAACCCATGTTTTTACTTACCTTTTCCCGGTGGTCCCCCGTATCACTTCGTCTCCCGTTTTTCTCCGTTATTTTCTCCTGCCGGAGGCCATTTTTTTCCTTTCCAATTTGCCCTTCTTTGGGCACCAAAAATGGCCGCCGCCGGCTTCAAAAGTCGCATCTACGCATGTCCGGAAGTGCATAGGCGTGACTTCCGGTGTCGGCGGGGGCCATTTTTGGTGCCCGTAGAAGGGCAAAGCAACACCGGAAGTTACGTCAACGCAACTTCCGGTGTACACGGCTGCCGGTCCCGGATTCTACAGTCCGGGACTTGGAAGGTAAGATGGTGTCCAGAATAAGTGTGAGCAGAAAGAAATGGCTGCATTTGACTGGTAAAGAGCACAGGGCTCAAAAAAATGAAAGTAACCAATGCTTTGTCTTCCTTCTGTGAAATTAGCTCAGTACCTGCTGAAAAACACCATTAATTGCAATGTAATTAAGACACTCCGGGAGTGTATGTTGCAGAGAGATAATGTCAGCCCTTGGGTGTGACCTATGCTCTGATCTTATCACAGCGAAACCTGTGTGGTTTGCACGCCTGCTCAGCTACATAAATGGTGTGTGTTTGTTTAATTTAAAATGTACTTTGTTAACTTTCCAGTGCAGCTTTAATCCACATATTACAATCAACCTCTCTTCTCAGGGACCCCCCACAAACTCTTGGAGGGGAATCCTAACAACACTTGGCTCCCTTAACAAACTAGGATTCTTCAGGAGATGCTATGACTGTTTAAAGTTGCATCATAGTGCTTTATATGCATAGTGTGGTTTCTTAGTTTTTAAATCTATGTTTTGGTTTGGGGAGTATGGTGAGTTCTGTTTCTGTTGCATATGTGTTGCATTTGATTTTATGGGTTTTTTGGTCTTATTTTGCATTTGTTTTCATATTGACATCTTTCCGCAGGGCCTGCAAGACGGAGCTGTTCCGCCAGGCCTTTGGCCAAGGCACAGTCTGACCCCCTCTCTCCTTCTGTAATCCTCATAGAACTCTAACCTAATGGTTGCCATTAATTTGATTCTGAAATGATTTTAGAATGTATTTTAATTAATTGACTGTGTGATTTTATGTACACTGTACTATCTTTACTTGTTGTTAGCCACTCTGAGCCCGGCTTTGGCTGGGGAAGGCGAGATACAAATATTATTATTATTATTATTAGCCACCAATATAACTTTATGGGGCAACATACCAGTGCTATAGATCAATGAAAACTTATGTGACCCCCCCCTTTTCTTTGGCACAACACAAATAAACCAACTGCCCAAAATGAGCAAGGTTTCCATTCAAAGCACACCTGTGTGAAGGTGTGTTCCACTGAAATTCCATGGCAGCATTAAATTATTCCATGGTGCATTAAATTAGATCCAGGGTAAAACAAGGACCAAGCCCTGCATAACATTTTAAGAACTGTGGGGCTGTTTTCAAAGCTTTTGGGGGGGGGGCTGCATTTGTGCACATGTTTCCCTTCATGTGTTTGCACAGAGCATTTCTCACCCTTTCACCAGTACCAAATTCTTGGGGAAGGGGTTAAAAATGAGTTAGTCTCTAAGTGGCCAAAGCCAAAAACTTGAGAAAATCTGCTCAGGTTTCATCAGCCCTGTTTTGGGTTTCAACATACTGTACACACAAAACTCAAAATGAATGTTTTTATTTTCTTTTTAAAGAGGCACATTTTTTTTAAAAAAGATGCTCATATGGATTCCATTACTTTTACCCATTCAGCCTGCCTGCCAAAATGATTTTAATATAATATTTATTCATCCATATAAGCATAATAATTGATATTTGCAATTCAATAATGCTACTTAACATTTTTTTATTTGCTTCTGATATTCCTTCCCTTCTTGCTTTCAGATCAACAATCCTCATGTCAGCATATCCACTGCGCTAATGACCCTTTCAAGCATCAAAAGGAAATATTAATCATGAATCTAATTCTTCAAGTTTTATTTTTCTTCAATTTTTTTTATAGAAGAAAGGTCAAATATTTAGTCAGGAGCATTAAACTAGTATTAGAGTTATTTATGTGTTCTCATTATAGAGCTATGGGAATGATACTGTGTTGTGCCAAGTGGAGAGAGGGTTGTTTGCAGGTTCCTGTATGGCAAACAGCTGGAGATGTTTCTTGTGAGCATCAATAGGTGAGAAATGCTTGTTTAAATGAGCATTAATGCCTGCTAAGATCATGGCCACTGGTCCCATCACCTCCTGGCAAATAGAAGGGGAGGAAATGGAGGCAGTGAAAGATTTTACTTTCTTGGGCTCCATGATCACTGCAGATGGTGACAGCAGCCACGAAATTAAAAGACGCCTGCTTCTTGGGAGAAAAGCAATGACAAACCTAGACAGCATCTTAAAAAGCAGAGACAGCACCTTGCCAACAAAGGTCCGTATAGTTAAAGCTATGGTTTTCCCCGTAGTGATGTATGGAAGCGAGAGCTGGACCATAAAGAAGGCTGATTGCCAAAGAATTGAGGCTTTTGAATTTTGGTGCTGGAGGAGACTCTTGAGAGTCCCATGGACTGCAAGAAGATCAAACCTATCCATTCTGAAGGAAATCAGCCCTGAGTGCTCACTGGAAGGACAGATCCTGAAGCTGAGGCTCCAATACTTTGGCCACCTCATGAGAAGAGAAGACTCCCTGGAAAAGACCCTGGTGTTGGGAAAGATGGAGGGCACAAGGAGAAGGGGACGGCAGAGGACGAGATGGTTGGACAGTGTTATTGAAGCTACCAACCTGAGTTTGACCAAACTGCAGGAGGCAGTGGAAGACAGGAGTGCTTGGCATGCTCTGATCCATGGGGTCACGATGAGTCGGACACGACTAAACGGCAATAACAACAAGCTACCTGCAAGCGTGGGTTGTCAGTGCCCAGGGCCGTGCAGAGTGGGGTGTAGGAGGAAGGGAAACAGAGAGAGTATGCATGTGCATTCAACTGTCTAACGATATCTGTGTCAGATCCAAACAATGGAATGACTCTTCTTATCTCTGCAGCTGCAAGCTCCTGGGTGACACACCCTTAGACAGTTGAATGTGCATGCGTACTCTGTCCATTTCCCTCCCACTCACCCACCTCTTTGCATGGCCCCGGGGCACCGGCAACCCATGCTACGCCACTGCAACCTGTCATAGATGTCTTCATGCAAACAAGACTATGCAACCAATCAGATGTGCCTATATGGTGTTATTTATGAGGACAAGTGATGAATTCCCTTACTCTCTAGGATCAAAATATTTGATCCCTTTTCAAAGCAATACTTTGTGGGGGGGGGGGGAAACACTGGCAGAGAGGTTGCTTTTCGGCACTGCTGAAAATGTTAATGAAAAATCCACCTCACAGCCATAATGTAAAGGTTGCAACACTTTATTAGTTGCCCTATAGCGGTCCTGGAACTCTTTCAACAGTCACGTCCTAGGTGACTACCTGCATCCCTTCATCATCTAGAACCGTCTCTGTTAATATGGTTCTGCTGTTTTTCCACGTTTTTATTCTTCGGTTAGAAAAAGCTATAGCCTGGCAGCCATATAGAGGTGGGAGAATGGAGTTGTGCTTGGTAAGAAAGATTTTTCAGACCGCCGACACAGAAATAGCTATAATTTAGAACTTGGAAAATACCTTTATCAGTGAACTTCTAATGTGTCACTAACAAGTGTGAAAGCTCTGCAGAATTCATTACACAATAGAGTGCCCCCATTTGAAGGAGAAGTCAGTTTGCTAAAATAAATTCAATTGACAGATTACTGTAGCAGCTCTGGGGGCTCTCCTAGGTGATAAGTCAACCCTGTAAGTATTGTGAACAGTGGATTTTTCCCTTTAAAGTTCTAGAAGATACCATGCATGGTATTCAGTTATGTTGCATCATTTAGCACAAAGACCTCTTTTCACCTTCCTCCTTCAATGCAACATCTGTCTCTGACTCTAACCAGGCAGCAAAAATGACTAATTGCATTTTTATTGCCAGAAAAATTCAACTTTTTTCTTTCTCTCTTTCAGCTCATATTACTTGCCCATGCAGGCTTGGTTTGGAAATGGTGAAGCCAAGGCTAAAACCAGAAATAGATGCTGTCCCCACCCTCTCTTCCACAGATTTCAGGTATACTTAGGCAGTGTTATAGTTATGGGGACAGGGCTAGCTGGGGGGGTTGCCCCAGGTGAAGCCTCCAGAGTGATGCCGTTGAGGCTCCCAGTTTGTGTGTGCGTGTATATGCAAATGTAATGGGGCAGAGCCAAACTGGGCCTTTGACCCGGGTGAAATAAAGCCTAGTTTTGCCCCTGACCTAGGCATAAGATAAGATATCTTTATTGTCATTGTCCCCTTGCGGGAACAACGAAATTACTCGGTTGCTACATCCACTCAGATAAAGCATCCCGCATAATCCAAAATTACAAAACCTAATTAAAAACAGTAAATATAATACAAATAACAAGTAAAATAAGATGACTTCAAAGTCCAGGCTTTCCATTTAAGGCCAAAATCGCTCTAGAGAAGAAACTGTTCCTGAGACGGCTCGTTCTTGCCTGCATAGTTCTATATCTCCGTCCCGATGGCAGGAGCTGAAAGAAATGGTGACCAGGGTGCGTTGGATCTCTTGATATGTCTAGTGCTTTTCTATGGCACCTGGTGGTATAGATTTGTTCTAAGGTGGAGAGTGAGCAGCTAATAATGCTCTCTGCTGTTTTAATAATTCTACACAGCCCTGCTCTGTCCTGAGAAGTACAGCTTCCGTACCACACACATAAACCGTACATGAGCACGCTTTGTATGGCACAGTGATAAAAGGCAAGCAGCAGCTTTTGTGGAAGATGGTTTTTCCTTAAAATTCTCAAAAAATACAGTCTCTGCTGCGCCTTCTTCACAAGCCCCCTTGTATTAACACTCCAGGACAGATCCTCCTGTAACTCAATGCCTAGAAATCTAAACGTTGTTACCCTCTCCACACAAATTCCATCAATCAAAAGTGGCTGGACCTCCATGCCATCATGTATTTATCAGCCCCACATCATTAGTTCACCACTGGCAGAGGGGAAGAAATGCAGAGGTGCATCAAGTGTTGTGGGGAGAGGGGAGAGAATTAAATATGGGGCAGTTCCACCCCAGAAAACAAGTGAAATATGAATTCTTTTAATATAACAGTGCAGAAATACAGTGTGTCATGCGTCATGTCCACCACACTGGGTTATGTGTGGAAGTAAACCACACAGGGCGTGTTGTGCACAGCGAAACATGGCTGCCTATAAGGTCAGTGATCACTAGGCTAGTTAGCATTGGGACAGGTTTTGAACTGTTGAGAACTGAACAAGTCCCCCTCAGCATAACCCTTGGTGTGATGTCAAAGTCTGGCAAAGCAAGAACATGGTGGGTTGCTTAGCATCTCTGACCCAAAGGGGAAAAGGAAAGATGTGATTTCTAGAAAGCAGGTGATGAGGAGAGCTTCTTAACTCTTCCCTTGCAGACACTTTCCCTCTTCAAATCCTGCACATCCCCACCTTAACCAGGATTGTGTATTGGCTGCCCCGGCCTGCCGAGTGGGGGACAGCGACCCATAGAGGGCAGTGAGGCCCCATTGCTCTCCCAGCTTCCAAACAAAGCGGGTCACTGGTGCTTACCGAGAAGGAGAGGCAGAGGCAGAGGGAGCGTGTTGTGGGGATGTTCAGGGAGGCAGGAGAGGATATATTGTTTATATCCTCTTTCCTTACTTGCGCTGGTTGCAGGCTTGCTTGGGCCTCTCAATATTAGATTCCTGGTAAGTTCCCTTATATCCCTCTTAAAAGAATAAACACGCCACAGTCTTGTGTAAAGTATATAAACGATGTTTACTCACATCATCAGTTCACAGTTGGATCCCTGAAGGCAGACTTAGTTACATAGTATATGCATGTGGAGCTATCCCATATGGAGATTGTCCCAGTGTCCTCTGTTGGCTGCTGCTCCAACAACGGAGGAAGTCAAAGAGAGAGATGGTGTTGCGTGCCTTGTCCTTTTTGTTACCTGGACACGTAAGGTCACACCCATCTCTAGTCACATGCAAAGGAAGTATGTCCCAGCCAGAAGGAAAGAGGAAGTTTTCGACTGGCTGGACCAAACATTCCCTGTCATGTCCATATTGAAAATAATATATATATATATATATATATATATATATATATATATATATATATATATATGATAAGAATAATATTGGAAAAAACTGGGTATTGAAACCTGCTTAATGTAAATCATATATCCCAGTTTCCAGCGGCCCTTTAAAGTACGCTTCACGCAGAGTATACGCAGTCAGAAGTTGACCTGGCTAAGAAAACACCACAAAGAGCATAGGGAATTAATCTCCCTTATATGAAACCCCTTACTAGCTGCACACTTGTAAAAGTATGCAGATGAAAATACAAACTGTTGGGTTTCTTTAACTGAAAAACAAACTGACTTTAAACTAAAGATAAATGCTTTCTCTCTTAGCAATGTTATCTACCCACTTTCCAAACCTCCCACAAAACTCCCATTAAACTACCCGAGAATTAACAGCAAACTAGCATTATAACTAAACAACTCTCATACTAAGATTCAACTGGGAATCTCTTAAACTGAGAACAACTGAGAGAGTGATCTACTTAGAGATGAATCAAACTGAAAGATCTAACTAAGAGATACAGAAGGCTTTCTGGCAGAGCCTTATATACAAGAAGCAGAGTCCACGCCTGTGGGCAATTAACAGAAACACCGGCACCTGTTTCTCTTAAACAGACAGTATTTACATTAGACCGGCTCTAAAGTAACTTGACTATTCAAAAAATCCAACAGTCCACTCTAGGAAAACAAGGAATTTTGTACTTGATGGCTACTTATGTATCACATCCCAACACATGTCCCAGAGTGGCTTTGTTGCCACGTGATGCACCAGGTGAGCTCCTTGGATCTGGGCCTACCCTTCTCAGTCAGCAATAGCCACCTGTTCTGTTGGGAAATGCTGGAGCAATGGTGCCCCACCTTCTACACCTCACTGGCTGCTACTGGTAGTGACTGAAGATGTGTGTGGGCTGGATTGGAAAACTGGCAAATGGGGGTGGGGAGTACATCAGGCCCCAGAAGCAAAATTCACCAGCGGTTCTCACTGGTGTGGCAGGAGGGGATGGCAAGCGCGGTGGGAAGATTCAAGGTCAATCAGTATTATATTTTAGGAATGATTCCTGTCCTTATGTAGCTGCATTATTTTATTCTTTATGGATGTCCCCTGATTATATTAAAGTAGTTGTGTTCTGTGTTATAAATCAAGCTCTGCTAGTTGTTGTTTCTTTTTGTTTTCCAATGTATTTCTTCTCAATTAAAAATCCAGTGTAGGGCTTTGTGTTTATTTCCTCTTCGTTCTCTCTTTCTTCTTCTTTATTTTATTCCTTTGCTTATTCTTGCTTCTTTCCTATTTATCTTCTTTAGATTAGTTTTGGCTTTTATTGCATTTTATGTTGAAAACTCTTAATAAAAATGGATTTTAAAAACATCGGTGTGGTGCAAGCAAATTTTTATTCTGGAAGTGTAGCCCAGAGAAAAAAGTTTGCGAACTACCGTCTCCGAGAGACTGTGGAGAAAAGTGGGGTGGGGGAGGGGGGAAACAATGGCAAAGGGGGATGAATGTGAGCAAATGCATTTTTACACATCATCCTAGCTGCAAAAATAATGTGACGGAGGGTTGAAACTAATCCTCAGAAGCATATTATTAATGGAGAGGAAATCTAAACCTCACACACTTGTAATTATGCCTACAGTTTTGTGCCTGTACTTGCACATAATGCAATCCCCAAATGCCTCTCTGCACCTGTTAACACAGAGTGCTGGATTTGCTGGGTGAGCAATACTCAGGCGTGGGTGGAAATTTGAAGCCGGCGGTGTGCTGTTCTTTTCACAGCACATGTAAAAATAAATAGCTGCTGCTCAAAATAACTCACAGTCTAATTTTAGATCAAATATGAATGGGAGGCAAAGCAGAATAGAAGGGACTGGTGTTGGAAATGATTGGAGGTTGCAACAGTTAATTCAGTTTCTAGTTGAGTCATATGCACATCATATTGGCTGAATAGGATACCTATTTATATGTCTATAGAGCTATAAATAGCAAACTATGGATAATTAGATAGATAGTGCCCCCGTAACCTTTCACATAATTAAATGTATGTATGGACAGATAAATAAATCCAAGACATTCATCAGATTATGAAATTTTGCTTGAAATGCACTCGAGAGAAGCTTTTAAGGGGCTCGAGCAACACAATTTACTGTCAAAAACAGTCCACAAATGTCGAAATGACATTGCTTTGAAATTTACATAGAGAAATTGCTCAACAACAGCGAGGGGAGAGCAAGCAGCCAATAAACAGTGTTCAGCTTGGAGGCAATCAAGCTACTGCATTTAAAGACCAGTAGCATCCCACAGAAAATGACAATTTTCTCAAGTGGACAACCGTCACCTGCTCTAGAAGTTAACACTTGGGGAACATGGATTATTTTGAGATGTTCTCGAATGGTTGAAAAAGATTAATCCAAGCTAAGCTACACATTATGCTCCCCACATCAAAAGAAGACGCAAGTAAACCAGACACTCGTCATATTTGGGTGGTCTGCACATATGAAAACCTGCTTATGCTGGGTTTAAAATTGCACATGGAACCTATTTTTTTTATTTAAAAAATACCAGGTGCTCTCCACTTCACACACTCGCCCTACAAGAATTGGAGGGCGATGGAGATTGCAACGTGTGGAGCTTAACACACACTTCCACTCCTGTGTAAGATTGACATGTGATCAGAATGACCACGCAGGAATCCTGTGGGTTGAGAATTTCAAAGCGCCCCTTTCTCCTCTTGTTTATCTCTTTCTCTTCACTCTCATTTCTGGCATCCCACCGTCGAGTCCCAAACGGATTCTCAAAACGGCTCACCCCTCCCCAAAAAAGGGGGGGAGAAAGAGAGATGAAAAATTCATATGGAAAACCAATTAAGTTAAAAACAAGAGCACAAGAGAGAGACTGCCAGCATGAAACAGACTTAAAAACTAACAGGTGCAGGGAAATATTTAAAAGGTCTTCACCTGACACGTAAAGATATGTCAGTCAGCGCCAGGCAAGTCTCCCTGGGGAAAGAATTCTATAACCAGGATTTTGTCTCCAGTTAATTGTCCCTCCACCTCCATCCTGAACCCCTAACTAAAGCACTAAAGGAGAGGTTAAACAGAGATAAACAACAATCAGGAGCCTTCTGCCTCCTGTGTGTTTTCCTACTATCTCCTCCAACCTGCTTTAACTCTGGGTCTCCCCCCCCCACTCAGCTCTGGGGTTGCTTTAATACAGTGATGGGCAACCTTTTGAGCTTGGTGTGTCAAAATTCGCCAAAAAACCGAGCATAACTCGGGTGGTGTGTCACTTCAAGAAAAAAACCATAATTTCGTGATATTTATAGTTTAAATAACAAAAATGTTTAATTGTAATATATAACTGTATTTAATAAACCAAAAACTAATTATTTAACCAAACCAAACCAAAAACTCCTTATTTATTACAAAGTGCCCAGAGTTGTTGAGCTTTTGGAGGGGAGCTGCTGACCAAAGTTTTGGAGGTTTTTTTGGGGGGGTGCAAAAGTTGCTTTGCTTTTGGGGGGGTGCCCCAAAGCTGCTGCGCTTGGGGGGGGGGAGAGAACAGAAATAAATGACAAATAATACCTTTGTTGGAACTAAAATGCAGCACCGAAATAGTCTGCCAAAGCACCAAAAAAAACCCAGCACAGAATGGGTTAAAAAACGAACGCTGTTACACCCAATCATAGTCTGCCAAAGCGCCAGAAAAAAACAGCACAGAAAGGGTTAAAAAACCAATCTCTGGCTACCAACAACAACAAGGTTTTAACAGCAGAGACAAGCTGTAGCAGAGACAAGCTCTTATACGATCTGGTATAAGAAAAAGCTGTAGGAGGAGCAGGAGAACAAATTGGGGGGGGGGACACAACAACAGCACAAATGGGCCAATAGGGCGCGTGCCAGCAGTGAGGGCTCTGCGTGTCACGTCTGACATGCGTGTCATAGGTTCACCATCACTGCTTTAATATCTTATCCACTAGACGCTGGCTTATACATCCTACATACTTTTTAAAAATCGGTTGGATGCTTATTGAAATTTTCCATTACCTTTAACAATAAAATAGAGAAAATAATGACATCCCTTGAAATTCGGAAACACAAGCACATGGGAAATGTGAATACAGCAAAAGGTTGTGAATACAGCAAACACTTATTTGCTGGGCTATTCAGGAGTCATACTTGCAATAAAAGCTACACACCAAAGGGGCTATGCTGAGCAGCCACAAAAAACTGCTGTCATGGCATCAGTGATTCAGCAGCAGTCAAGACTCAGAGTTTGAGGCTGCATCTAGAGAGCCAGACTGAGGTTCTGGGCTCTGCGTCTCCTGCAGGACACCAGGAGACCACTAAGCCTGAGACTGGAAACCAGGGCCGTCTTTACCCGGGGGTGCAAGTGGTGCGAGGCACCCGGGCGCCAAATTCTGCAGGGCACCCGGCGTACTGTATTGAACTGCTATGCGGCAGCGGGGTCAGCAGCACCTTTGACACGACTGATCTTGCGCCGCCTGCCTGCTAATGCTGCTGCAGGGAGAGAGCTCTCTGGAAAGTCTCGCTGACCAAAGCCGGGAGGAGGGGGAGTGACAGGAAAGAGGGAGAGACAGACGGGAAGAGAATGTGCCTATCTAGTGACAGGAGCACGCACAGGCTCCGGAAGAACTCATATACGCACAGTCGCAAGAACCCTCCCAGGTGCTCCAGAAATAAGGTTGCTCCCACAATGAAAGGCTGCCCGAGATGGCTCTCCCGCACATGCGCACAATGCCCACCCATCTCATCTTTCAGACACCTCGTCAGCACATGCGTGGAGTCTTTACTCCGACTCCCAGTGTGTTCTTGGTCTTCTTTAGAAAAGCTGGTTTTAAACAAACACACACACACACACACACACACAAATGCTCATTTTGGAGCCGCGCAGGCGTGAGCGCTATTTATCAAATGATAATAGTGGCATAAGCATAATAAAAGTTAATTTGGGAGTTAAACTAAATGTGGGGGTGCTGGGCAGATCTTTGCACCCCGGCAGCACATATGCTAAAGACGTCTCCGCTGACAACAGCCCCCCAGAAGACCACCAGGGCCTATAGAATCAAAGCCAGGACCCTTGTGAGTGCCTTTCACAATCACCTATCAAATTTGATCCTGCAGGGTTAGGGAGATTAAGGATCTGGCCCACTGGACAGAAAACGTTTCCCACTCTTGATCTAAGTTGATACATACAACAGAGGTTGCTCATCTCTACAGTACGGCAACACGTACATTTTTAAATTGCTCCATGGTTTTGTCCCCTAACCCACATACGATATACATGAGAATATTGTCTCGCACTGGTCTAGCTTTTTGAACCAACCCAGGGCTGGTCCACCAATGAGGCAGAGTGAAGCAGCCACCTTGGGCAGCAGAAGCCCCTGAAGCAGACACCTCCACTGCTGGTGAAGAAGCAGTGAATTCTAGCGAGATCTCCCCAAAATCTTGCCAGAACCTGCCACCTCGCAGCCTGCCTAAGAGATGCTTCAGTGAGGGTGGTACAGCAATGCAGCGCTTCTCATTTCACCTGAAGTAACCACCCCTGCACCTACCTGTGGTGCTCACCTGCTCCTCAAAGCCCAGTTTTATTTCCCTTTGCTGCCCTTTCCCCCTTTTAATAACCAATTTTATTCATTGAAGGATAGTTCTGCTGGCTTCTTAACTGTAAAGGGTTAGAAATCAAGGCTTGTAGGGAGGGCCAGCAAAGACATTTTGGCACCCGAGGCAAACCACCAAATGGCGCCCTTCTCCCCAGAGCCGTAGCTAGGTGATCTTGTGCCCCTGGCAGAACCGTCCCGATTGCGTCCCTTAGCCACAGACAAATTTGCTCTTCTTTCTGCCTCTCCTCCAACCCATTCAATTCACCCTCTATTTAAAACCATTTATTATGAGACAATAATCAATGTTTATATTTATGGACATGTTCTTAAGCCAATTTTGTGCCCCCCCCAAACGCCTGAACCCCTGGTGGGGGCCCACCTCACCACCCCTGAGCTACAGCCCTGCTTCTCCCAAGCTACGTTTAGTGAGATGTAGGTGATGGTGTGGGAGAAGGTCTGTTTCATCTGAAAAAACAAACACACACCAAGCCTGACTTATAACCAAAGTTCCAAAACACACCCCTTTGTAACCCCCACAAAATGAAGCACAGGAAAAATCTAGATGTGGTGTCTTGTGCCCACCAGAACTCTCAAGATGTTGCCTGCTTTTAGCATTCCAATTCCAATACTAAGGATCGTTGTGTGACCTCTGCATTGCCCCCACCTGCCAGTGGTATCACACTCGGATATCATGCTCTTATCCCAGTTTCCCTGCAAAGCTCACATGGTCACTTTGAGCCAATTACAACATCTCAGGCTAACCTACCTCATGTAATAATAATAATAATAATAATAATAATAATAATAATAATAATAATAATATATTATTTCTACCCCACCCGTCTGGCCGGGTCCCCCCACTCTGGGCAGCTTCCAACACACATTAAAATACATTAAAATATCACAGATTAAAAACTTCCCTAAACAGGGCTGCCTTTAGGTATTTTCTAAACATCAGGTAGTTGTTTATCTCTCTCTGACCTCTGATGGGAGGGCGTTCCACAGGGCGGGTGCCACTACCGAGAAGGCCCTCTGCCTGGTTCCCTGTAGCTTTGCTTCTCGCAGTGAGGGAACCGCCAGAGGGAACCTCAGCGCTGGATCTCAGTGCCTGGGCTGAACGATGGGGGTAGAGACGCCCCTTCAGGTATACAGGATCGAGGCCGTTTGGGGCTTTAAAGGTCAGCACCAACACTTTGAACTGTGCTCGGAAACGTACTGGGAGCCAATGTAGACCTTTCAAGACCGGTGTTATGTGGTCTCGGCGGCCACTCCCAGTCACCAGTCTAGCTGCCGCATTCTGGATTAGTTGTAGTTTCTGGGTCACCTTCAAAGGTAGCCCCACGTAGAGCACATTGCAGTAGTCCAAGCGGGAGATAACCAGAGCATGTACAATCATGTACAGCACCTTTATCTCTGACAGATAAATGGAATGAAATAAAATTAAAAATATAGTTCAGAAAGCCACGGTAGCCTTACAATATGCAGCTCCAAGCAAGCAATCCTACTCTGGCATGCGAGATGATCACCTTCACATTGCATAGTGCCTTGCGATGGGCACAGATCAGCACACGTACACACAGAGATAAGATGCATCCGATACTCTGGTCTCTGTGGGTCGTAATGAGTTGTTTTCAGTTTTTCCCTCTGTGTCACATCTTTACCTTTAGATTCTCTCACTCCCTTGATGAATAAAGTAAAAGAGAGAGAGCCCCCTTTAAGCCTTTGTTGCTTCCCCAGCCCTTCTTCTCAGCTCCATATTGGGATTAGTCCAAGAACATTGGTCAATGGTTTTAGTAATGCTTGACTTATCCTTCTATGCAGTACCCAACACATTGTTAGCGTGCAATAAATCTATAATAGCTGCCCCACTTGCCGGTGTAATTGAAGGAAGCAAGACTCTATTTAGTTAACCCTTTAGCCATACTAATCAATCAGGGGAGCAGGGCAAGACAGGTTCTGACTGGACAGAATTTTTTTCCGGAAACAAGATCCCACATGTTTTGTCACGATCTTGCTGGAAAGTGGTTCTGCTAGTGGCTGACCTTCTTGGGGACAACATGGGGGCTCTGCCTCTTTCACTTCCACTAATCAATTAATCAATTCAATTAATCAATTCAATTAATCAATTAATCAATTTAAACCCCAATTTAAACCCCACTAATCAAGGCTGCTGCTTCACCCTGCCTCACACTCTCAGGGCTGCTCCCTTGCTTACCTGGCCAATAGTCCTCATCCCCTGATGTTACTTATTCTAAGGATCGGTGCAGGTACTCTGCACAGAAGCAAGAGAGCTTTTCTTGCCTTTTCCAAAACTGGGAAGAAATACTTTGCTGATCGTGACCGTGTCTGTCTGTATCACACATTGTTTACCTGGTGGGGGAGATATGGCAGAGGATCACCAGCTGGGTAAGCATATGAAATGGTCCACGGAGTGGGCGTGTGGTTACTAAACTGTTAACATCTATGAAGACTGCGTCTCTGAAATTCCAGTGTCCAGACGTCCTCCAAACCTACAAGAAGTTTTCAGGTTAGAGCTGGGTTAGAGCTGGGATGAGAAAGCTGGAAGCCAAGAGAGCCTCTTAGGCTAAGCAGATGTTGCTTCTTTGACGAATGTGGTCAGAGAGAGAGAGAGAAATGGCTGACCAGTCCTGCTCTTTTGTTACCTGGGCAGGTGAGGACACGCCCACCTCTAGTCACATGCAGAGGAAGTCTGTCCCAGCCTAGGAGAAACTGGAAGTTCCAACTGGCTGGTCCAGACACCCCCTTTTATGTCCACTCTAGGGATGTCGTACTTGACTGCTCTTGTGTTTCACATCGCACAATTAGGTGTCGTTTTTTGGTAGACCTAAAGACAGGCAAAAGTACAGCAGTGAAATTGCAGAAGCATATTTGCCAATCAGGTCCATAGCATGCATATTTAAGATTTTAGCACCAGTGCATTAAAGAAAACCCATTAGAATAATTGAGGGTATACATTAAACACAGGCCACTTCCAAATCCCCACAGCCGGAGCATTGAAACAGTGACATGATGAGTTAACAGTCTGTCAATCTGGCACAGTTTCAAGTGGCAGCAGCTGAGGTGTGCTTTAAAATAGGGATTTTTTAATTGGATTCAAAATCAATTAAAACCCCATTAGAAACATAATTGTAGTAATACAAATCATAAAATAATCTCTTTTACAATAAACCATAAAACCGAGGAAGCTTGCATAATTAATACTATGTATTACATGGGCAGAACGGTACCTTTCAACTCTCGAGATGTAGCGAGGAACCACACCTTCCCCTCTTCAGTGTGTTCCAAGACAATCATCAAATTGGATAGGGCCATATGCAGACATTACATTTCTAAGCAATTTGGGAGGTTCCTGCATGAGAAAAACACAACATTAATTTCAGTGGAGGCCAAAAGGGTGGAAGGCCAGAGGGTTCTCCACAATGAGGCTTGGGGATTCAAGAAAATATTAGTTCAGGTTGTTGAGAGTAAGTCCTGCTCCGCTGGAACATCTGAGTAGTTTTGAGGGAACCAAAAAGTGAAATTTCCCAAAGTGCTTCCATGTATCCCTGTGCAGCTTCTGCAAGATATCTTGTGGAACTGTTACAGAATTCTTTGCTCTTCTCTAACACTACATAGGTATTGCTCATAAGGAAACAAAAAGTTTTCAAATCATACAACAATTTACTGGGTGACTCATCCACCCGGTAAAGTAAGAGAGAGTTTGTGGCACAAATATAGCCACCATAGCTGCCAAGTTATCCCTTTTTTTAAGGGATTTTCCCTTATGCTGAATAGGCTTCCTCGCGAGAAAAGGGAAAACTTGGCAGCTATGATAGCCACCCGTTTTTCTTAAGGTGAAATGTATAGGTTGGTTCCTTCATAAACGAGAAATGCTTTTCAGCGGAGACAGTTCACACCTCTGTAGTGGTGACAAGAGCTTTACCACGCAACAGCATTTAATTTATAAAAATCGGGGAAACAAGGCAATAGTAAAATTCTCACCACTTGGCCAGGACAATGCAAACAAATATTTAAAAGTTTGTAAAAGTGCATGCATGGTAAATAGTTGCATGCAATCACCCATAAGCAATTTCACATCTTCATAACCCTTTTTCAAATATAAATGATACATTTCCCCAATAAATGCTTTGTGCTCCTCAGTTGAAATCTTAAATTTCGGTGTATTCATGAAATTCATGAAATTGGCAAGTGTCATTTAAGGCCAATTCATGTTTACCCACAGTAGCATAAGAACACTTTCCCCATGATGTAACACCCCCCCAGTACTTTATGGATGTGTGTATAAAGGAATTGGGACAGGGGTGGCACTGTGGGTCATAGCTGCCAAGTTTTCGCTTTTCTCGCGAGGAAGCCTATTCAGCATAAGGGAAAATCCCTGTAAAAAAGGGATAACTTGGCAGCTATGCTGTGGGTTAAACCACAGAGCCTAGGGCTTGCCAATCAGAAGGTCGGTGGTTCGAATCCCTGCGATGGGGTGAGCTCCTGTTGTTCTGTCCCAGCTCCTGCCAACCTAGCAGTTCAAAAGCATGTCAAAGTGCAAGTAGATAAATAGGTACCGCTCCGGTGGGAAGGTAAACGGCGTTTCCGTGTGCTGCTCTGGTTTGCCAGAAGTGGCTTTGTCGTGCTGGCCACATGACCTGGAAGCTGTATGCCGGCTCCCTCGGCCAATAATGCGAGATGAGCGTGCAACCCCAGAGTCAGTCATGACTGGACCTAATGGTCAGGGGTCCCTTTACCTTTACCTTTACCTTTATAAAGGAATCAGGTTGGGAAAATGAATGATGTTGCATATTCCCATATGAGCATCACCCAGCAGGGACCTTCTTCAAAAATCCAATGACTTCTGAGCCAGAATATATTCTGAACATGGTAAAACTATTTGCAGAACAAATTTGCAGAAATAGTGGAAGGAGGAAGAGAGTGAAAAGCAAGTTTATGTTGGTTTTATCTATCTTTGATTTTCAAATACACCATTGTGCAAATTAATTGAAACAAACAATGAATTTAGTAGTTTCCTGGACAAAACTCACATTAGTAACGGGTATGGCCCCCGCTATTTTTAGGCAGCATTTGAACACGGTTTGGCATGGAGTCTACTAGTTTCGAACAGTCACTGTTGATGTTCAGATCCCTGTACCCCACTTGAATCAGCATCTGAATGAGCTTCTCCATAGTCGTACAGTCTACAGCACGAAGGTGACTTTTGCATATAGCCCACAAATTCTCAATGGGATTTATGTCCGGTGAATTCTCTGGCCAATCAAATACCTGTATTTGCTGCTCTGTCATGAATTTCTTCACCACTTTCAATGTGTGACAGTGGGCTAGGTCCTGCTGCAATATCCCAGTACCGTCAGGATACCTCTTTTCCACCTCTGGAATAACTCTCTTTCGTAGAACCTCAATGGTGAGCGCATCATTCCTTCTATTGCCTGCAGGCTTCCAACACCATAATAACTGAAGCATCCCCCCAAATACCTTCTTTTGTGGGTGCTTGTTTTGAGTACAGGATTATGAGTAAGATAGAAAACATGCTTTGTTTCAATTAATTTGCAAAAGGGTGTATCTCCCCCAGCCCATCCTGCAAAAATATTATCAGAATTTGTTTTGGTCTGATGCTAAGAAATCTCTTTTAATGGCCTCTGCCATAGAACTCCATAGAACAACAACTGCCAAGGTTGCCTTGTGATTTATTTGAACCAGTAAGTCTGCCATTTAGAGACATACCCCAAGAAGACAGAGGAGGAAGAAAAACAGAGGTGCTATTGCTATGTAACAATCCACACTAGTCCTTTAGAGCTCCTGGGGCACTGCATCTCTATAATTAGCTAGAAGTGGAATTAAAATAGTGATTCAGCCTGAGTGCAACTATAACAGTAAACTAATTAACAGTGCCCTTTAAAAGGTAAAGATACCCCTGACCGTTAGGTCCAGTTGCGGACGACTCTGAGGTTGCATGCTCATCTCACTCTGTAGGCTGAGGGAGCCGGTGTTTGTCCGCAGACAGCTTCCAGGTCATGTGGCCAGCATGACTAAGCCGCTTCTGCCAAACCAGAGCAGCGCACAGAAACGCTGTTTACCTTTCCACCTACTTGCACTTTGACATGCTTTTGAACTGCTAGGTGGGCAGCAGCTGGGACCGAGCAATGGGAGCTCACCACGTTGTGGGGATTTGAACCACTGACCTTCTGATCGGCAAACCCTAGGTTCTGTGTGAGCCAGTGTGGTGTAGTGGTTAAGAGTTGTAATCTCGTGGGGACTTCCGGTCTGTCGCGGCGGAGAGAAGGACGCAGGGACTTCGCGCGCCGAAGTCCCTGGCTTCGCGGAGGGGGGGGGAAGTCCGCAGAGCGAGCGGACTCCCCGTAAAAGCACCGGGTAGAGAGTCCCGGTGACTCACGCGCCCAGCGGCTGCTCCGTTTTGCGGATCCCCCGCTGCCCGAGAGCTCAGTAGAGCGATCGAGAGCCGGTGGGGTGGAACCGCAGGAGCCATTTTGGGCTTAATCTTACCTCCGAGAAGTGAAGCTCCGAGTCCTGACCCGGCAAGCGGCGGATTCTTCCGAACAAAGTTAAAGGTTTCCATAAAGTAAGTGGAACTTTGATTACGGACTCTAAATTTAACAATTGGAAAAATAGGAGAGACTTTAAAGTAACGGAAGTCGGTCTCTTCCTAATGGAAAACTGGGAGGCGCTTTAAAAAATCTTAAGCCGAACGACGAAAAGCATTTGGAATTGTGGACCCGAGAGAAAGAAAGACTTTTTCGAACCCTCTCAACTCCCGAGTCCGGCACCCCTTGAGGTACAGCATTAAAAAGGGGGAGAGTGTTTTGACAGCTGTCAAAAGCTGTCAAACTGTCAAAAGACCGGGTGGATTTATTGCACTGTTGTGATCAGTAAAAATTGACTGAAAATGTGTTAGAACTATTTAACATTGGAACCAAGAATGGATTTGTGATTGAATCAAAAGACAAAGGAAAAGAGCAGCCAAAATGGAGTCGATCGTCTAAGGAAGGAATTTTCCAGCACCCTTTGTTCTCCACCTCCTGTTTGTCTGCGGTTAGGAAAAGTATGAAAACAAAGTACTCTCGAGCCTTCCAGGAGGCTGTGCTAAACTATCTACAAACATGGGAAGACATTTACAAGGAACGGCAACATCCCAATTTACCAGCAGCTGAGGTTGAAGTCCAAGTCCAGGACTTAGAGGAAAATTTGAATTTGGAGACTGTGGAGATTGAGACTGGTTGCCAGGAGAAACAATTTGATGAAAACTTTAAAGAGGACTTGGGCTATAAAAAATATGCTTGGGATGAAGCAAAGCATGGACTTCAAAAGGAAGAAAAACAAGCAGAGCAAGAAAATGTGAAGCAAAGGAACTTGAGGTTTAATGGACTTGAAGATCCTGGAGGGGTTGGAATGTGGGGTGATGTCAGTGAGGAATGGGAAAGACAGGGGCAGAGGGGGACAAGGGCCTGGAGACGGACATGGGAAAGAATGGGTGTGGGATGAAAATTTTAGTTAAAAGTTTTACTTTTAGTTTTTGAAAGACGGTTTTCAAAATTTTGGCCTGTTAACGGAAATGCTGATCCAATTGGGGGAAAAGACTTAGGGAGAGGAGATGGAGTGTAAAAATGAAAGAAAATAAGCTGGGTTCTCTGGAGGGAGACATAAGAACGGCTTAGGAAAGTATTTAAGCTAATGTAAATTTTTGTAAGTTAAGTTAGGTTTTTAGGCAGAAAGCTGCCTACTCTCCTCTCCTTACTCTGAGCTACTCAGTGGCAGGGAGTGCTCGGAGGGGTGAGGAGGGGATATAATGGAACCTTGGAAATGCTGTGCCCTACAGGTTCCTCTTGTGGCAGGAGGGGGCCTGTGGGAGGGCAGCACGGAAAAGGAGGAGGATTGAGTTAATATTATAAGAAAAGGATTTTAAACTGAAATAGAAAACCCGCCATAAGCTTTTAGATTTTGTTTAGGGAAAACCAGGAGGAAGACTATCGAGGAAGTCACAATTATAAGGTTAAGATAATAAGAATTGGGGAGTTAAAATTCTCCCCTACTATTGTTATGTGTATATTTGTTTAAGTATGTTTATGAAAGAGCTGGGGGAAACCAATCCTCAGAGCTCCTCCATTCCTGTCCCTTCAGTGGCAGGGGGGGGAAGAGGGGGGAGGAGGGAGGGGGGAGGTCAAACCCAGCTCACAATGGACCCCCTTTGATTCTCAAAGCGCACGGGTTTCACTGGTGGCAGAGGTGGACCAGTGGGTGGAGGGAAAACGAAGGGACAGTGTTGTATTGTATGTTTGTGTAGTTGTGTAGTTTGTTTAGTTTTGTTTGAAAATTAATAAAAAATTATTATAAAAAAAAGAGTTGTAATCTCGTAATCTGGTGAACTGGGTTCGCGTCTCCGCTCCTCCACATGCAGCTGCTGGGTGACCTTGGGCTAGTCACACTTCTCTGAAGTCTCTCAGGCCCACTCACCTCACAGAGTGTTTGTTGTGGGGGAGGAAGGGAAAGGAGAATGTTAGCTGCTTTGAGACTCCTTAGGGTATTGATAAAGTGGGGTATCAAATCCAAACTACTCTTCTTCTTCTTCTTCTTCTTCTTCTTCTTCTTCTTCTTCTTCTTCTTCTTCTTCTTCTTCTTCTTCTTCTTCTTCTTCTTCTTCTTCTTTGGTTTAAACCACAGTGCCACCTACATCCCCTAACAGTGCCCTTTACCATGGCCCAAACCACTCTGGAAAGTTTACTCACTTGTGATCAGCAAAGATGTCGAGCAATGTTATTTGAAAGTTCCCCCCTTTTATAGGGTTGCCAGACTCAATAGTGGACAGGGCTTCTGTGCCTTTAATTGCCCTGCTCTCTTTTGAGTCTGGAAACCTTAAAGAGAAACCAGCAGACCCTTTGTTTAATTTCCAAGCAAAGGGTCTGCTGGTTTCTCTTTAAGGTTTCCAGACTCAAAAGAGAGCAGGGCAGTTAAAGGCACAGAAGTCCTGTCCACTATTGAGTCTGGCAACCCTACCCTTTTAGGTTGAGCCCATTTTATTGCTTCCTGATGAGCACAGCTGAGACTGTGGTGAATAGCTAGAGTGCAGAGCTCTTCACTAATTGTCCCGATGTCTTTTTCTGCAGGTGGATTACCTAAATTACTGGTTTTCTCTCCTTTGTGTTTTTTTATATATAGCAAAATAGTGCTAGTTCACTCTTAAAATAAAAAAGAGGAAATCTGTAATAAGAGTCCTCCGCAGTGCCGGATATACATATAAGCTAAACAAGCTATAGCTTAGGGCCCCACTCTCTTGGGGACCCCCCAAAAAAAAATTAAAGGAAAAAAACCTGGATGTACATTTCCAAAATATAAGATAAAAAAAACCCTATTAATATACTTCTTAAAGCACCCTCTACTTACTTGAGATGGCGGGGTGCAGCACCTGCTCCCCATTACACCTGAACCTCCCAATGTGTAGAGACTTTAAAGGGGGATATATGGCAAACTTGAAGAGTCAGGAAGGGTGCAGGCTCTTCATGTTGGCTAGATTCAACGTGTTCCCCTCTATGGAGACAGAAGGAAGATATCTAGCTCTCCCAAAAGCCGAACATTTATGTAAATGCGGGAAGAATGAACCAGATACATTGGACCACATTTTCTTTTCCTGTAATTACAGTATTAATGCGAGAAGACGATTGCTGGATGCTTTGCAGGTGGATGCATCGATCGCAGCAATGCCAACTATTCAGGGGTTATTGTCAGATAATAATGATGGAGTTACTTTAGTGGTGGCTGAGTTTTTGTGCTCGGTTCTCGCAGAGAGATTGGGCCACTGTGGAGAGGACCAGGGGATGCTAATTGAAAATTGATATATTGCTCTAAAATACTAAATCAATTAATATGTATTTTATTTCATGAAGTTTATAATGTGAATGTTTTACTCATAATTTTGTTCTGAAGCTTCTGAATTTGTCATGCCTAATAAAGGTTATTGATTTGATTTGAAAATATACTTCTTAATTGTATTTCAGTTCAACAATTACTTTGATAAAATACATATTTTGTTATGTGCAAATGGCTTTAGATACCTATTAAGGCCATAAATTAACATATAACATATATTCAACACAAAAACAGCGGGAATTTGTTTTTGACAATGTAGCTTAGGGCCCCATCAAACCTAAATCCGGCCCTGGTCCTCCGTCAAAGGAGTCAGAAACAAACAGTGGGGCATGTAGGATAGACTATTCTGGCTGTTAATAGGTTCACTATGCTTGCTTCCCAAACCATGCTCATCGGGAAGCAATAGCAACTGGCCCAATTTGCCAATGGAAAGTGTTTGTTTAAAGGCACAGGTGTCCTTAAGTAAAGGTCAATGGCTCTTTATATGTCTGCTCTAGACAGGTTGGTGCTACAAATGCATTTTACCAGCAAAAACCTAATGATCACTCAGAAGACAACAATGTCATCTGAATGACTAGTAAAAGAAGGGGGTGGGGGAGTGTGAACAAAGGATGGTAATTCGAGCCCAACGGGCTACATTTGGAAGCAACTTGGATCTCAGCTTACAGACTTGGATCAAAAGGCAGGGCCTGGGTCTGAAATGGTTAGTGATTTCTGCTCAGCACTACTGTGGGGCGTTTGAGTGGATCTTAACTTGCTTTAGCTAGAATACTAGTCTAATTTTCCTGATATTTCCACTACCACTCATGTTTAATGTCACATTTTTCTTTATGGCAATGTGTTGTTAGAAACATTCGTTCCAAGCAAGGCATCCTTTTCCAATATATTCTTCTTTTTTGCCAATGATACTTGAAATAAGTGTCCCTGTAAAGATTAAGTGCATAATTTAATTGTCCTTGTATCTGATGGAGAAAAAAATGATTCCCCACAGCAGCCTATTGACTCCTTCAACCTTGCCTCTTGAAACCTTCCTGAATGCAGGAGCTGATACTGCAGGTTTTGTATTTATAATGATTAATTAATTCTGTGCTAAGCAATGTTCCTGACTGCACGAACAAAATCCACTTTAGAAAACATAAATGACAGGCTGCCTAAAATAATTAACACCAGCGCTGATAGAATTGGGGATGTTTTCTCTCTCCGCTGTATTGCTGGTGTGTTTCGAGAGACGGTAATTACAAAATATTTCTTACAAGCAAAAATGATGGCATTAAAGAAGAGGCATGATTCTTATAAAGAATATATGTTACAGGCGCAAAGGATCAAAGAGAAAAATGCTGGCTTAAAACGGAGATATAACACAAGGGTGCCTAGTAATTGACTGAAAAGCTTTTCTTTTTTTAGCAAGACAAACATGCCTGTGCTATTCATCTCCTTGGAACTGGAGTTCTCATATTTGGTCTGCAATCAAAATCAAGTTCCAAGCATCAAGCTGCACTTGAACCAGCCTTTGGATGAAGATACAGTGGTACCTCAGGTTACGAACTTAATTCGTTCCGGAGGTCCGTTCTTAACCCGAAACCGTTCTTAACCTGAGGTGCGCTTTCGCTAATGGGGCCTTCCGCTGCCGCTGTGCCACCTGCGCACAATTTTCGTTCTCATCATTGGGCAAAGTTCTCAAGCCGAGGTACTACTTCTGGGTTAGCGGAGTTTGTAACCAGGGCCGACCCTAAGGCAAGGCTGGGTGGCGCAATGCGCCTGGGCGCTGGGCCGCCAGGGGGGCACCATGCTGCTGTGCCCGTGTCAGCCGTGCTACGCGCTGAGAAACGGGGTGGGGGGTGCCGGAGGGATCGCCGCACCACGGCGCCAGGGCGCCTGATATGCTTAAGACGGCCCTGTTTGTAACCTGAAGTATTTGTAACCCGAAGCGTTTGTAACCCGAGGTACCACACTGTACATCAAAAGACTCATCCAACCAGCCTAGTGGGGCTCAGTTGAGTATTGTGGTGGGGACGCATAGGTGCATCTGCTTTGGCCTCAAGTGCAGGAAGCCTGCTGCCACACATATATCACCCGTGCTGGATCAGGGCATTTCTCTTAGGGTGACCCATGTGTATCCATCTCTTGGTGACTCCAGTAATGCTTTTCAGCAGCACACACATTCAGTTGCAAATTTTTCGGCCTGCCTTTTGTGATTTTAAGTTGCTTATAATGTTGCAACCTGCCCTGGTACTTTAGGCTTAAGGGCAAGTAAACAACAACAACAACAACAACAACAACATTAACGAAGTAATAAGTTCTCTGAAGTGACACTGGGCCAGTTCACATGGGAGCTGTCTCCAGAGGACAGGTCTGCTGAGCTTACATTAAGATGGCATGGGTGTAAAACAATGCCTCTATATGGGTAACGTCTACATCAGGGGTAGGCAACCTAAGGCCCAGGGGCTGGATGCGCCCAATCACCTTCTAAATCCGGCCCGTGGACGGTCCGGGAATTAGCGTGTTTTTACATGAGTAGAATTATTTAAAATGCATCTCTGGGTTATTTGTGGGGCATAGGAATTCGTTCATCCCCCCCCCTCCAAAATATAGTCTGTCCCACCACATGGTCTGAGGGATGATGGTCCTTGTAAATAAGGATGAAAAGATACCATGTTTGCCCCACAGCAATAGAATTGAAAAACACTACAGGTGTTCCAGCAACCCAGTCCATTAATAGATCATAGAATCACAGAATTGTAGATTCTGACCCCAAGGATCATCTAGTCCCTGAAATGCATGCTATGTTGAACTGAAGTGCAGGGGATTATTTTGTGTGGGTTTTTCTACCTCAAATAAAAAGGGTGGTGAGGGGATCTTGAGAATCAGGCCAATGCACATAAATAGTACATGTGTTTTATTGCACATTATTTTATGTTCCTGACGGGGGGGGGGGTGTATACACCATCACTTCTGCTAGGGAAAGCACACCATAGACAGTGTGTGTGTGTGTGTGTGTGTGTGTGTGTGTGTGTGTGTACTGATCCTTGCAGTGTAATCCTATATTGCAGAAACCCTTACCTTCCAAGTCCCGGACTGCAGAATCCGGGACCGGCAGCCGTGTGACACCGGAAGTTGCGTCGACGTAACTTCCGGTGTCGCTTTTCCCTTCTATGGGCACCAAAAATGGCCGCCGCCAGCTTCAAAAGTAGCTTCTACGCATGACCGGAAGTGCGTTGACGCAACTTTCGGTGTTGCCCCGCCCATCTATGGGCACCAAAAATGGCCGCCATCGACACCGGAAGTCGTGTCTATGCACTTCTGGTCATGCGTAGATGCGACTTATGAAGCCGGTGGCGGCCATTTTTTGTGCCCATAGAAGGGCAAATCAGAAAGAAAAAAAATGGCCGCCGGCAGGAGAAAATAACGGAGAAAAACGGGAGACGAAGTGATACGGGGGACCACCGGGAAAAGGTAAGTAAAAACGCGGGTTTCCCGGGGAAAACGGGGTACTTGGCAGCTATGCAGAAACCTCTACTAAGAAATGTCCTGTTGAGTTCAATGAGACTTACTCTCAGGCAAGGGTATACAGCAGCATGCTTCTACTTTTCATGAATTCTCAAATGTACCAGAAGGCATCCTGTAATCAGAGACATAATACAAGAATTCAGTCTCACATTTTGACAGGTCCACCCACTATGTCTCCAGATCTCAGAAAACATCCTTCCAGTTTGTTTAGAAACATTATTATATATTCATTTTAAGGCCAAGCACATGATCTTTCCCCTGCTTTCCAAATGGCAGTACCTGTCTGTGGATGAGTAAAAAGAAAGAAAGAAAGAAATGCACTCATTTAGTGTTTAAATGCTCAGATGACCCAACTCATGCAATATAAATAAATGTGACAAGAGCATAGAATGTGAATGTTGAATTTTCCCATGAATATCTAAGCAGATTATACAAAATTACACTACAAGTAGATGCTGACAGCTGGAGAACACGCAACACAGAGAAGCTGTCAGACCATGTCTCTATAAAGCATTTCCTTTTGTGTATAAAATTATTTGATACTGTCACCACAGTTCCCTCAGTTGGAATAACCATGGTCTAGTTTACTATGATATTCAGCACTGTGCAAACCAACACAGAGCGTGACTTATCCGAATTCTGTGAATTCTTCATTAAATGTGACACATTCCCCAACTACAAACAAACAGCAAGTTCTGCTATTAAAGTGCATTACAAGTGGGGCCACTAATAAATTGTTGCAGATTTACACCCACCACCTAACAGAAGAGCTCCTGAACAACTTGAGGCCAGGTTGCCTGAAAGACCACCAGCCCCTGTATAGACCTGTAGGATATCTTAGCATCCAAATACTTCAAATAAATCTGAATAATAATAATAATAATAATAATAATAATAATAATAATAATCCCCTGCCCTCCCCAGCGAGAACCAGGCTCAGGGCAACTGACAAGATCACGACAAAATGTAAAAGAAAGAAAAAGAATAGATTAAAATGTGGATTAAAATACAATCCAGATTTTAATTTTTTTTTTAAAAAAATGCAGCCTCATTTTAAAATGGCCCAAATCAAAACCATAAGGGAGGAAAAACACAGTGGTCAGGCTGAGTCCAGCCCAAAGGCCAGGCGGAACAGCTCCATCTTGCAGGCCCTGTGGAAAGATGTCAAATCCTGCAGGGCCCTGGTCTCCTGTGAGAGAGCATTCCACCAAATCGGGGCCAATACTGAAAAGGCCCTGGCCCTAGTTGAGACCAATCTAGCCACCTTATGGCTCGGGATCTCCACAGTAGTGTTATTTGTGGACCTTAAGGTCCTCCGCAGGGCATGAAGTAGCATCACTCTGGGCATTCTTGGAAAACAAAAATGGAAGCTGCAAGCACAAGAGGTGTGTTGAGGAGCACTGGCGAGTTTTGCTCCCATTCCTGAAATCTGTACCTACGCCCCAAAACATGGAAGAGAACAAAGGCCATTTCTCGCATGCATGCAGACAATTCAACACCTCCTTCCAGTGTTAGCCGAACATTCTCCCACCGATAAAACACCCTCAACATTTTTTAAAAAAAACATTTTACTGCAGGAAAGGTTTTACCTAGCCTCCCTGACACAAAAGTTTCCTATGTGAGTATAGTTTCTTGTGGGGCAGCATTCTGACAATACCCCAAGTAGCCTGTAGTAGTATAATCTTGAGGAAACATCCCCTCAATACAGTGCTGAAGAGTTCTGCTTCTTTCCCACATAAAGGTAAAAAGGTAAAGGTAAAGGACCCCTGGACAGTTAAGTCCAGTTGGTTTTGACTATGGGGTGCAGTACTCATCTCCGCTTTTCAGGCCAAGGGAGCTGGCATTTGTCCACAGACAGCTTTTCCTCTCCAGGTCATGTGGCCAGCATGACTAAACCACTTCTGGTGCACGGAAATGCCATTTGCCTTCCTGCTACCGCAGTATCTATTTACTGTATCTGCTCACAGTGGAGTGCTTTCAAGCTGCTAGGTTGGCTGGGACAGAGCAATGGGAGCTCACCCCGTCGCAGGGATTCAAACTGCCAACCTTCCAATTGGCAAGCCCCAGAGGCTCAGTGATGGTGGTCTAGACCACAGCACCTTCCCACATCCAGTGACATAGGCATGCTCAAGAAGTGTGAATAGTATGAATAGCCTGTGCTTGTGAGGAACTGCTGATGGGGTTGGCAAGCGAGAGCTTCATCATGGTGTCTTCTGCTCTAATGAGACCAAAATTTGGGCCCTTCACTCAGAATCATATGTGTCAGGAATTGGACTCAGAATGGTGGAGATCACACACACACACACACACACACACACACACACACACACACACACACACACCGTTCTGCTGACACTGCAGGAGAAGAGGAATGCAGTATTCATTTACAGCCAGGATTTGAGGAGTTTGAGGAAGGTCACAGCTCAGAGATAGACAAACAGTTGGTAAGTGTTAGAAGAAGGGGGAGGGGAAACAGAGGCAGGGCAGCCCGCTGACATGTCGTCACTGGGGAGTATTTCTGACCCCCTCCCCTTCTCCCAGAACTTGGCATTTGTTAAGAGTACAGGAACAAAGGACTCAGAGACAATTGGCCATGAATAGGGTTGCCAGACTCAATAGAGGACAGGACGTCTGTGCCTTTAATTGCCCTGCTCTCTTTTGAGTCTGGAAACCTTAAAGAGAAACCAGCAGACCCTTTGTTTAATTTCCAAGCAAAGGGTCTGCTGGTTTCTCTTTAAGGTTTCCAGACTCAAAAGAGAGCAGGGCAATTAAAGGCACAGAAGTCCTGTCCTCTATTGAGTCTAGCAACCCTCGCTATGAATGGCCACCATAAGGGGAGGCGCTGTTGCTAAGAAGCAGGGAGTAGGAGCCTAGCTGGAGCAACACCATTGTCAGGGCTTGCTGCGTTCTGTTGTCTCTCACTATTATAAATGAATAAACTCATTAGAAAAGACTGTATCTTGTTTTCTCTGCTCTTGCTGCAACTGGGGGAGGAATAGCTTTCCCGAAGCCTTGACAATATGTGTGCTGATTCTACCTCTCCCAGAGTTGCTTGTTTTCTTTCTGATGTGGCTTATTATTATTATTATTATTATTATTATTATTATTATTATTATGGTTGAGTTTTAACCGGGTTTTTAAAAACTGCGTGTGCATATTTCCTGAGAGTTGATTTGTGCACAGAGAGCATAGAACTTTTAGTATACAGTGGCATTTCTACTTACGAATTTAATGCGTTCTGAACACACATTTGTAAGTTGAAAAAATTGTAAGTCAAATCCCATAGGAATGCATTGGGAGAAAAAATTCGTAAGTAGAAGCAACCCTATCTAAAAATTCGTAAGTAGAAAAAATCCTATCTAAACTGCATCCAAGATGGCGGACGGAGCTCCATTCGTAAGTAGAAACATTCATAAGTAGAGTTATTCGTAAGTAGAGCTACCACTGTATGTATAAACAAAGAAATGTATGCAAACTGAGACCATGTTGGCCTGATACATACCTAACCTATTCAGCACCAAACTCAGCATCAAGCTAAATGTGCAGCTGCTACCACAAATGGTGGACACCTGTGTAGTTCTCCCTTCTGTAATGTCTACTAGAATGCACCTGTGCCCTGACATTACAAATTCAATAGATCCTTTCACCACTGAAGGTGAAGGAGTGTCCGCAGGATGAATGGCATACGTAGGTTCTCTAAATATTACAAAGACGTGGTTGCCATATTTGTTGGTGTCACTTGTTTATTATAGTTTTTTCTAACACCTAGGGTGGCTCACAACTACAGCCTCCCACTATGGCCACAGTTCCACGCACAACCCCATCATTTAGCGGATCCTGAGCACGAATATTCTGCCTTCCTCGTGAGAAGTACTGTTGGAGCATGGCACAGCTATGTCATTAATGGATCCTGGTGAAGGCGGTCGTTTTGCATCCTCTTCATTCCATAATAAGGGAACAATTAAGATGAAATCGATCAACTAACTTTTGCAGAGTCCCTAATGCCTGCAGATAACAAATAGCATCGCTCACCGACCTTAAATGGGATGTTTAAGAGCAGCATAACTCAGCTGGATTGCAGCTGATATTTTTTTAAAGGTAATTAATTTTTGCATCCAAAATAAACTTGATTGTTTTCGCATCTTGGAAATAAAGCACAATGGGAAGGATGTCCCTAATTCTCTGGCAATAATCGGGTTCCCTTCAGCCATGTCACAGATACATGCAGGGACTATATTATCAGCTATTAAAGAGAGAAAGAGAGAGAGCACAGCTCTCTTGAAGCAGCAGTAAGTCTGGGAAGAAAATGGTTACAATGATCTATGGAGTTCAAGACAGATGCCAGCTAAATCACTTTTGGGGGAAGCCAGACAGGCAAAATGAAACTGTTTGAAAGCATCAATTGAAGTGAGTCTACAGCCGGTTATCAAATAACTGTTGTTATAATTTGGTCAGGTAATCTGCTCCCAGTCAATCATATATTTTCATTTGTAGAAGACGAGTAGACAAGGTACTGTTCAACTGAACGGAGAAAGTCACAAGCTCATTTGTCATTCTCTCCACGCCCTTGTTTTTGCCCATCCTCAGACTCAGTCCATTTCCCTGCTGCTGACACTCGCACAGACTCCTAAGGCTCAAGGAAGGCTATCAAGTTGCAGCGGAAGCAAGAACGCCCACTCTAGGGGGCCGAGGTGTCTTCAGTCCGCCCCCCAACAATATCCTTTGGAAGGGGGGCAGCACCTCTCAATGTTGAGGGGATGCAAAAGGCTGACAGCGGAGCTGAGCATGGTGCAGTTTCAGTGGCCAGCTCCTCCTGAGCACAAGAGAGCAGGAGGAGCCAGTCACTGAAGCTGTGCCATGCTGGGCTCCATGCTCAGCCTCCTCCTGATGATGCAACATTGCATGTGTGTGGTTCCATTATTATCATTATCATTAGCATTAGCAGTGCTTTTTTTCTTTTAAAAAATGTTTAGGTCCAGCACTGAGGGCCTCCTGCCGGTTCCCTCGCTACGAGAAGCCAAGTTACAGGGAACCAGGCAGAGGGCCTTCTCGGTAGTGGCACCCGCCCTGTGGAACGCCCTCCCACCAGAGGTCAAAGAGAACAACAATTACCAGACCTTTAGAAGGCATCTCAAGGCAGCCCTGTTTAGGGAAGCTTTTAATGTTTGGTGGATTTCTGTATTTTAATATTTTGTTGGAAGCCGCCCAGAGTGGCTGGGGGAACCCGGCCAGATGGGCGGGGTAGGCTTGGGAGTCACAGGTGGGCAGCACACCAAATGCACCCCCCTCAGCGAAGACACCCGGGCGGTCCACCCCAACCACACACCCCTTCTTCTGCCCCTGATGCCAGGCCCCCTCAATTTTGGGCAAAGGCAGCATCTCTGTGTTGAAGTAATTATTGCCATTTTCTATAGAGGAAATGGGGGCGCGGGTAGCGCTTTGGTCTAAACCACAGAGCCTAGGGCTTGCTGATCAGAAGTTTGGCGGTTCGAATCCCCGCAACAGGGTGAGCTCCCATTGCTCGGTCCCAGCTCCTGCCAACCTAGCAGTTCGAAAGCACGTCAAAGTGCAAGTAGATAAATAGGAACCGCTACAGCGGGAAGGTAAACAGCGTTTCTGTGTGCTGCTTTGGTTCACCAGAAGCAGCTTCGTCATGCTGGCCACACGACCTGGAAGCTGTACGCCGGCTCCCTCGGCCAATAATGCGAGATGAGTGCCGCAACCCCAGAGTTGGTCACGACTGGACCTAATGGTCAGGGGTCCCTTTACTTTTTAAAGAGGAAATGGGGGTGTGACTGAACTAGCTGCCATTGTTCCTCTGGCTGTTGGCAGAGTCCAGAGTGTGCTTCTCTGCTGCTAGGCTTGTCTATGCGCACCTTGCCAGAACACTACCAAGGTACAGGGTGTCTGCTTATTTAAAACAACCTAAAGTGCATGATAGCATATGGACTTGCCTTCACCTCCCTGCTTTAACAAGACTTGACAGCTTCAGGACCAAGAACATCAAAGCAATTTATTGCATTTTTTAAAAAGAAGAAGAAGAAGAAGAAGAAGAAGAAGAAGAAGAAGAAGAAGAAGAAGAAGAAGAGGAAGAGGAAGAGGAAGAGGAAGAAGAAGAAGAAGAAGAAGAAGAAGAAGAAGAAGAAGAAGAAGAAGAAGAAGAAGAAGAAGAAGAAGAAGAAGAGCAGCAATACAAAGATTCGGTTCGCCCTATACATGCCATCTTCTTTCTTCCGGATAATGGGGACTTCAAAGACAAATGGGGTAAAAGCAGTTGAACTCATTGATTGATCTTTGTCTGGAACATTTAAAAGAGAAACCATACCTCCCAGATATTGACTTGAAAAATAGTGTTCTGCTTATGTAAGCAGTAGTATGCAGACAAGAGCGGTATTTCTCCAGCTGTGTCAAATGCTGCGGAACCGTTCGTGCAACTTTCAAACAGACCTCAGTTGATAATCACCTGATTGTATTACCAAGTGTCAGGGGAAAATCTGACCCTATTGTTCCCCCCCCCCAAAAAAAAGAAATATTGGGATATTTCATAAAATTAGCTAGCAGCTGAATCTGAATTATCACATTGATTTGATTCAAAATATAGAAACGCAAAACTAAGGCTCTATCTGCAGTACAGATGTCACATTTTTTCCCACACAGTTTAATTGTCATGGTCCCCTAACCCCATTCTAATTTTTGTTGGCGGGCAATGCCTAGCTTCTCCTTGGACTCGCAGCAGTTCACAGTTCTTTAGCTGATGTCTCCAGCAACGAGCAGCAACTCTCGTGTATGAATAACCCCCCTCCCATGCACCCCCAATCAATACCACAGGCTGGATTTTATTAATTATATGGAACTGTACAGTCAGCATAAATGTATGGTATATGGTACAGCTTAGAAGATTTCTTAATCAAAGGAGTCCAGCATCAAGTTTCACCAGGATAATATGTGTAAGAAAAGAATATTAAAAGCACAAGGGCACTTGGGTCTGTTCTCCAAAATTCACCAAATAAGTAATAGAAATGAGCCACTGAATTCCCCCCCCCCAAAAAAAGAAGCATTAAGAAAGAAAGAGGTTGGTAGGTTCCAGCCCCGACCTCCTGTACTCAAATTGCTCCCAGGTCAGCAGTCAACTTGACTGCATCTTGTACATTATCATTCAAATAATGAATGAATGGACTCCATTTCTGTATGAAAGGATCATATAGTTGCCTTCCAGATAGATAGATAGATGATAGATAGATAGATAGATAGATAGATAGATAGAGATAGATATGGAGTAAGTATGTCCATATAGACTAGATTTCCTTGACCTCGGCCTGCCAGATGTTTTGAGAATACAATTCCCATCATCCCTGACTACTGGTCCTGCTAGCTAGGGATCATGGGAGTTGTAGGCCAAAAGCATCTGGAGGGCCGAGGTTGAGGAAGCCTGATATAGACCAAGCTCCAGACTTTTTGAGGGCAAGATAATCTTTTTCCCACTGGCTGGATTTCCTGTCACCTGCCCTTACTTTAAAACACAATGCTTCTCAACAGAGTTGGTTCACGCAACCAGCTGCAAGTTATGTAATGTTGAACGATCAACTTGACTAGGTGTAGATTTTGGACAAAAGATAATTAGAAATGGTAGCAAAAATGGCATGCTGCTGAATTTCTCCTAAGCAGAACTGACTGTATCCTACATGTGAGTACGCGAGGGCTGTACCTTTCTGAAAGCCACTAGCCTACTTAGCAGCATAATGATGTGCTGACTTGACCAGTATCCCGCAGTGGCTGTACTCTAATTTTTGAACTAGGTCCTCCAGAACCAAACCCCAATGTGCCTCGCTGGCTCTTTTGCTTGTAATGTGCTTGGCTGTGGGTTCTGGAAGATCTGCTGTCTGCCTTTTCCACCTGGCCTGAGAAGGTCCTGACTGACTCCAGCTGCAAAAACAGAGACTGCTGAACAGAGTCCTGAGCTGGGGAATTGTTGGGGTGGGTGGGTAGCTGCTATTGATATTAATTTTTTCGTATCTTTATTTTAGATCTTATTGTGACTTTTGTGGAAATTGTCCAGTTAGGTTGTGTATCTTCTGATGTTTTATTTATGGTTTATGACTACTTCTGTTGTGTTGTGATTATGTACTTTTTCATTCTGTAAGCTGCCTTGAGCATGGTCTGAACTATGGAAACAAACAAAATTATGTATGTTATGTACGTTTGATAGACATCCATATGCAAGTGCTGAAACCAACAGAGATATGCACAGAAGACATGGGTGGTTTCCATATTCTGTACAAAACAAAGAGGAGAAATTTTCAGCTAAGTAGGGTAATGCTAAATATTCTCTAGTTTCCATATCTGCTTCAAATGTAGAACGCTTGGTATACTGCCAAACAAATTATCCACAACATACTTGCCACTTGAACATTCATGTTGTTTCGATGCTTGCTCTGTGCCTTTTTGCTCCTTGTTTTCTGCATCTTCTGTCAGTTATATTCTTATTTTCTGCTCTCAATCTCCTTGGTTTCATCTGCCCACATTGTCATTTAATCCAACTGCGTGGGGCAACCCACATGATTTAAGTCATCATGAGCTCATTGGCAAAATCACGTGCTCCATCACAGCCAACAGCATTACATGGCAGCAGGGGCAAAGGAGGAAGGAAATGGCAACAAGATGAACAGCTCTGATATGATGCAAATATGCTGGGAAAGAATCACTGAAGATGGGGTGCGGGGGGGAGGGTGCTTTTAAACATTTTCCAAAAGTAGTAGTTTCCCATCTGCATGCTTAAACAGGGAAGGTTCAAGCATCTACAAAAGCTGGCTAGTTAACAATCCAGCTGAATGTATTAATTTGCAAGTTTTAAATTATGATATGGAATTCATAATGCAGGAACCTAGCGTTAAATTATAGCAGGAAAAAATCTGTACGAGTTCTTGTTTTCCATTTTTAGCGAGGGTGAATATTCTACATTATTAACATCATTAACTTCTTTCTCGCAAGTGGTCTACTAACTATTACCCTAAAATCGAAAAACACAGCAAGCTCCTAACACTGCAGAACAGCGAGAAATCCTTAAAGCTATTCTAGATAGTTAGAGGCACACACACACACACACACACACACACACACACACACAAAACCACCAATGGAAATTATTCCAATAAGTGTAAAATTATTATAAAACTGTCACATTTCTAATATTTCATATCACTCCCTGACCATAAGCTCCGCAGCTATAAAAGCAATATCTCTGTCTTTTCAATGTTCGGAAAGGATGGTTTGCATTCTACCAGGCTTATGGTGGTAAAATGCTTTTAATTATGTTCCAGACGGCTGTTGGTAAGGAATTCTTAAACTCCCATCAAGGTCAAAGCTTTACTTTCTTGCTGATCCCGAGATCATCAATCTGTGATTCCTGTTTCACTGACATAATATCTGTATTATTCTGGAGAAACACTATATTACTGTGCAGTCCTCGGATAGCATCAACGGTCCCTAAAGGTTCGGATGCGACAAACTGATGTCTTTTTCTCCTTTACTAGTCTTTAAAGGTCAGCTAGACTGGAACCTAATGTATGTGCTTATTTCGTATGTGAACAGATAGTATATCAAGGCATTATATTGGCTGGGGCGGGGGTGAGTGTTGGCTGGAGTTGTGAATCTCAAGCATATGGAAAACAGCAGCAGCATCCTACAAACTTCTGTTTCCATTGACACATTGCAACACAAATGAGGGGGTGGAATGATTGGTTGCCAATCATGGCTGTAACTGGGCACCTTGAAAGCCCTGTGTAGTTTTTGTTGAATTTAAACGATTGCTAGCTATTCGGCACACAGTAATACACTCCTACTCCCAAACCATTAATTTAAACTCTGAGACGCCAAAACCCAAAGAAGAATCATCTTCATGGATCACTGACCTTGTTAACAAGTATGAAATAGAATAAATTGTCTTAAAGTGATGCCCACTAGCTGTGCAGTATTTAAGTGCCTCGTCATATATTCCTGGCATTACAAAATCCTAATTCCAAGATGGTGGCTATGGGATAAAACCACCTTGGCTTTTGCCTGGCCAGCAGTAGCCCCATTTTTGTTGCTTTAAAAATGATCTAGCGGAGCAATCCTAAATTGGATTGGGGAGAAGGCTCCATGTAGGATTTAGAATATTAACAATGGACTACGCTGTGCCATGGGCTGGTTTGATGCAGAGGAGTGCTGGGAAGGCACCAGCTAGGGAACCCCCAAGCGAACCCCAAAAGTAAAAAGGTTCAGAGCCAGGGGAGTGGTACTGGGATGAGAATGAATGGTCAGAGGGAGAGGAGGGAGCAGGCTGGGAAGAGGAGTTGTCAGAAGCTGAAGAGGCAATGCCGCAACAGGGCTTAGTGAGCAGGAAGAGGCTGAGTCAGAGGGCAATGCAGACTTAGTGGCTGGAGGTGGAACAGGTGACAGAAATGAGGCAGGCTGCTGAAGAATCCAGGGAGTCTCCCCCTCGTACTGAGACCAGCTCCCCTTCCCACTGGTCTCTGAGAACACACATAGCAATGAAGAGGGCTGTCAGGCTTCAGGGAACCGGCTTCCTCTCCCCTTTGGCAGTAGATAAGCAGAACAAAGAGAAGGGAGTCTCCTTACCAGTTATAACCTTTAATGATCACAGCAAGAGAACAAAGAATCCATTCCTCGGAATGGAGGTGCTCCCAATTAAGGGTTCCACCCACTCCCTCCCTAGTCATCCATGTCACTACCGCATCTTGCAACCTGATCTGGTAACAACTGTGCTTTCTGTGTTGCCACCTTATCTGCTCTCCTTTACCTTGGACTGGGCGGAGGGACACGTTCCAGAGGCAGTGAGTTTGTTAACTCCCCCCCCCAGTGCTTCTTCTCCAAGCTGTTCCCCATCCAGTACTTCCCAGCTTCTGCCTTCTGAACTATGCCCCTCTGCAAACCACTGTTCCAAATCTATACTGCCCTCCTGCTCCTGGGAAGATTCAGGATCTGGAGCAGGAGCAGGGGGAGGGGGAGGCTTCCACCATCCTCCTCAGTGCAGCCCTCCTCAGCATGGTCCCTGACAAGGGCAGAGCTATGAGAGACAAGACAATGAAGCAAGAGGAGGGAAGACAAGAGATGTTGAGCTACCCCACCAATGCACCTGAGACCAGTACTCCTCTCCTTGAGCTTTTCCACCCCATCTGGTCATTAGAGGAGCCTGGGTTTGCTTATTTCCTCCCCATCCCACTCCATTTTGCCCTTTGTGTTGTAAGCAGCGACTATCTTTTAATAGATATTTGTAAGCCACTCTGGGAACTTTTGATGAGTGTAAAGAACAGGGGGAAAAACCTGTATGTACATTGGGATGGGTGGACGAGACTGCTTAATTCCAGGCTAGTTCATGGATCAGTTTTTATCATCTAGAAAAGTACAAACCTATATTATTTACTATATCATTATTTTTACCTCTGCACGATGCATTGGTTCCTTAATGGGTGATAACCATTTTAAACTGCAGAAATTAAATACAGATTCAAACAGGTAAGTGAAAACATCCAAGGCTCACAAACATAGAATTGATTTTTTTACCAGTAATTAATATTAATTAAGGCTGAAGTTTCAAGGTATGAAGCAACTGAAGCAATCGGCAGGGTTCGGTCTCCTATTTGTCAACTTTTATTTGAAAACAGCAGGAGAAGCTTTGATCCGAACAATATTTAGCCTCAAACCATCATGCAGATTGTTTTATCTGGTTGTAATAGTAAAAAGACAGCTTTGGTCGAAGCTTCCGAACACTTTTTATTGCTAATTTTGGCTGTAAACCTGTTAATTAGTTACTAGTAAAACGTTAGTGAATGGAGCAAAAAGGACCCATCTGTTTAAGATTACAATGATGTCTTCTGGGCATAACATTTTAAAACAATGGTGCTAATCACTGTATCATCTATTTATTGTACAAAACTCACACAAACACTCCTTTGGCTTCATATCCCAGCACTTTATAATGCCAAAACCAGTACCTCCAAAACTTATTTTTTTTACTTAACATAATACATATGCAATTTAACATGGCACATATTAATCCCCACTGCCCACCTCACTGGAAGTAGATTTCTGGCTCAGCAGCAGGGGGCATCTTCAGGCCTGAGGGTGGGGTTTTCCTCCTGCCCTTGCAGCTGTGAGACTTCTGGAGCTATTCAGCATCCAGCTGTTTTCTGGAGAGCTGAGGCTCCAGAGAGGACCTGGATGAAGACTTTACCCATCCAGGTCTTCTCCAGGGGGATATAAGGAGAACAAGTGTGGCATTCAGCACCATAGTCCTCACTTGCCTTTTGCACCCACCTACCCACCCCATGGATCAGAATGCTTCTTGGACCTAGGTCTGTGGGTGTCACCTACCTCATAGCAGTCATCACAAATTTAGAGTGGAAGAGATATTGGGCTGGATCAGTGTGATCTCAAGGGGTGTGTCGCACCAAACTGGTGTGGCAGGAGAGGATGGCAAGTGTGGCAGGAAGATTCAAGGACAATCCAAGAAACATTTAAACATTTCAGCATGGTATAGTATAGTATAGTATAGTATAGTATTAGTATTGAAATAATTTTGTTTATTTGCAGAATACTTGTAGATATCTTTACAAAATGAGAACAAGAGCATCAAGTGATAGTAAGGACAACCTTAGCTGTTGCTTGTAATTATATTTGAGGAATGATTCATGTTCTTATGTAGCTGCATTGTTTTATACTTTCTGGATGTCCCGTGCTCATAATTGTGTTCTATCAAACACTGCTAGGAGTTGTTTCTTTTTGTTTTCTGGTGTGTTGTTGTTGTTTAATCGTTTAGTCATGTCCGACTCTTCGTGACCCCATGGACCAGAGCACGCCAGGCACTCCTGTCTTCCACTGCCTCCCGCAGTTTGGTCAAACTCATGTTCGTAGCTTCAAGAACACTGTCCAACCATCTCATCCTCTGTCGTCCCCTTCTCCTTGTGCCCTCCATCTTTCCCAACATTAGGATCTTTTCCAGGGAGTCTTCTCTTCTCATGAGGTGGCCAAAGTATTGAAGCCTCAGCTTCAGGATCTGTCCTTCCAGTGAGCGCTCAGAGCTGATTTCCTTCAGAATGGATAGGTTTCTTAACAATTAGTAAGTGCTCTCAGCCATTGCCATGGTGGACATCTAATAATGGGCAGCCCCAGCCGTCAATCAACCAGCAGATAGGCTGGTTGGTCAATGGACACACACCCAATGCCCATTCCAAACCTATCTGAATGTAATCAATGAAGTTGTGGTCTAATTCAATCCAATGCATGCTTCCTGATCTGCTACCTTCACTGTGCTTCACTGCAAAAACACTTTGTGAATATGGTATAGTTTGAAGCTATCATCTACAGGGTGAGTCTTTTAAAAGAGGCCCGGTGGAACATGTGTACCATACTCTGTATCTACAGGGCCTCTTTTGAAGGACTCACCCTCTATCTATCTATCTATCTATCATCTATGTGTCTAATATTTTTGACTATGACCCCTCCTGCTAGAGGTTCCATGAACCACCATGGACTGATTGAATGCAGAGGAATGGTGGCAGGAACCAACCACCAAGGGAAGAAGGTCCAGAGCCCTGGGAGTGCTGGTGGAATGACGATGAGTGGTCAGAGGGAGAAGATGGAACAGACTGGGAAGAGGAGGTGTCGGAAGCTGAAGAAGTGACAGGGCCTAGTGAGCTGGGAGACCCTGTGGCAGAGAGAAGTTCAGAATTGGAGGCAGAAGCCAAAGCAGGTGAGTGGGAAGAGGGAGGCCAAGAGGCAGGGATGGGTTAGGCTGATGAAGAGTCATGCTTCTGCTGCAACAAGCTCCCCTTCCCACTGTCTCCCAGAACCAGAAGAGGGCTGAAACAGATGAACCAGCATCAGGCTGCATGCAAGTGCAGTCTCCAATGGCTTGGGGAAAGCCCTGAAGAGGAGGAGCTACTGTGGGGACGCAGGGACTTTTAGTCTCAGCAGTTGATTCATGAGTTAAGACCAGCTGGGGATGAGCTCATTAGGGCTGACATTCAGTCAAGTCTGTGAAGATCGTGTTTTTCCTAACAAATACTTAGCTCCAACTTTGAACAGTGTGATTTTCTGCCTGCTCGTTCTGTGACGTGAGCCACCTGCAAGGAGTCTGTGCTCACAGCCAAGTCCTTGTGGGCAAAAAAATCCTGCCACACTGAAAGGGGGGGACGGACAAAAGGATGCCCCGGCCATCAGGAAGGCGAAGAGGGTGCAGTGACCAGAAGACACAGCCCTATTAGACGATGCTTGTGCCCCCTTCCAACTCTACCATTCTATGAGTCTATGATTTGCAGCGGGCTACTATATATGGTCCACCAAACACTGATCTCTCTCATGATGGGAGTCAGAACTCAAATCTCAATTCATATGACCTTGGTTGTTGTCAGTCTAGCATTGATGCCAGTAGCTTACCGATTACACCCACCTCATTCATTACTGACTCTCAGAGAGAGGGGGGGGGAATCCTACCTTTCATTGTGATTGTATCAGAAAATTAATATGTTCTGTACTTCAGATACTGGCTCATTCATAAAGGTGCAACTTAATACTGCAGTATATACAACATTATTCATGAACAAACTAGCTTCAGATTGACAAGCAAGTTCCTTTTTTTTAATTTAATCAGTAAAAATGGTTAGACAGTCAAGACTTTGACGTGAACCATATTTCAGCTGCCAGAGCCCGGAATGATAAAACAGAAAGAAAAGGCTTTGACAATAAACATCCAATGAAAAATATTTCAAAAGCACTTCAGTACAGAAAAAGCCAAAAAGATTAATGTCACAAAATTATTGGAGATAAAAACAAAATTCCCAAAATGCTTATTGAAAACAAAAAAATGTATAGGCAGATGCTGAAGAACAGAGGCAGAGACACCGGTTGCAGTACTAGGCCAAGGCAGAGTAGGGTTTGAGTAATTGCAGGATCTGGGCCAGTGTCTCTGCAAAAACTGAGACTGGCCCCAAACAGTTGTTCACAGGCTGTGGCTGAAGCCAAGAGATCAGGGCCAAGCTGGATAGAGCATTAGCAGCTACATTTATTGTTCATGTGTTTGCTGCATTCCCATGTAAAGCAGAGGGTGGGATTGCTTCTTTTCTGAGAGATCTAATTTTCTCAGACATTTAGATTTTTACATTAAAAGCTGGGAGGGGTTATATGTGCATATAAAAGGTAAAGGACCCCTGACAGTTAAGTCCAGTCACGATTGTCTCTGGGGTTGTGGCGTTCATCTCGCTTTACTGGCCGAGGGAGCCGAAGTTTGTCCGCAGACAATTTTTCTGGGTCATGTGGCCAGCATGACTAAGCCGCTTCTGGCGAAACCAGAGCAGCGCACGGAAATGCTGTTTACCTTCCCGCCGGAGTGGTACCTATTTATCTACTTGCACTTTGACGTGCTTTCGAACTGCAGCAGGAGCTGGGACAGAGCAAATTCCCATCGCAGGGATTTGAACCGCCGACCTTCCGATCGGCAAGCCCAGGCTCAGTGGTTTAGACCACAGCGCCACCCGCGTCCCTATGTACGTGGGCATTAATTCATATGGTTCCCTGATCTGTGGGGAATCATTGTGGTCTGTCTAGGATGAATTTTACTAAGTTGGCTGCTGTTTGTGTAGACCAGGGGTTCTCAACAAAATTTTCTCGAGGACCCCTCATCGAGCCGCTATTGTGACAAGGACCCCCATTAATTCCTAATCCTAAAATTAAAAAGTGAGAGCCAAATTAAGAGTCTTTTTATATTTTATATTTATAAGTTTTTTACAGTTACAACAGAGTACTCCATCAGTATACAGTTAGTTTTAATTTTCAGTTCTTAATGAGATGAGTTAAATCTGTCCTTTGAGTCCATTATTTCTGAAATATTAGGTTCCAAACTTGAAACTTTCACTCTGAAATCCGACCGCATGTCGAGCCGATTCCTATATTTATTTTTCATGAAACACATGGAACTGTAGCTTCTGCGAAAAACAACGCTTTGCAAAACAACACTACTGTTTTGCAAAGAGGCAGCGCGCCAGGGAGGAGGGAGGGGAATGGAGAAGACAGGGTACATGCGCAGTAGCGCACAAATGAAGCCGACACGTGCAAAGCATCTTGGGGAGGTGAGCATTAGTAGAATGCGCGCGCTGCCTCTTTGCAAGACAGTAGTGTTTGTAAAGCGCCACCTAACAGCATACAGCAGAACTACTGCCTCTATCTAATTCTAGTTTTGCGCTAGACTCTGCTCATGCAGGAAGCGGCCAAAACAAAAAAATCTGTTATCATACAAAATATATTTAATATATTTTTTATTCCAATAGCATCTTGCGGACCCCTCTGGCATAGCTCGCGGACCTCTGGGACCACCTGTTGGGAACCACTGGTGTAGACAAACCGCATAGCAGAGCAAATACTTCTCCATTTTAGGGTGATACTGCACTGGTCTGATCTTTTCCCAGAATTCCCATCAAGGGCTTGTCACCTCAAATTCACTTTGTACAGGGAGGGGTAAATTTCACTCACTGTGCCTATCGCACAACCCTAATTATCCATTTCTTTATATTAATGATGAAATAATACAATCTTCTATTTTCTCTAATTAACTTTATTAGGAAGGCATTTTATGTGCCTATTTTTAAAAAATGAAATTCCATTAAAAGTCAGCATATCAGATCTTATTAATTCTATTACATTACAACATGAAACATTTCACTGGAGAAAGGGAGGGGAAGAGAACTGAATCAAAACCAAATGCTAAGCTTTGATAATATTGATTTTTTTTTTTGGAGAGAGAAAAAAAGCCCCAGCACATTCACTTTTCTTTCTCTGTCATTTTAAAACAGTCTGTGAAAACTTTTCTAATGTGAAATGAGTTTTCCCTCCCCCATCAACAGAGATCAGGTTATCATATCCTGCTTTTTATCTATTCCTTTTAATCCATTCCTCAGCAGCAGAGTGCTGAGCCAGCCAACAAATCCAGTTATTCAGTCCATGGCCCCTGCTTTTAGTTTAATTTTAGCTTGCATAACATCTTGCTTTTCCATTGAAAAAATAACCAAGGCCAGTTGCAATAAAAATTTAACAGATAAAAGCAATATTATTATTTTTAAAATAATAATAATTAAGGGAGGAATCATAACCCTTAAGCTGAATGCTTGGAGTCGTTCTCAAAGAGAACAACAACTACCAGACCTTTAGAAGGCATCTCAAGGCAGCCCTGTTCAGGGAAGCTTTTAATGTTTGATGAATTTCTGTATTTTAATATTTTGTTGGAAGCCGCCCAGAGTGGCTGGGGGAACCCGGCCAGATGGGCGGGGTATAAATAAATTATTATTATTATTATTATTATTATTATTATTATTATTATTATTAGGTGGGTGGCCCTGCTGTTCAGCTCTGCTAGTGAGCTGGGGGGGGGCAGAATGTGGTGGTCGCCATTAAACCCATGGAAAACATGAGCTACTGCCCCAAGCACTTCCAGAATAAGCCAGAATAAGGCCCCAAAACATTACGGGGCAGAGTAGGGCAAGCAACGGATCCAGTGCCGGATTTACATATAAGCTAAGCAAGTGATAGCTTAGGGTCCCACTCTCTTGGGGGGCCCCCCCAAAAAATGTAAAGAGGAAAAAACCTGGATGTACATTTCCAAAACATAAGATAAAAAACAAATAAAATGAAACCTACATACAGCAACAGTGTTTTGTGTTGTGTAGGCTCCTATGATGTAAGTAATGGGCCCTGCCTGCTAGCCTGCTCCCTAACATATCACAGTTCAACAATTACTTTGATAAAATACATATTTTGTTATGTGCAAACGGATTTATTTATTGTCAGGCGCCAGAGAAACCAATCCCCAAGGCAGGTTGCCAGGAACAGACAAGGCAAGGAAAAGTCCTTACCGTCTGCATTTAGTCAATATTCACAGAGAGAGGCTTGGGAAAGTGGCCACCATAGCTGCCAAGTTTTCCCTTTTCTCGCGAGGAAGCCTATTCAGCATGAGGGAAAATCCCTTTAAAAAAGGGATAACTTGGCAGCTATGGTGGCCACTCAGAATAATGGCGTTGCTCTGAGGCAGGCATCCCCAAACTTTGGCCCTCCAGATGTTTTGGACTACAATTCCCATCATCCCTGACCACTGGTCCTGTTAGCTAGGGCTGATGGGAGTTGTAGGCCAAAACATCTGGAGGGCCGCAGTTTGGGGATGCCTGCTCTGAGGGAATCTCCACCCCCTCCCATTTCCTCATAGGTCATCACTACGGGTGCTGGAAAGTGTCCTTTGCCTTTGAGCTCTTTGCTCTCCTACTTTCAAGGCCTGCCATGTTCTTTGGGGGGGGGCTGAAATGTTTTCTAAGGACAGGACACTGAGTCTGTCAGCTGTTGCTCCTCCTCCTCCTCCTCTCCCATTATTTCCCAGCTTTCCCCCTCATCTGCCTCTATGCTGTGACCTCCCTCAACCCCCCATTGTAATTCTGAAATGTCTCCTTCTTCTCTGGAAAGGTCAGGCTGGGGAGGCGGTCTCCACCATTCCTCCTCTGCACAGTCCCTGACAGCTATCTACTACAGTGGAACACCTCAGTTTATGAACACCTCGGTTTACGAATTTTCGGTTTACGAACGCCACGGACCCATCTGGAACGGATTAATTCACTTTCCATTACTTTCAATGGGAAAGTTCGCTTCAGTTTATGAACGCTTCAGTTTATGAACAGACTTCCGGAACCAATTACACCCATGCTTCGGGTTAAGTACGCTTCAGGTTGAGTACTCCGTGGACCCGTCTGTAACGGATTAATTCACTTTCCATTACTTTCAATGGGAAAGTTCGCTTCAGTTTATGAATGCTTCAGTTTAATTACTCCACGGACCATCTGGAACAGATTAATCCACTTTCCATTACTTTCAATGGGAAAGTTCGCTTCAGTTTATGAACGCTTCAGTTTATGAACTGACTTCCGGAACCAATTGTGTTCATAAACTGAGGTACCACTGTATATACAATTATTCTGGTATTTGAAGTAAAGTAACATTCAGGTATATACAAAAAGATCCACTAACACCACCAGCAGGCTAGCTAACGGTGCTGTGTTAAACCCACAACCTCTTCCCCTCTCACAGATTTAGAGTCAGACTCTGACAACAAACAGGACAGCATCAGGACATGCAACTGGCCAGAACTTCAGGGCAAGACATAATGAAAGCAATGCCCTAGAGACTAATATACCTGCCCCTGCGCATATCTGCTGAACCAGTGGGAGCGAAAGTCATACATAATCAACTTTGCTGGTGTTGCTATGGCAACCCAGTGCACCCTTATCTCAGAACATCCAAATGTGGGGATGTGCTCCTCAAGACTTGAGACCGAGCACTGTGTAATTTTTATTTTATTTTATATCCAAACAAACAAATAAACACAAGTATTTCATATACACTACTAACACCAATTACAAACATTAAAACACCCTTACGACTTCCCTCCACCAACATTCACCTTCTTTTGTACAGAATTATTGTACATTCACATTGCAATTTATATCTATATTTCTCAACTCTCTTAACTTACTATTATTTATTCTTACTTGACTTTACAAACATTAATCCAAACATATCAACGTATTATTATTTTTTGAGCAGTGTTTGGACATATAATCTTCAAACCATTTCCATTGTAGTCTTAATTTCTGATTTGATTGGTAGCTTATTACTGCAGTTAGTTTTGCCAGTTCTATAAACTCAGCTAATTTGTGTATCCATTCCTCCTTTGTGGGTAGATATTTTCCTTTCCAATTTTTCGCGAGAAGTAGCCTTGCTTCAGCGGTAGCGTATAAAAATAATGTTTTCCTGTATTGTGGTAATTTTTTTACCTATTATACTCAGTAGATATACCTCCCCCCCTCTAAAGTAACTCTTTTTTATTTCCTCATGAATTGTACCCCCCCCCAATTTTAACTTTTCCGCAGCCTCACCATAGATGTATCAGGGAACTGTGTAATTTAACCCATTGTTGACAGCACTGCTCTCCATTTCTGATTCTCGACAAATGCTTCCTTTTTGTTAGTTCTGTCCTATTCCAACTGGAATCGCCCAGTGTTTCCGGCTGTTGCTATTTTTATTTTAGCCGCCCTTAAAACGCCTTTAACCAGTTCTGAGCCCTCCTGAGCAACTAACCGCCTTTCCTAACGAAAAGCACTGACATCCCATAACTGCAAGAGAGCCGGTTTGCCTGCTGCTGGGGTTCCATGTCAATTCCCAGGCAATAATTGATATGCTGTGATGTTTTCTTTGTCATTACTGGACAGCAGAGACTTGCGTTTTTAATGATTTTCTGTCGCCACCTAAAAGTGACAAGGCCCACGAGCACTAACAGCAGAATAAAGGATTCTCTGATACCCCACTGAGGAGATATCATGTTCTGCTGTTTTTCCCAGCACATTCCACAGATGTGACTCTAGGGCGCATGCAACCTAAACATTTTGGGCTTAGGCTAAGAACCCTCTATTTCTGATGGAGCTATTGCACACCATGGGTGATGTACCGCAGGCAAAGAAAAAAAGATGGAGCTGTGTGTGTAATTGGCAGAGGTAAAAGCTTTACGCTTGCCAGGGACAGAGATGTTCTTGTTTTGCTTGTTTTAAGAAGAAAAGTGTAGCAGTTTTTATCTGGGAAGAAAAGTCTACGGAAACATAGCCGAAGAAATATATAGGTCGTGTCGGGAAAGTGAAAATATCACAGAGCGCCCAGTGGAATGACTTGTAGGGCACACCTAATTGGCTTAAATTGCTTATTTGGGTTTTCTGTAAGCTGCAAATGTAGGCCGTATAACTTGTCTAGCCACAGCTGTTTACTTTATTCAACATTTTATCACCTGGGAAGGAGGCATAGCACCATAAATTATGTACAAAAGGTGGAGGGATTTCTAGAGCTTTGTGGCAATTCCCTGCCTCCCTCCCCAAATTAGTACATCCCTTTGTGTAAGGAAGGGAAGGGAGTATATATACATTCATTCTTCCATATGTGTTTCTTCCTTTTATGTGCCAGACTGATAAGAACGTATATGGCTCCAGTCTAGAAAGAGAAGCCTAGAATCTGGCACGTGCAATTTCTTTGAGATGTTTCTTCACAGGCCTGTCTTCTGTAGTTTTTGAATGCTGACTGGGCCAGAAAGGAAAGCAGGGTGAAATTATTTAGTCTATCGCATGTACATCTGTTGAGCAAATTGGGGTGTGGAAGGTATAGCTGGACTGGTGTGTGTGTGTGTGTGTTGACAAAATAAGTTCAGGCAAGACTAGGAAAACTATGTTAAGTATAATGATTTAATTCACACAGCAATGAAAAAATGTATATGTTTTTCCACAATTATTTTTCCAAAGGACTCTGAGCTCCTTTGATCAACTAACTGGTTGTTGTTCTCTGGTAGCTAACATGTGAGGGTTGTAACCTGGGAGGGTTGCAATCTCCATTTCGAAAGGAGTTGTCTCAATGGAGTGAAGATGCAAATAGAATCGTCTCTTTGAACACTACAGGGACAAAAATGCAAGTAAATTGCTCTCCAACCTGAAGGCTGGAAAGCAGGCAAGAGAGAGAGGAATACCTTTGTTTATAAATCTGTTTGGATTATTTCTTATTTTGTAAGATGCTGAGCCTGTGCTGAACAACACAAGATAATTGTGTGGATATTTCTGATGTTTTAATTTAATAAAGTTCTGCCAATAAAAGTTTGAATAATATTTCTATGGGCCTGGACAATGTCTCATTTCCAAAGAAGTCAGTTTTTTCTGCTTCTGGTCGCTTCAACCTGTGCAGTACTTAATATATGCAGAATTCATCATGCGAAAGGCTGGACTAGATGAATCCCAAGCCGGAATTAAGATTGCCGGAAGAAACCTCAACAACCTCAGATATGCAGAAGACACAACCTTGATGGCAGAAAGTGAGGAGGAATTAAAGAACCTTTTAATGAGGGTGAAAGAGGAGAGCGCAAAATATGGTCTGAAGATCATGGCCACTGGTCCCATCACCTCCTGGCAAATAGAAGGGGAAGAAATGGGGGCAGTGAGAGATTTTACTTTCTTGGGCTCCTTGATCACTGCAGATGGTGACAGCAGCCACGAAACTAAAAGACGCCTGCTTCTTGGCAGAAAAGCAATGACAAACCTAGACAGCATCTTAAAAAACAGAGACATCACCTTGCCGACAAAGGTCCGTATAGTTAAAGCTATGGTTTTCCCAGTGTTGTTGTTGTTGTTTAGTCGTTTAGTCGTGTCCAACTCTTCGTGACCCCATGAACCATAGCACGCCAGGCACTCCTGTCTTGCACTGCCTCCCGCAGTTTGGTCAAACTCATGTTCTTGCAGTCCATGGGACTCTCAAGAGTCTCCTCCAGCACCATAATTCAAAAGCATCAATTCTTCGGCGATCAGCCTTCTTTATGGTCCAGCTCTTTTCCCAGTAGTGATGTATAGAAGTGAAAGCTGGACCATAAAGAAGGCTGATCGCCAAAGAATTGATGCTTTTGAATTATGGTGCTGGAGGAGACTCTTGAGAGTCCCATGGACTGCAAGAAGATCAAACCTATCCATTCTTCAGGAAATTAGCCCTGAGTGCTCACTGTAAGGACAGATCGTGAAGCTGAGGCTCCAATACTCTGGCCACCTCATGAGAAGAGAAGTATCCCTGGAACGGACCCTGATGTTGGGAAAGATTGAGGGCTCTAGGAGAAGGGGACGACAGAGGACGAGATGGTTGGACAGTGTTCTCGAAGCTACGAACATGAGTTTGACCAACCTGTGGGAGGCAGTGGAAGACAGGAGTGCCTGGCATGCTCTGGTCCATGGGGTCACGAAGAGTCAGACACGATTAAACAACATGGATTCTGTGAGTTGCTTGCTATTATCAGGTTGTTGGGTTTTGTTTTGTTTTTGTCATAACAGCATTAATCGTTCTTGCTTCTTAACCCCTTTACCCACAAGGAGATACCAAGCATGCTTCTATGGGTCTCCTGACACAAATAAATGGCCATACCTCACTCAATACATCATACATTCTGCATGCAATAGGCAGAGGGAGAGTAAAAAGAGAGCGAAAGTGGGGAAGGTACAAGATATCTGAACTCCCTTGACAAACAGTCCTTTCATGTGCGGATTCTAACCATGTTATCTGGTATTACACTGCTAATGAACATGTTGCTTTCGCACTGTAACCCTAACGCAGTCTATCAGAGCACATAACATGCTCTCTGTTTCATTACTGCTTAATTCCAGAACAAATGTTGCCGTCACACTTTTATAGAGTTATGAGCAGTGCCTTTATTTACTCGGAGAGTGCAATTTTCTCACATTTGACAGACCATTGCTCATGCTTTTCATTGTCATGGTGTTAGTGAAATGTAGCGTAAGCTTTAAATTTTCAACCAGTGTCCAATCAATAAGAAGACCCTACCATCCGAATAATGCCATGATATTTGACCAAAATCTATTCAACTGGTTCGTTCCTTGCGACTTACAAATGCCATCACCCTCAAAATGAACACAGCTTTGTGCTGTGACATGAGTCTCTCCCCACCCCCCCGCCCACTGACCCGGTTTGATTCAACGCTTCTAATGAATATATTTCAAAATGAGGTAGCCGATTAAATAAATTTTATGTGCCGTATCAAAACAGTCATATTAACATTATTTGTGACAGCAGAGTTCTGAGTAAATTACAGGGAACTTACATATGCAGTACATTTAGCAAGAATAGGGGTTTTCAAAGAGCATAAATCTTGGGAGATGTCTACATGCCACAGGAATGATATGTAGACTTTCTTCTCCATATTTCTGTGACAGGAACAAAACGTGTGCCTTGGCATGGCTTTCATATGCATCAAATTAGTATCCAAACCAGAATTTATTGCGAATGCAATAGCTTAGGAAAGCATGGACTGTAAACTGTCATAAAAGGCACCTATATCTCCGAGTCCCTAGATGCCCAATATGACAAGACGATGATTATGCATTCTGCTGTTCACGGCTATTTTTCCTTCAGCCATATTGTTTAATTTGCGGGCTGGCTAGAGCAATGAAATTCTCCCTCCTGCAAGATGTCTCCATTAATAAAATAGAACCAGCTTCTGAGAAGAAAGGTGGCCTGTAGCTTGCTAGGCGTGTCACACATTACCTGATAATAACAAATTGGTGGGGTATTTGACCCTGTAGCATGGTCTAGCTCACTTTCTATATAACTCCTAAACCAATTAAGTGGGAGGACGTGGAAAGACCCTCTCAGGTGCTTACATGCTCACGAACATTTAGAACGTCATTATCGAAATGCATTGTCACTCATTCATGCAGTGGAACCTCTACTTACAACCATAATCCTTTCCGGAGGTCCGGTCATAACTAGAAACGTACATAAATAGAGGCACACTTTTCCATATAAAGTAATGGAAAAGTGAATTGATCTGTTCTAGACGATGAAAAACACCCCCTTAAACAACAATTTAACATGGATTTTACTGTCTAACGAGACCATAGGTCCATAAAATGAAGGCAATAGTCAATGTACTGTATAGTGGTACCTCGACTTACGAACGACTCGACAACTGAATTTTTCGACTTACGAATGGGGCAAGTGGCCGCACGCTTAGAAATTTCTCAACATCCAAACGGAAACCGCGGCAGTTTTAGATAGGGTTTTCTCGACTTACAAATTTTTAGATGGGGTTGCTTCGACTTACAAATTTTTCCGTTTCCAATGCATTTCTATGGGAAATCGCGTTTCCAATGGCGCTTTTCGACGTACGAATTTTTCGACCTACGAAGGTGCCTTTGGAATGGATTAAATTCGTAAGTCGAGGCACCACTGTACTATAAAATAAATAAGACAGTACTGTAGATAAAAAATAACATTTATTTATTTATTTATTACATGCACAGAGGGTGGGTGGGCTTACCTGGCTACAAGCTGGGGGTGGGGAAAGGGTCAGTAAAGAGCTGGTTCACTTTGGCCAGGGTCACTTTTTTTTCTTGGCAGGCCAGGTTCTTCTCTGGACTTCCTCAGGCTAGTTCCTCAGCGGGGTTTGGGGCTGTAATTCGCCCTGCTGTGCCTCTTGCAGCCAGCTGGGCGAGCTCCGGGCTGCTTGCAAGGCCTCTGTTCGTATCTAGAGGAAAGTTCATAAGTCGGAGCACCTACTGAAAGTCATAACTGGAATTGTACATGAGTCGAGCTGTACATAATTCAAGGTTCCACTGTACTTTCCATGCATTACTCATTTTTATTACAAATTCTTAAAGATTTGCAATACATATAATCAGTAAGCATACCTCAGAGTAAATGCCTTGTGAAATCCAGATTATGCCTTGTAATCATAAAGTTAGAGGGTTGCCATGGACTCTGATCACTTTATGCCATCTTATACGTTTGATCACTTTTGCCATTTAAGCAGTTCTCCCGGTTTTAGCAAGACACTCTTCCAAAGCTAGAGGTTTGTGTGCATGCCTTTTGAGTTTCCCATCAATATTTCTGCATTATTCATATTTTGGAAGCCGTGGCAATTATAAGGGGGAAACTTAGTGCGGCTGGAATTTTTCCTTATTGTGAGTTGTTGTGAGCTTTTTCCTATTTAAAACATATAATCCTGGTGAATTGCAGTATTCATTTGATTTCATGTATGAATCCCTGTAAAACCTCTCACAATAAAAACATGAGTAAAAACCATTACAAATTATTGAACATATAGAAATAATTTTGAATCCTGTACATGATGTTATAGATTTTTGGGGAGGGGGGCACCCACCCAAACTCTAGAAATTAATAAATGGAAGGATTTTGATTAATTGGGATATGGATGAAAGTACAAGCTACAGAATTGTGCCAGACAAGGAATCCCAGGGCTGACTTACGCAAACCAGCCCTGGCTGGCCTAGCAAAGAACAAATCTGTTAACATGAGAAAAGGTGATGATGGGCCATCGAGGAGGAATCCTTTGGCCTGGGGAGACAGATACAGTGGTACCTCTACTTACGAATTTAATGCATTCTGAACGCACATTTGTAAGTTAAAAAAAAATGTAAGTTTTGGAGGGCGCCAGGGAAGAGGCGGGGGCTGGACACAGTGCCTCCCGGCATCAGCTCACCGCCCTCACCCGACTCTGCCATGCAGCGGTGAAGCAGTGCACTGAGCCTTCATCTGCTGTGGCCACCACGGCAAGAAGCGGCCAGCTGAGCCAGGAGGCACCGCGTCCAGCCTCTGCCTCTTCCCCACCGGAGGAGCTGCCCTCCAGCCGCTGCCCACCTCCTCCAGCCCCACCAGCAGCGCCATCCTCCCTAAAAAAACTCTGGGAAACGGTGTGGGTATGTGTGCCAGAGGGAGTTTTGCACCACGGTGCCGGATATGCTTAAGATGGCCCTGGCTGGGACAGAGCAACAGGATCTCACCTTATTGCAGGGATTCGAACCGTCAACCTTCTGATTGGCAAGCCCAAGAAGCTCAGTGGTTTAGACCACAGCGCCACCTGCGTCCCACCTAGAGCACATTTCAGTAAACTTGGAGATTACCAGTGCATGGATGACAGTGGTCAGGCTGTCCCAGTCCAGAACTGGCCATGGCTGCCTTAACAGCTGAGGTTGGCAAAAGGTACTCCTAGCCACTGGGTGGTATTCAACACAGCTATACTGAGAGCAGACCCACTCAAATATATTCCCATATCTCTACACTAAAGGCCCTGGTAACATAGCAAAGGTATTGCCACCACAATTCAGGGAAAGAGCTCATTTCCCTACCTGCCAGCTATCTTCTGCGCCTGATTCCTTCTAACGTGATCTAAGGTGTCTTTTGTCTTTCAATAAAGGTGATCCTAACAGGATTAAATGCAATAGAGAGTCAATAAGGGAGAAGCTAATGGCAGGCTTTATTATAAGAGAATGGTTTATCAGAACATATAGGATTTGGAAGGCTTTCAGAGGCCCATTCTAGTGTTGAAAAGAAAAAAGAAATCGCAAGAAAAAATATTCTGTCAGAGCCACCCTCTCTGTATTTCTGACAGCACAAGCAAATCAGTTCACGGCCCATTAAAGTAATAAGAGCCCAATATTATATTTTATGAGTAAATATACATTTGCACGGAAATCAAAGACTGTGAGGTAGAGTTGCCATCAGAAGTCTTATTGCTGCTAGAGAGCGGGATAAAATACACTCAGTTCTGCCAGGCTCTCTGGCTTTAATACACAAAAATATGCAAAATCATCTGGGGGGGGGGGAGCTTGAGGTTTGGTGCCCAGAAAGGCAGCTCCTAAATCAAAGTTCTTGCTAACGATAACATCTAGCACAGGGGCTTTACAGGGCTGTCTCCGTATGTGCAAGGAGCCCATCCTGGAAAAGGTCACCATTTATATAAATTTTAAAAAAAGCTCCTTTCCCATCGGCCAGGAAAACAATCAAGTAGTATTCTGAAGAGAGAAATTACAGGCTGCTTGGACAGTGTTGGATATATAGACATTAGAAAAATGCTGCAACGAGAAAAACGGGGCTCCCCCTGCAGCTATGATAGACGTATTGGTGCTGGTATGATTATAGCTGCACTTTTAAGAGACTGTGTCTGCGAGGGTTTCGAGTGCCTCAAGTAGGAACTCCATGGCCTGAGGATCCTAATGAGAAACAGAGTTCTGCTCTGTACAATGTCAGCATTTGGAATTGGAAGGTGGCATGGGAGTGCTGAACTGGCCGTGGGTAGTCCTAGGGGCATGCACTGAATTTGCAAAAAAAACCAAAACCCTAAACATGAGGGACAAATTTGGGGTTTGTCCCAGTTGATGCAGGGTATCTCCAAAGCACTCTGAATTAAAGTGGTTTTTCCAAAGCGATTGGGGTGGTTCAGACACTGAAAAAACTGTGAAGACAACGCATTGTCCGGGACTGGGCAGAGAAGGAATGGTGGAGACCGCCTCCCCCAGCCTGACCCTTCCAGGGAGGAGGAAGAGGAAGACAGTATGGATTTACAACAGGGGTCTGCAGGAGGTTACAGCTCAGAGGTAGATGAAGAGAAAAGTTGGGAAATAATGGGAGAGGAGGGGGAGGAGGAAGAAGCAGCAGGCTGGCGACAGCTGACGGACACAGTGTCTTTAGAAAGCATTCCAGACCCTCCATCTCCCAGAACCCAGCGAGCCTTGAAAGTAGGAAAGCAAAGGGCCCAAAAGACAGAGGGCGCTTTTCAGCACTCGTAGGAGAGACTATGAGAATGACAAATGAGGAAGAGGGAGAGACGGGGAGTGGAGATTCACTCAGGACAATGCCATTATCCACGAGGCTGGGTTCTATAGCCTCTCTCTGTAAATACTGAATAAAAAGAGGACGGTAAGAAACATTCCAATATCCGTTTACGGTCTTGGGCAACCAGTCAGGTGTCGCTGACAGCATCCTGACATGCATCTGCAAAGACTGGGTTGTATCCACTGTTATTCGTAATCAGAGCAGACCCACGGAAATTAATAGACACGGCTAACCTAGGTCCATTAATTTAAGTGGGCCTACTCTGTGTAAAATTTAGTTGGCAACAGCTGATTGAAACATTTCTTCCCAGGCTTACCATATAAGGAAAATGCCAGGGTGGGGCGAGAGAGATTTATTTTACTTCTGATTTTACAAGGGATTGCCAATCACAGTGCTTTGTGGAAAGGGTGTTTAAGTAATGCATCGCTTTTTTTTCTTGACTGATCTGTGCTCTTCTCTAGTTCAGCTAGTAGTACTTAGTGCCCATTTTTCCACTCCTGTCAAATCAGCTTCACACTTAGAAACAAAGTTTGGTGCCAGTTGAGCAGAACACCAGCCTGAAATTGGGGTGGTTACTTTCTAGACGCACCTCTACTATGGGTGCCATGTTCATCTATAATACAATAGTTTCCCACAAAGCCACCGGGAAAGGAGCAAATTCACACACAAATATCTTAAAGGTAGAGTACTTAGCGTAAAAACTCCTGCACTTTTTTGTTTGTAATTTGGTAAGTGTAATTTGGAGTCATTCTATGGCCCATCCTATTTCCATATAAATTGCTTATAAAACAGTTATTTAATCACCTCAAAACAGCAAGAAACAACAAACAAACAAACCACCCCATTATAGCTGTCCTTCTGAACTGTGACAAAATTCACATCCCTTTGGAAGGAATTACTGTGCATGTCAATTTCATCCAATTCTACCAAAAATTTAAAATGTTATAGATTGTTTGTTTTTCAAGTGGGTGGATTAAACCTATTCAGTTTGGCAGGTTTTAACAGTTCAGTGGGGGTTACTAAGCCTGCAAATTTCATCTAATTCTGTCAAAAGGGGAGAGGGAGGGGGAAGATACTGAATGGGAAAGAGAAAAATATTTATGAATCAGAATTTCTACAAATTGATACAGAATTCTTTTGTTTCTAGTTTTTCTCCCATAACACTGATTATTCATGAAAATTGTGGGCAACTCTAGTCTGTGGGAAACTATAGGGACTGGGTAAACCCAGCCAGATGGGCGGGGTATAAATCAAAAATTGTTGTTATTAAATATTAATTGTTGGTTAGAGCATTATTTCATATATTCTTCTAAAGGAAAAATTCGAGGAGCAGCATCCTTTTTATTGATATTTAAAATGAAGCTTTTAGTGTGAAAAAAACTAAATGGGCATTCTCAGTGTGAAGAATTAACAAAAAAATGGAACAAATTATTGAGTGGGCTATCATCAGTGAAAGTTTAAAATTATATCTAAGACCATATACATTTTTATATTAAAGAGCTATGCATGTAAAAATGGGCATTAGCGCTTGGTTCTCAAAAGGCAGGCAATAATTGGAAAAGGTTCTTTTAGGTTCTTTTCTCTGACACTGGATTTAAGGCAGATGCAGTATATAATTATGCATATCTGGTATTTAATTCCACAGAGAATGGGATTTATAACACATATCAGCTTAGATGCCGGGAATACCATACAAGCGATGCCAGCTTCGTGCATATGCAGCTGCATTGACCAATGGTCAAAAAACGGGAGAGGAGGAACTGCTACAAATTATTGCTGATATGACTGGCAATACTGAAATGTAATCTTGTCATATTACTGAATCTTTGAGAGAGAGAAATCTGATGTATATACAGTAAACATACGACTTAGGGTAAATCTGTTTGTGGCAGTGAAGATCGTAGAAACTAAGAATTGGAAATCCAATGACCAATTCCATACTATAGACTGGCTCAGTAAATCTTTCTTTTATTGTGCAAATTGAAAAATAAACTGGATTTACATCTATGAAATAGGCATGGGAATGAATTTTTGTAGAAATGTGTACATATTAAATACTATAGTATAAACTGGACACCATAATAGGCAATTGGACTGATGTTTTGTTTCCTGTTTGGTAATGTATTCTCTTAAATAAATCGGATTAGGATTAGACAAATTCATGGAAACGAGACCATAATTGTGTATTCGATGGCAACTGCAGCAAGTGTAGTCTATAATATCATGCTCTGCTAATAAACTTCCAGAAAAACATTGAGAAAGAATGTAGTCTGATCCTTTGCTTGTTTATTTGAGGTCCATTCCACTGAACTAATGGGATTTAAAACGTAAAGGACCCCTGGCAGTTCAGTCCAGTCGTGAACGACTCTGGGGTTGCGGCACTCATCTCATTTTACTGGCTGAGGGAGCCGACATTTGTCCGCAGACAGTTTTTCCGGGTTCTGTGGCCAGCATGACTAAGCTGCTTCTGGCGAAACAGCACATGGAAACACTGTTTACCTTCCCGCCAGAGCGGTACCTATTTATCTACTTGCACTTTGACGTGCTTTCGAACTGCTAGGTTGGCAGGAGCAGGGACTGAGCAACGGGAGCTCACCCCGTTGCGGGGATTCGAACCGCCAACCTTCCAATCGGCAAGCCTAAGAGGCTCAGTGGTTTAGACCACAGTGTAACCTACGTCTAGATTTTTAAAAGGCAAAGGACCCCTGGCAGTCCAGTCCAGTCGCGAACGACTCTGGGGTTTATTTGAGGTGCATTCTACTGAACTAATGGGATTTAAAAGGTAAAGGGACCCCTGACCATTAGGGGTTGCGCGCTCATCTCACATTATTGGCCGAGGGAGCCGGCGTATAGCTTCCAGGTCATGTGGCCAGCATGACAAAGCCGCTTCTGGCAAACCAGAGCAGCACATGGAAACGCCGTTTACCTTCCCGCTGTAGCGGTTCCTATTTATCTACTTGCATTTTGACGTGCTTTTGAACTGCTAGGTTGGCAGGAGCTGGGACCAAGCAACGGGAGCTTATCCCGTCACAGGGATTCGAACCGCCGACCTTCTGATCAGCAAGCTCTAGGCTCAGTGATTTAACCACAGCACCACCTGGGTCCCTGGGATTTACCGCCATGTAAATATGCAAAGGATTAGAGCCTATGCATGCCACAAACTGGGGCCTAGTCCCTCATGTGCTACTGTTATAACAGTTTCACTGAAATTACTGGAAATTGATGTCAAAGAGATTGCTTTCTTGTTCTTGGTGCTGCACTGCTTCAGTGTAGCTGTGGCCAGTGCTTTATTTCTACAAAAAAGCTGCCCGTACGCCCCACGCCCCACCATTCCACCACCGTTTGCCTGCTTGCAACCCCTCCAGCCACCAAGCCGCCGCCTGCCCACTCACCTTCCCACTCTCGCTCTCCTACCCGCACCAGCCTGCCGCCACTTCTGCCTCCACCGCCGCTTTCTGCCAGGAAGGTGTGAAAAGGTCACACCAAAGCGCTCCGGGAGGTTGTGCTTGCTGCCGCGGCGAAGCAGCAGTGGCAAAGGAAGACAAAGCAGGACGGAAGATGGAAGGAGCTGTTGGGTGGGCAAGTGGCAGTGGCAGGATAGAGGCAGGGGGAAAGAGGTGGTGGTATGGTGAAGTGGCATGCACCACCTCAAAAAAAAAGGCAGTAGTTGTGGCAATAAGCAGAATGTTAGAGAGGTAGAACGCAAAGGCCATGTATGCACTGAAATGTGACAATGCTTATACCATATTTTCCCCTGTATAAGACACCCCCATGTATAAGATGGGGAACTATATGTATAATTTGGGGAACTAAAATTTAAGAAAATGGGGGGAGATGGCTCAGAGTTGTTGAGGTTTTTTGGGGAGAGGATTGCCCAGAGTTGTTCAGCTTTTTTGGAGGGATTGCACAGGGTCGTTGAGCTATTTTTAGTGGAGATTGCCGAAAATTGCTCACCCACAAGCGGCGCAAATTCCGCCTCTCGTCTGTCCACTCACCAGCAGAAGCTGCCAATCCCCCCCATTGTCGCAGTGTCAGCCAATCAACACCAGCACTTGACTCAGCAACCAATAACACGCCCAATAGCCACTGACAGCCATGGCAGCAGCCAATCAAACATCCACCCTGTGCATTATTCATGTATAAGACAACCTCCCATTTTTTAGCATAATTTTAAATGAAAAATACCTAAACTTAGACACAGAAAAGTATGGTATGATAATCTGGATGTGACTTGTTTGCTTGACAAAAGGCCAGCACCCCTCCAGGACAGAGGTTGAGGACCCAATTTTTTTAAAAAGGTTTTTATTAGTTTTCTTGTTAAGAACATTAACAGACAACATAATGAGAAAAAATAATAATAATAAACAATTTTCATCCACGTTTCCTTTACAAAAAAAAACCAGAGACAAAAACACACAAAAACAAGAAAAATGAAGAAAAAAGATAAAAAGCAACACACTAAGTATTAGACAAATACTAAAAGGATAATCATTAAGTAAACATCATTTACATATCTTCTATTTTGACTTCCAATTTACCTCTCTGCAATTTGTGAACTTTAACCTTGCTGTATCGCACAATTCTTAGCCTATTTACATCATTATCTATTCCTTAATTTGCATTGGGTTCAATTATGTTCTGCCAGTGGGAGTTTGGATATCTTGTTATTCATTATATAATCATCAAAAATCCTCCATTCCTTTTTTATCTTTTGAGGACCCATTTTTGGGTCGACTTTTTCTTCCCTCAAGGGTAAACCTGTCAGGGGCCAGATGCCGACGGTCGGCATATGAAGTCAGCAGTGAGTGAGCAAAAAAGTGAAGGAACCACATTTTCTTTGTCCCCCACAACTTGATTCTACATTAGTAGGGCTACCAGGCCAGGAAAGATTTCTTTGGGATTACATGCAGTGAGTGGGCGGGGTGTGCGCGTGCATTTACAGTGTTTCAGTGTTGTTGCACTCTCATTTTAGACCAATCTCTCCACTTTTTGTATATTGGCTGGTTTGAGTCGTTGCTTTTCTAAGTTTTCCGTTTTTTTCTTGACTACGATAATCTCCATATTTCTGCTTCGGTAACTGCTGTAACACTGTTTGTCAAAGGAGTTTGGAGCAGGTGGAATGTGCAAAGCCATCACACCGCTGTATATGAGAAAGGGCTTCTTTTCTAACCTTTTTTTGTGGGTAAAATTCACATATATTTTGCCCTCGGTCTGACAAAACATAATTGCATGCTGGGAAAAAAAAGTCTTGTGCAGCAGAAGATAGCAACAGCTCCATTTTCCAAGGTACAGTACTCCCTAAGCTAATTTTGTGGAAATACCACATCTCATGTGGGAAATTCAAAATATTTCCCAGATTATTTCCCTTCATCTCTTTCGAAAGAACTTGTTTCATTTTCTTGTAGCATGTTAATAACCAGCATAAAGTACTAACACTTATTTACTCAAATTTCACTCAGAAGCTTCATTTGAACTCCTCCAAGATTATCACACACATTAAGCTTTTGAAATAATTAAATTTCACCAAGTTTATTATTTCCTCACACTCTCTTTTCCTAGGAAGTTTTTCACAGTTCATGATATGAATTATAGCACTCTAAGGGCAATTACATGCTAACGTATTGGCAATTGTAACTGAATCTGGTACTCCAGGTGAAGTATATACCTGATAATTAGAGACTATTAATTCTGTTTTGTTAGATTTATCATCTGTGCCTCTGGTAATGAAGCACAGATTTCTGTTTGCCTTGTGCTTTTAACACACGACTTTAAGCAACAGCTTTTCGGAAACAGATTTTCATTATATTTACTGACCAATATGTCAAAAATTAGTTTGAAGAATGGGTTAATTATGCATACACAAAGTTGTTACTCCTTTAGAGTTAGAAAAAAGGTAATGGGGAAAACTGCTAACCTACTTTAGAAAAAAATAGCATTTTTGGATTGCCAACATTTTTCACATTTATAACCTCTGAAAATTATACAGGCTCCTCTTAGGGCAGCTTGTAAACCTTACAATTCATTTATTGAAAAGCTTTGGCTCAGTCCATATGTTTCCACTTAGTTATGAATACTTTAAACTCTCTCTCTCTCTCTCTCCTATACAATTCATACAAACAGACTTCAGGCCCTATGTGACCGCAAAGCCTATTCCAAAAGATGATAATGTTTTACCATTTATCTGCTGAATTTGACATCTGCCATAGGCCTATTCTCATATATATCTTCTGTAATCTTGTCCATTTCTGACAGGTCAAGGTATTTTATCAACCATTTATGGAGAGTAAGAGGTTTAGGTTCCTTCCAAGACCTAACCGAAAAAAAATGTTGCTACAACCATAGTAAATAAATTGGGGAGGGCAGTGGCAGACCTTGGTGTCTCAAATTTCAGCAGCACTGTGTGCTACACCAATATTTGGCACCCTAAATTCTGAATTTAGTAAATGGTAAAGGTAAAGGGGCCCCTGACTATCAGGTCCAGTCGTGTCAGACTCTGGGGTTGCGGTGCTCATCTCGCTCTATAGGCCGAGGGAGCCGGCGTTTGTCTACAGACAGCTTCCGGGTAGGTGGCCAGCATGACAAAGCTGCTTCTAGCAAACCAGAGCAGCACACAGAAATGCCGTTTACCTTCCCGCCGGAGCAGTCCCTATTTATATACTTGCACTTTGATGTGCTTTCGAACTGCTAGGTGGGCAGGAGCTGGGACCGAGCAACGGGAGCTCACCCCGTTGCAGGGATTCGAACTGCCGACCTTCTGATCAGCAAGCCCTAGACACCGTGATTTAACCCACAGCGCCACCTGTTGCCGGATGCAGTACTGTATAAAAATATAGGCTGAGCCAGTTGTCCTGTTCAGGAGATTGGCTAACAAAGGTACCATCAAAAAACAAAGACAGGTGATAGCAGGATCATTACCCCAACAAAAGGTGGCACATTTGGTGTCAGACAAGAAAGTGGGTGGTGTTCCTTCCCTGGCTGTGTGTTAGTTAGCAAAAGACAATAGCAAAGCTGGAAGGGGGCAGTTGACAGGGTTATAGTGGATGTGATGACCTTTTTACACAAGGATTGAGTTGAGTTTGGAGCAAGGGTTTTGGGTAAGAAGAAAGGAGGCGAAGAACTCCTCGCTGACTGCAAGAGGCTGCACAGACAGACTGAGGAGCATGGAACAACAAGCGACACTCTTGGGGTCTAATGTTCTGCACTCCTTCCATAAAACTCAGTTGTAAATATGTGTAAATAAGCCATATTTCTGCTGTGCTTCATACCAAAGGAACACAAATCCTGGCTAGGTCCCGAGACCCCTGGAATTTTGCTTCTGTTCAGGGTGGGGCGAACAATACAGTTCGCAGTTTGTGAATGAGTTCCCAATATTTGTATCTATTGGATATTTGTAAATTGACCATTCCACCAGATGTGAAAAACATCTGTCCTGGAGATCATCCTTTGCCACCACTTAAAAATTGTGATTGATTTGTCAAGCAGTTGAACACGGAAGCATTGCTTCATATTGTATCTCTCCTAGGCTTAGGGAGAGTAACTTAACTGAACAGCACCAGTCCCTTTTGCAATTGAAATTCAAAGTCCCTTTTCCATTGAGTTTGGAATTTTTTCTCTTGTGGCAATACATTAATGTGGAAACTTTTTATAATAAATATTTAGGCTTCTCACAAATGTTTTTGCTGCTCCTAAGTGTAGAAGTGAAACTTTGTTTGTTTGTGACATGGTGAATTTATTTATTTAGACAAGGTGAATTTATGACAATGGTGATGATACTGCATTTTGTGTGTTTATGTGATTTTTTGTTGTTGAATGTACCCTTTTATCTTTTCTCAAAATTCCTCAAATGCTTTACCAAAGCCGGAACGTCCACATTCATCTCAAATTTCCATTTGAGTGAAATATTGCAGTGAAACTGAGTTAAATATAAGCTTGTTCAATTTATAATAGAACCAATTCACACTTTACTTTTTAAGGTGGTCAGTCTGTATGCCATGGCTATTTTATTTGGTTATACTTATGTTCTGTTTATGAAGCCAAACCAGTAAACACCAGAGTTAGTCCTGACTGAGAAAATACATGTTGCTGGCCCGATCCAAATGTTTACCTGAACATTTACCACATCAGAAAGTAACCAGCACTTTGGCTCCTGAGCAAATGCAGATTACAATTCATTTTCCTTCGTTGCTGCATATCTCTTCAGGTTCATTTGACTAGTTCATTTGTGAAGCTCACAACAGCTGACTGGACTTTCTGTCTAGGCTTAGGCCTGTGAATAAGCTAAATTAGATTGCTGCACACTTCACTGCCATGCAACTATTCTATTCTGTCATAATTGCCATCCAGTTTAACTGTAAGGGCAAATTCAGAATTGTCGGGTTTCTAACATCGTAATGCTATATTCACTTACCAGAGAATAAGTTCCACTTAGCTCAATAGGTCTTTCTTTTGAGTATGCCAGCTGATTAGACATTTTCAAAAAAAGGTGGAGTATTATACGGTTTATAATTATAAAATTGTTTAGTAGAGTGATTTGAAACTGCTTGTTTGGGTGTTGATGAAAGACACCAACGTGTTGGAAAGTGGTCTGCACTGACTTTGTTGGGGTAGTTTTTCCTGAAATACTTGCCCACATGTACTGTGTCTTTTGAGAAACAATTTGTTGTGTTAGGTCAACAGGAATGTCTAGTACAGTCATACCTCGGTTTAAGTACGCTTCGGTTTGAGTACTTTCAGTTTAAGTACTCCGCGGACCCGTCTGGAACAGATTAATCCACTTTCCATTACTTTCAATGGGAAAGTTCGCTTCAAGTTAAGTATGCTTCAGGTTAAGTACGGACTTCCAGAACCAATTACACTCATATTTCGGGTTAAGTATGCTTTAGGTTAAGTACTCTGTGGACAGTCTAGAATGGATTAATCCACTTTCCATTACTTTCAATGAGAAAGTTCGCTTCAGGTTAAGTACAGACTTCTGGAACCAATTGTGTACTTAAACCAAGGTACTACTGTATGTGCTTTTATCTAAGAGTAGTACAACATGTTTGTAGTTTTTATTAAAAATGCATTTTTGTGGCCAACGTTAGTTAATTGGCTTACTTATTCTCAGTTGCTAGGAAACTTGTTTCCAGATAATCTCAGTTTCTGAAAGTATTAGAGGTCTGTTGCTGCAGGACAAGACATTCACAAACCAGGCCTCAGCCCTGAAGAGCTTACAGTTAGGCGCAAAAGGAAACAGGGAAAAGAAATCACAGAAATCAGTAAAAATAATTTGAGAGGCACGGAAAGGGCGAAATAGGCCACGGAACCAACATGGCAACCGATGAACTGGTTATTATAGGCAAAGAAGCAGAAGCAGTCAGTAAAATTTGGCAACCCTATTAAAAAGCATGGTTTGGGTGGGGAGGGGGATGTTGGCAATCTTTATTTCAAACCTTATTTCACTTAATAAATTCGTCACTTAGTAGGCATAAGGTAAGTTCCATGTGAATTCTTGCCCTTCTAAATGGTGTGTGATTTCTTATTAATGAGGATATTTCTTCCTATATTTTTCCACTGAATTTCTCATTTCCAATTTCAATTTGCCTGAGGAGAGTTGTAGGCACAGCCTCCTCAAAACATAATCAAATTCAATTAATAATAATAATAAACTTTTTGGCTTAACATGTGCTCATTCAAGCTCTAGATGCTATGAAATTACAGCTGTAGAAGGGATGTGCCCTACATTCTTTCAGAGATATAGATACTGTATGGCATATCCTGGGGTTTGTTATAGCTTCATCACTACTTTGGAACTGGGTGGCTGTCCGTGGTGGACCTAAACCTCAGCTCTGTCTGTTTACTAGAATACAGATATGGATTATATGCAAATGGGTATGTCATTCCACATGGCAAGTAACCAACTGCCAACCATATAGAATAATAGAGTTGGAATCTAGATATGCCACACAGAAGGAGCACAGGAGGAGTTCCCCTTGCATTTTCTTACCTTGTAAAAACACATAAACGTAATAGGCCGTAGAGTAACAATTCCAAAGCTATTTACTCAAAACTGCTTTTCAAAAATTAGATACAGCTTCTTATAATGCCAAAATCAACATCGTGACACAATATATTAAAATGTAGCTTTCCAGTTGACCACCAAGTCCAGTATGTACAAAACACAAGTCCTATATTGTCAGTGGCGTGGTACATTCTTTTCTAATTTCAAAAGAACCTGGCACTGGTGACAAGGATTCCTGGATGTTCCCCTGTTTCGCCTGAAGGGGCTTCATCAGCTATGGGTTAAACCAGTGATGGCCAAACTTGGCCCTCCAGCTGTTTCAGTACTACAACTCCCATCATCCCTAGCTAACGGGACCAGTGGTCAGGGATTATGGGAATTGTAGTCCCAAAACAGCTGGAGGGCCAGGTTTGGCCATCATTGGGTTAAACTCCTAAGCACCTGCTGATGTATGCATGATATTTTTATGGGGGGGAAATCTCCATGACATTTACTTTTCCCGAGTGTGTTTCTGTGGCTACATAAATATGTCCTGGTAGTGAAATTCACATTAAGCTCCTCTGTTGGGGAAGCACTGCTTTGTCTTCCCAAACACGGGAGCTTAATGTGGAGATAAAACTCCTAGCCTCTGGACTAGAGATGCTTCTGAAGCTCTGCTTTACATATGCCACCTCTCCAAGATAAATTAAATGTGTGCGTGTCATTTGATACCGCTCTTCAACTGATCTCAAAGGCACTGGTGGAGCGCCTAAGGTGCCTCCGTTGTTCGAAAGTCGCACCACAGTGGACCCAAGTCAGTAATCGAGGATGCAATTAAACTTGTGCATTATGCTTACCTGAGGAAATATTTGGATGTCCTTCAAAAGTCCAAACGCTGACAGCCTTAGGCCCTACTCACTCAGCAGGCCTAAACAGACCCCATGCATGGTCAGATGTCTCCATCTATTGGATTTAACATATATCAGCTAGAGCGTCCAAAGCAATCCCTTTCTCAGTGTGCTGCCATCTGCCTACTTGTTTGCCCTCTGGAAGCTCCTGGAATCTTCTCCCAGCTGCAAAGAATTCCCCCTGGTTGCGGAAATGTTCTTGTTCCCCTTTCTCTGCTGCAAAAATGATCTAAGTGCTGCCAGGAGTTAATCTTTTTTTATTGGCATCTATCGGAACCGCTACCTGCTACTGTCACATGGAGGCTTCTGACCATAGAGAGGCTCTACGCAGGCCTGCTTTGTGAACTAGTCTCTGGCTACAGTTTTGATTACTTGCGGTGTTCAAGGCAAATTGAGCATGAACAGATCCTTTAAACTTTTACTAAAAAGCAATTTAGTAAACAAGAACAGTTTTGGATGTGAATTTCAGAGGTGCTAATTCCTATTATCAACTGAGATAGGAGAACAGATGTATCTGTTCCTGAGGTTTTTTTAAAACAAAAACAAGAGTTCAAATGCACACCTACTCTGTTGTACTCTGATGACCTTCTAGATTGATATGTACAGTATCTATGGATTTTAAGTATAATTAACCACTTCCAATTCAGTATTTAACAGCATCAAGTTCTGTTTCTTTGATGGTCAAAAGCTAATCAATCTTGTTCTCAAATGCTAATACAAGCAATTAAAAATAACATTAATTGAAATACTGCAGGGGCTGGGTGGTTTTCCCCCCCAATTTAACCTCATGGCAACACTAATTTACAGTGCTAATTAGTGAATTGCCCTTTGTATTATAAAACTTTGGAAGAGAGAGTTGTCCTTTAAAGCCCAACAGAGAAGTACAGATGGTCACTGCACTTTCAGTGGGTTTGTATGCCAGATTTGGAATATTTATTTCACCTGATAGACCAAATGTACTGGAGTATATTATTTACAGTGAGAATTAATACTGCTTTGCAGAGGAAAATGTATAGCCCATTTGTACCATGGTAGAACATATAAATATGCCCACTAGGATAAATAATATTCTACCCAGTGTCCTAATTAAAGGACAGAAAACCTTTCGATCTTGGATGACAATTTAAGAGGATAAAGTGAATTATAAATACACACTCTAATGTCTCGGGCAGGAGGACTGCTAAAAAATACAAATGAAATAAAACCGCAAACATAAATTAATTTTAAAGTTGTGCAATTTAAGACTCTTTACAGTGCAATTAGTTACTAACAATTAGTATACAAAAGAATCATAGAATCATAGAGTTGGAAGAGACCACAAGGGCCATCCAGTCCAACCCCCATAGAACCCCAAATAGATTTTAAAATCCTACATATTTACTTTTTCTTTATTATCAGTTGGATGCAACTTGGCTGTTTTTTGCTTCACTCCAGAGTAGCCGATAGTATTTTCATTGCCAAAAATTACCTGCAAACAAACACGAAAGGCATGTGGAAATCAAGTTGCTTTTGATATAAGAAGAAGATAAGAGTGCATAATTATTATATTATGGTCTACACCAGGCATATCCAAAGTCTGTTTCAGGGGCCTAATCTGGCCTGCCGGTCGGTTTAATCCAGCCCCTGTGGCAGTTTATTTCCTGAGGTAACAACAACTTTTGGGGTAAAATCATAAAGAAAGCTCAACAACTTTGGGGTAAAATTATTTTAAAAAGCTCAACAACTTCAATCCTAAAAAAGGCCAAAAACTTTGGTTGGCCCTTCGGTTGGCCCCCATGGCCCTTCACTTCATCAAATCTGGCCCTCTTTGAAAAAAGTTTGGACCACTGGTCTACACAGATAAGAAATCGGGATTATCCTTCTTAAATTGTGGTGCCCAGAACTGGTCACAGAATAGAATGGTACTATTACTTCCCTTAATCCGGACATCACACTTTTGCTGATGTAGCCTAGAATAGCATTCACATTTTTTGCTGCTGCATGAAGGCATGCATGCATGAACGCTGCTGGATGAAGTCTCTGTAAACCCAGACCGACACCTGACGTGTCCAGATGACACAAGGCCTTCTACACAAGGCATGTCCACAGTTTCTGCCACAAACTCAAATTCCCCCGGTCTAATATCCCTAGTGCTGCAAGATTGTCACAAGAGTGCTGGACAAAAATTGTCTACCAAAAACTTCACTCCTGTGGTTTATCACCACAAAAGCTACTCACTTTGGGGTTTAGTAAAGCAAACAGTCTAATTTGTCAGCGCCAGAAAAACCTGGCCAAAATATAAGGATTTGAACTACAAGAAAGAAGATTCCACCTAAACATTAGGAAGAACTTCCTGACAGTAAGAGCTGTTCGACAGTGGAATTTGCTGCCAAGGAGTGTGGTGGAGTCTCCTTCTCCTCTCGGCAAAGCCATCCTGGCTTCTCTTTCTTGGTGACTCCGAAGTGTTTGTACTGGAAGATTCTGATGGAAAGTTGCAACTGGCGTGTTTCATGTTGGGATAGTACATACCCGATGAACATAAGACCCTTGTTCATTAAACAATACCCTCTTCTGTAAAATAAGAGTATTGTTCTTTGAAAAATAATGGAAATTATACACAAGTGTGCGCATTAACTCTCTTAGTACAAACCAAGAGCTGCCACGTTCTCTCTTAATTCTTCCGCCAATACAACATGTCAAAGGGAGTGAAAGAAAATCTTAATCCCAGCAGAGCACCTTGATGTACCATTTGCACAGGTAAAGGAGACGCGGAGTTTACACAAAACAGAGGAACAAAGCCAAGCAATCTTATACACTTTAGACTCCTAGCCTTTTGTGAACAGCTGCAGAATGTAAGCAGCGAACATTTTTTTAAAAGCATTTTTTGAGGGGGGGGGAAATCTAAGCAATCAGCAGTGTATTTTTTTTCATCTCGGAAAGATTTAACACTTTTTAAGATTACTTTTCCTATTGTGAAAGCTTCCTTTGTATACAGAGTCTTTCAAACTCTTTTTCTCCCATTGTTGGCATGGGGAGGTGGGATGGTGCGAGAGATCTTTTGTTGCCGCAGGACTTTTCTGTTTGACTTTGCCTCTGTGAGCAGCTGGGAGGGTTGGGGTGAAGGAAGGTCGTTTCTCAGTGTACAATGCTTTCCTCTGGCGGGGGGCTAGCTTTCGGCCCAGCCCTCAGCACCGTACCCGCCCTATCCCAAGAAGCAAGTCCGTGGCCTTTTCTGCACCAATCTCACCACTCTGCTCGCAGATCCAATGCCTTCTTTTTCCAGGCTAACCACTGACATGAGTACATGGCCCTGCAGTTATTCTGCAGTTGCTGTGAACCAAGTTCTGATCAAAATGACATTTGCTTGAGAGCAACTTAAATAGCTCCCAGGCAGTATATTCACGCTCTTCTTGTTGCTCCCTCGCAATGAGGCACTTAACAAAAGCATTAGCTCTGAACAGAACTCATTTGCTAGCAATTTGTACTAGCAAGGCCTCAGGAGGTACACCTCTGAGGCCCGGTTTGTTTCTTTTCTCTACCTTATTCCTTAGAGGCAAACATATGCTTCTCGCACCTTCCGACTCTTAACTATTTAATGTGGCATTGTCAGGGAGGTATGTATTCTGTCTTCCTGCGGGAGCACAGGGAAAGTGCAGAAGTCAGCTTCCTGAGAACTTCTTCTTGCTTGCTTTTTTATTTTTAACTCCAGCATGTTTTCAGCCCTTGTGTCTGGCAAAAAATAGGCTTGTAACCGAAGTGCTGAAATCTCAGAAATCTGAATTTTGGCTAGCTGGGAAAGGTTTCCGGGGGTTGGGCTGAGGTTTCAGTGTTCCACATGCCTCCTTGCCCCTAGGCATGGTCAATGAAATCACAGTAAGATGCAAAATGTTTTGTTTTTTTTAATCTGCAAATCAGATCGTGTAAATTCAAGAAATTCTGCAAAATTGCAGTATATAGCTCACGGAATTCATTTTTTGGGGAGGCAGGCATTAAAACTGGATCATTTGGGGTTAGGAACAAGTTAATCTGTCCATTTCAGGTTTTCTCAGTGTCTCGCTTTTCCAGTTCAGTTCTGTTCAATTCTCCACAATTCCATCGCAGTTTGTGATTTCTTTTTTAAAGAATCCTCATGAAAACTCACCAGTATTTTAGTGCAAATTTCTCCTAATATACACATTTTTCTAAGTTATTTTCACCAATATATGCATTTTTGTGTACATAATTTGTTTAAACTGATTTGATTTGATTTATTGTTACGGTTCTTGACCAGCACACATAAATATACAATACATAAAAACAATAAAAGAAGACAAGAATATCTAAAAATAGACAATAAGTATAAGTTTTAACAATTGGTTAAAAGAAAACTAATTAAAATGAGTATTACTACTTAGGGAGGTAGACTACAGCAGTTAATATCACTGGATCCTCTTTAGCTAGTGATATTAAAACAGAAAAAGAAAGAGGCAATGATGGCTATGTGGGCCCGGCTCATTCAAGCAACAATAGGGAAAAATTGGTCACTATTTTGGAAAATGGTGTCCAGCAGCAAGAGCAGTCCTACAATGCCTGAACAACCAATTTCACCTGTAGAGTGGGAGCGTCACTTCAGGCAAATGTATGAAAGCTCAGACTGTGTAGAGATGTGGGATCAATATTTAGTTGAATTTTAATGTTCAAGCTGCCTTTAGTCTTGTCAGGGGGGAAGGTGGCATATGAATAAATTATTATTATTATTATTAGACTAGAGAACTGCACCGCAAAATTCAAAGCTGCGCGAATTTCAAAGGTTGGTTGTTTCAGTTCATGTACAGTTTCAGAAAATATTAATTAAGTAGGTTTGCCTATAAATTTAAACTAAATCCAATTTCTTCCCAACCCCTAGCTTGAGCAAAGATTTGCTTTTTAAAGAGTTCTCTTCATATAGCACCTGTTTAATTTACATGGACAAGTTGCTTGCTTTTGGCTATTGAATTTCTGCCCAGTGCAGGAGGCCAGAAGGTGCTCTCCATTCAGGAAAATGCAGATCACTTAATAGGATGTTTCATTGGTAAAGCATTATTTAGCTTCTCTTAGGACCAGAACCTAAAACTGACAAATACATACAGTAATTCTGTAGTTCTGAAAAAGTGTGCTCTTCAGGAATCTGGCTGTGTATAAGTAGACAGATACTGAACAGTCCACCAAATGTGCTTCCTCTATGTCAGACAAACAGATGGCCAAGAAAATGAATAAGCATCAAACTATCCCATTCACTGCGATAGGAAAGAAGAAAGAGTAGCTCATTTGTGTGTGTTTCTAAGGCAGCTACTTTGGCTGCGACTCCCAGACTTCCAGACATGTGCCCACATGATAGCAACCCAACATTTGGTGCTGTATAATATATGACATCACTCTCTGAATCACTTAAGTCAAAATTATTTTAAACAATTCAGAAAATATTAATATCTTGTATTTATTTGTTTTATTTGTATTTATTTCGTATTTATTTATTTTAAATTCAAACTTTAAAATGTTATAGGTTCACTTCCCCTTTCTGTGTAGTCATTGCTCTGATTTCTGCTTCTGTTGTTTGCACTTTTGAGAAATAGTTATTGGAAATCAAAATTCAGCTTGGTTTAATTTTGACAATTTCACAGCATGTGCTTCTCTCTTAAGTGGCCAACTTATGGTATTAACGGACAGTCGTCAACCACGTGCTTTCATCAGTCCATTGTTGGCAACAACTTTGGCGTATTCAATGGCCGATTTGTAAGGAACTCGAGGGAGAGCCGGATTTTCGAAGTCCACATGGAAGAGTCCAAAGCGAGATCTGTATCCGCAAGTCCACTCAAAGTTGTCCAAAAGGGACCACACGAAGTAGCCTTTCAGTTGGACGCCATCAACGTAGATTGCTGATATGAAAAAGGGGGGGGGAGAAACCATGTTTATAGATTTCATTCAAATCCACAGAACTCAAGGGGCCATGCATACATCCACAAATCCAGGTATTGACCAGGCACCTCTGAAGCTTAGAGCTGGATCTATACAGCTATTTAAAAAAATGCTATGAAACACTATGAAAAGAAACGTTATAAAAGCTCACAATGGAAATTTGCATAACATATATGTAGGCTTGAACCATATGCTAGTTTCCAAAACTTTATGTATCCTGTCAACGGTATGAGTCAGGCCCCCATGCACTGCAGTTTTATGCACACAGCAACTATGCAAGTGTTATCTGGTAGAGCATTATCCTGTTTCTTCCTACCACTGGTTTGAAACTGTTTGTCCAAATTGACCCTGTATGGTGTTTTTTTAATGACCTTATTTTCTATACAGTGGAACCTCGAGTTGTGGACGTAATCCGTGACGGAGGCACATCCGCAACCCGCAGCATTCGCATCCTGAGGTGCCACGTCTGTGCTGGCATGATTTGGCGCTTCTGCGCATGCACAAAGTGCCATTTAGTGCTTCACCACATGCGCGAGCAGCAAAACCCGGAAGTAACCCGTTCCGGGACTTCCGGGTTTCCCGCGGTCCACAACCTGAATATACGTAACCTGAAGCGTCCGTAACATGAGGTATGACTGTATTCTTGGAAACATAATTGTGCATCTTGCTAATTCCGCACTAAGAAAGCATCGTTGCAACATGTTAAGATGGAGCGAGCAAGTCAATGGGTGGGAATCACTGTGTGTCCTGATACTCCTACAAAGGAAAGCCCCTCCCCCCCCAAATATGATGGTTTTAAGCCTCCTCTGCTTTCACAGCAAACTCAAATGTGCAGAAATAAGCAGCAGAAATGTGTCTTTACTATTTGTCACACATGCACACACGAAATATTCAAGCGGAGTATTGCCTAGGTAGCGTCTAATATAGCATGTGAAGAACACAGCCCTCTGACATTATTAGACAATAAGCCATTGAGGACGCTACTGTATAATCTGTCTGCATACCATAGACAAAACAGAAGAGGAAACCTGGCCACGTGACTTGTCAGCTTGATTTATGAGGTACCTAAATCTTGGGGGAAACAATCTTTTGTGTATTAAACCTCTGCTCAAAACAGTGCTGCATACAAAGATAACTGAGGACGACAGGCGTGGTTCTTGGTTCACTGAAGCTGGAACAAATGTGATAACGGGCGCTCTTCACACACATCTACTGGTTTCTTTGGGGGGGGGCCTTTAAACTATTATAAGAGGGAAGAGGTGCTAAGGAAGACACCTATAATGTAAAGGTGAGGCACAAAAAAATAATATCCACGGCGAACTTTTGATGTACTGCTTCCTTGATGATAGGACGTTTGCTCAACATGGTGACTCCATGCCGATATTTTGATTAGAAAACACGTCAGGAGCTCATTATTTCCAAGCCGCGGGCAAGATTTCCCAACATCCTCGGTTAAATTGCGCACTGCTGCCATGCTGCACCAACTATTCAACTCATTTTCTCCCATTCTTTTTTTTGGGGGGGGATGGGGGTAAAGAGGAAGACTCTTAGCTAAGTTTTGCCCTGGAAACACAGACTATCTAATTTAAAAATACAAAGGTCTCTTATCTCTGGAGAATGGGGCTAGTTCAAAATTCCCTCTGCTTGTAGAGCACAAAGCCAGAGTAGTGTTATGCTGCCCAGGTGATCTTCAAGCAGAAGGAGGTACATTCACACAAACAGCTTGTAGTACTTGTATAGGGGTTATGTAGGAGAAGTGCCCTTGGCTCTATAGGGGAAAGAGTCCACAGTGCTTTAGGGGATAGAATACACACTCCTTCCTTTAATTTAGTGTGAACACCACTGACACTAAAGGGTGTTAAACTCCTGTTAAATTGGATGTGCAGGCAAGGTCTCTGAGGATGGATTCCTAGGCTGAAGCTGCTCAAATAACCTTGTCACATTTCATTTCATTTTTTCTCTCCCTCATTGGCCCAAACACATATTTTTTTTCCTCTCAGTATTTCATGCTTCGGGTTTTCTTTCTTTTTTTATGCCAAATGCTGAATTATTGCAATAGCACTTCCATATCCACACAGCACCTCAAAGAATATATGCAGTATGTTGTTGTTGATGATGGAGGAGGAGGAGGAGGAGGAGGAGGAGGAGGAGGAGGAGGAGGAGGAGGAGGAGGAGGAGGAAAGAATTTCACAGTGGCCTGATAACAAGTTTCTAGGATCATTCTCGAATCCAAGTTCAATTTTTGTGAGGAAAATTAGTCATATACGGTAATGGTGAGGAAATGCATACAGGCCATAGTTAGTGTGTGACTAAGAACACACAAGGGTCATAGGAACACGCAAGCCCACTCACCACGACAGGGTGATGATCCAGCGAGTAGGTCGTAAAAGGTCTAGCGGTCGTAAAAGACAATTGATAAACACGGGCAACTGGGAAACACTGGCCTGCAAGCGCTCCAGTTGGAGAACAGCCTTTACCAAAGGTGTCATGGGCTTTGAAGAAACTTGATCTCAGGACGCAAGGGAGAAACGTGCTAAGAGGAAGGCACGCTTGGCAAATCCACACCATCATCAACTCCCACCTGGAAACCAATGTCCCCACTGTGGATGGATGTGTGGATCCAGAATTGGCCTCCACAGTCACTTATGGACCCATTGTTAAAACCGTGTTTATGGAAGACAATCTTACTCGGCTACGAGTGATCGAAGAAGAAGAAGAAGAAGAGGAGGAGGAGGAGGAGGAGGAGGAGGAGGAGGAGGAGGAGGAGGAGGAGGAAAGAAGGAGTGACTAAGAAGGACAGGGCAATGGGGTACTACATAAAATTCAATCTGTACAACAAACTTGTACCTCTTTGATAAAGTTCATGAAAACTAAGAAGCTGAGTGCCGACAGGGAAAGGTCACAGGATGTGGTGCACACTATTTATTTTTGTTAATTTCTAGATTGCCTTTCATAAGATTCCAGAGCGACACACACACACAAAAAGAAACACAAACAACAACATCATAGCTCCGTACAAAGTAATACTGTTACTAAAAGCAGCAAATCTCACAAATCAACAGATGTGCAGTACAGAAGTCCTGTTAGGTTCAATTCAAGTGCATGCTGGATTCCAGCCTAAAATAGCTAAACTAAAAATATTTGAAAGGCCTGGGTGAATACAAAGTGATTTGCCTGGCAGCAAAAAAAGGTAGCAGTGAAGGCATCGCGTGAACTTCCTTAGGGAAAGTGTTCCAGAAACAAGGAGCAACGGCTAAAAATGTCCTCCCTCTGGTCAGCCCCTGCCTCACCTCTGCTCAGAGAAGAGCATCAACAGGTGACCTCAGAATATGAGCAGGTCAGGGTGGGAGCAGATGTTCATTCAGATACTTGCACCAGTACCTTGAAATGAGCTCAGAAGTAGAAAGAAAGCCAGCGTAACTCTTTCAACATACGTGTGATGGGTTCCCAACGACTAGTCCTATCTAAAATTCTGGCAGCTGCATTCTGTACTAACTCTGTTTTCCATGTTGTCTTTGAGGACAGCTCAATATACAGTGATTTAGCCATAGTCTCTTCATGTATGTATGAAAAGCAGGTTGTATGGAAACTGCTGGCGCAAGCCCAGCCCTAGAAATATCATATACTGTATCTGAATTAGAGGGCAATAACCCAAAGGCACTTTACCAGCAACAACTGGCTACCTTCAACATGTAGAAGATAGTGTATCTACAAAGGAGAACTGTCGCATATGAAACAAACCTTATTCACAGTTCCTACGGTGCCCGAGTACTTTGGTGACAGCCACATTATTAATTAGCATAGATCTATTTACACCCATTATGGCATTAATCACTGTATCAGGAAGGTCGTCTAATTAATTAACCGCCATGGGTGGTCACAACAGCTGAAAGAACCATTTCAGGTATATGGCAGAGTACATCATTTGTCTTGTCTTCTACGGCACCCATCCCTTTCTTGCCGGGTCTCCTCTGCATACTTTTCTTTCCTTGATCTCTGTGTTAGCTTTGATACCACGGGACACTCACTCCCCACAAGGTCTTTTCATTCTGGGAATGTTATGACATCAATTTACTGGGGCTTCACATCACACTGACAGCTCGCTCAGTTCTTTTATTGAAATATCTTCTTCTCTCCCACTGACCAGTGGCATTTTCTAAGGTTTGCCATTAATCCCTTGCTTTCTCCTTATAATGCCACAAACAGTAGTCTCCACACTAGCCTCATTAGACCATATACTTTCCATTTCTGCATATGTTTTACTTCCCAGTTCTGGCACCCATTACCTCTTGTCCCTCTTCTGTTGAACTGGAATCTTGATAGACGATTCCATCAGTGGGTCACCAACCTACAGATGGAAGCAGGTGGGGGAGAGCAAAGACCTTGCCATTGGCCAGCAGAGACCAATTGTATTTTATACTTCCTGTATTAGCTGATGGGGCAGGAGTCTGTTCTGAAGAAGAACAGGATATATAACTAGCAGTACTTGTTGTTAACAGAGGAGGAAGAACTTATAAATTTGGCTTGGCTATGGCTGCTAGGCATGCCCACCATCTTAGAAAACTTTTTAATAATTAAAATAATGGAGGTTAGATCTACCAATGGCTATTGGTCATGGAAGAAAATGCTTTATTCATTTACTGTACATACAACCTTCCATGTACATGGTGCTTTACAAAAGAAGGAGAAGAGAGATTGCTGCTTCAAGAAGTTTACACTCTAGAAGGAGCGTCTCCACCCCCCATCGTTTAGCCCGGACACTGAGATCCAGCGCCGAGGGCCTTCTGGCGGTTCCCTCACTGCGAGAAGCAAAGCTACAGGGAACCAGGCAGAGGGCCTTTTCGGTAGTGGCGCCCGCCCTGTGGAACGCCCTCCCATCGGAGGTCAAGGAGATAAACAACTACCTGACATTTAGAAAACACCTAAAGGCAGCCCTGTTTAGGGAAGTTTTTAATCTGTGATATTTTAATGTATTTTGCTATTTGTAGGAAGCCGCCCAGAGTGGTGGGAGAAACCCGGCCAGATGGGCGGGGTATAAATAATAAATAAAATAAATAAGAAGTCTACAGAGGAGACAATGGAAGAGAAATGGGGGGAGGACTAAAAAGGAGAGGAATACGATTGCAATCATTGCAATTACAGTGCCTTCAACTTAGTTGCAGCAGGGTAGGGCAAGTAGATTACTTCTACTAAAGTAGAATACCCTCAAAATCAAAAACACTGAAATAGCATCGAACAATATCACAAAATAATCAAAAGCAAGAACAAGAGGAACACTGGCATCATCATAAAGCAGCAGAACCCTTAAAAATATGAATATTCGAAGGCATACAAATTAATCTAAGCTGAAGGCTCATCTAAACAAAATGCCCTTCACCAATCTTCTCTCGGAAGACTGGGAGAGAGGAAGATAAATTAGCCTCTCAAGATGTTTCAGGGTTTGGCCACCATCACTGAGAATGCCATGTTCCACATAATGATAACTGCACCTCAGAGATCCACAGACTTGGTGCAGATCCTCCTTAGCTGATCTTAAGGGACAGACAAGATAACTAAATGCAGCCTCCGTTTTTAGAGGCAGCGTACCTCTGAATAGCAGTTGTCGGGGACAGATGAGAGGAAAGGACTGTGGCCTTCATCCCCTCTGGTGAGCTTTCCAGAGCTTCTCTCTGTTCACGGTTGGAAACCAAATGAGGGACTAAGAGGATCTTTAGTCTGACCCAAATCCAAACCTTTCTATGCTCATTTGAAGATTACTGCCACTCATACAATTTGTTGTTGTTTTGTCGTTTAGTCGTGTCCGACTCTTCGTGACCCCATGGACCAGAGCACGCCAGGTACTCCTGTCTTCCACTGCCTCCTGAAGTTTGGTCAGACTCATGTTGGTAGCTTCGAGAACACTGTCCAACCATCTCATCCTCTGTCGTCCCCTTCTCCTTGTGCCCTCCATCTTTCCCAACATCAGGGTCTTTTCCAGGGAGTCTTCTCTTCTCATGAGGTAGCCAAAGTATTGGAGCCTCAGCTTCAGGATCTGTCCTTCCAGTGAGCACTCAGGGCTGATTTCCTTCAGAATGGATAGGTTTGATCTTCTTGCAGTCCATGGGACTCTCAAGAATCTCCTCCAGCACCATAATTCAAAAGCATCAATTCTTCGGCGATCAGTCTTCTTTATGGTCCAGCTCTCATCACTACTGGGGAAACCATAGCTTTAACTATACGGACCTTTGTTGGCAAGGTGATGTCTCTGCTTTTTAAGATGCTGTCTAGGTTTGTCATTGCTTTTCTCCCAAGAAGCAGGCGTCTTTTAATTTCGTGGCTGCTGTCACCATCTGCAGTGATCATTGAACCCAAGAAAATAAAATCTCTCACTGCCTCCATTTCTTCCCCTTCTATTTGCCAGGAGGTGATGGGACCAGTGGCCATGATCTTGGTTTTTTTATGTTGAGCTTCAGGCCATATTTTGCGCTCTCCTCTTTCACCCTCATTAAAAGGTTCTTTAATTCCTCATACAATACTAAAATGCAAAAAGCGGGATACCACTTAAAATACTATTAAAACAAACTAACAACGTAGTACTCTGCAATATTCAACATATATCTAATATCTTTTACAATAAAACAATGCTGTGCTTTTTTTTCATTCTCTTTCTATCATTGACAGACTTTTTCCTAATACAGTGGTACCTTGGGACTTGAACGGCTTGGCTCCGGAACAAAACAGCTCCCGAACACCGCAAACCCTGAAGGAAGTGGTCCAGTTTGTGAACGTTTTTTCAGAAACCTAACATCAGAAGCAGCTTCCGCTTGAGTGCAGGAAGCTCCTGCAGCCAATCGGAAGCCGCACCTTGTTTTTCGGACAGTTTCAGAAGTCGAACGGACTCCCAGAACGGATTAAGTTTGAGAACCAAGGTAGCGCTGTAATTAAAAACTCATACAAGGAAATGAAATCTTGTTTCCTTCTTTTCTTTTGTACTTCAGAGGCTAGATTGAAAAGAGCACTTTTACAGTAACAACGTGGAGAATCAATGTGGAATCCTGGTGGCCAGTGGCCTAGTTTACACACTTGGAACCACTCAGATGCTCCCTTGACGTGTGGCTGCTTCCGTTTTGTGATAATAGCGGTGGGGGGGGGAGAATCCTGAAGCAATCATGCAAATCGCAACAGCCCCACGTACAGGCCCCATGGGAAGACACTTAGAATTGTAGAGATGGAAAAGACCACAAGGGCCATCCAGTCCAACCCCCTGCCGAGCAGGAAACACCATCAAAGCATTCCTGACAAATGGCTGTCAAGCCTCCGCTTAAAGACCTCCAAAGAAGGAGACTCCACCACACTCCTTGGCAGCAAATCCCACTGTCGACACAGCTCTTACTGTCAGGAAGTTCTTCCTAATGTTTAGGTGGAATCTTCTCTCTTGTAGCTTGAATCTATTGCTCCGTGTCTGCTTCTCTGGAGCAGCAGAAAACAACCTTTCTCCCTCCTCTATATGACATCCTTTTATATATTTGAACATGGCTACCATATCACCCCTTAACCTTCTCTTCTCCAGGCAATGAGTCAGGCAATCTGCACCTCCCTGCTATTCCTACCATTTGTAAGCCATCCATAGGCAACAATATGAGTATTGCTTGCATACCATCTGAACTGGACCCATTAACATGTTGTTTGCAGCAGGGTTTGCTCTGCCATTTGGAGGCTGCACACGGGAACAAATTGTGAGCTGTCTGAAACTGCTGTAGGTTCAAAATGTCAAGGCTGATTTACATTTTGAGTTTTCCTGTGGCTGGTAATCTTAGCTACAGCTGAAGACAGACAGAAACTGAAACATACGAGTATCAATAAAGAGGATTAAGGGTAAATACTAGGGATTTCTTATGAGTGGCATTCTGCAAGCATTGTTCACGAACTGACACCTTTATAGTGCCCACTGTCGAGGAGGAAACAAACAGGAGATTTGTGAGCATGGAAACAGCAATTTCCAATGAAGAAGTCAGCATATTTAATAAGGAAACCGGGGGAGGGGGGGAACATCAGTTGCAATTCAACACACATGTTTATTAGACTTCTCTAGCTTTCATCTGCTCAGGGGTTTAACTAGCAATAAATTAAAGTGCTGCAGACATCCTTGCTTTGCTGCTGCAGTTGTGGACATTTTGGGTTCACATGTTTCCATGGTTGATTGTCTTCTTTCAGTGGTGGAGGAGCAGGCATGTACTGCTTACCGGTAAGAAAATACGGGGGTTTCCTGGGGAAAATGGGGTACTTGGCAGCTATGCACAGCTATGATGATGTGTGCGCGCTATGAAAAATCACAATGCGGGGAAAACTGTGAAGGCAGCCAGTGCCTCTACATAACTGCATCCTTATTTCAGTCATTGTGCAGATATTGGTATATTGAGAGGTATAAAGGTAAAGGGACCCCTGACCATTAGGTCCAGTTGTGACCGACTCTGGGGTTGTGGCGCTCATCTCACGTTATTGGCCAAGGGAGCCTGCGTACAGCTTCCGGGTCATGTGGCCAGCCGCTTCTGGCGAACCAGAGCAGCACACGGAAATGCCGTTTACCTTCCCGCTGTAGCGGTACCTATTTATCTACTTGCACTTGAAGTTTATCTACTTGCACTGAAGTTTAAAACCAGGTATCACCTAGCCCTACTATTCACCTCTACATACTTTCATCCTTATTTCAGACATTGTGATATATCGGCATATCATGATATTTAGCTGGTGATATATCATGATGTTCAAAAGCAGATATTGCCTAGCCCTCCTGACTACAAAGATCTCACTCCAGACCACATGGAGAAAACATATTCCCTGGTTAGCTTCCCCTCTGTGGATACCACTGTGTGAGGCAGTTTGTCATGCATATATCTCACATGAAAATTTGTCATTTGTCTAATTCCAGTCTAGAGCAAATAGAAAGAGCTGTCAAACTGAAGGCACCAAAGCCACGCTTGCTGTCTACCAACAACATCCAAGCCTATGCCTTTTAATTAAAAGAAATGCTCTCAGGCTTGGCATATTCTGCAAACTGCAGATCAATACTTATTCAGAAAACCAAGACTCCTCGTATGCTGTGAATTGAAAATTATGAAATATGTCTTCTCTTTCAGAACTTTTGGGACTAAAGCGTTATTGTATACAGAATCTCTCTTGCTGCCAAGAGGGGAAAATAGTCAAACTGCATAAGACGAAAAAGATCGAGAATACAGGTAAATGATATCTATTGATTTAAATAGATGCTTGTTAATCAAGAGAATGAAACACATTCTCCTGTAATGTTTTTCACTATAATGAAGCATAATAAGCTATATTAGCCAATTCACAAAGGATTCCATAGGAATGCAGGAAACTTCCTTACACTGTTTCAGAACAGAGAGTGGCGGCAGATCAGTTGCAGGAGTTCCTGGATGAAATGGAATATCTGTATCTGCCTGGCTTCTGGGGGCAGGGGCATTTGGGACTGAATCAGCCTCGGTCTCCCTGTATTAAGAGTGGGGCGGGGGGCATGGGCGTAGGTAGGGGGGCAGGAGGGGGCAATTGCCCCCCTAGAAGCAGGACCGCTGGCCAGCCTGCCCTGCTGCCCGCCCGGTGCCGTCTCCCTTCTCCCTGGCTGGCTGTGGAGCGGGCGGAGGGAAAGCCAGGCAACCGCTTTGCGCGGCTCTGGGGCTTTCCCTCCACCTGCCCCGGCGATTGCAGAGGGGGAGGAGGGGATCGGAGCAGCCGGATTTCGAGCTGATCCTGGCTCCCCCTCGCCCCTGCCGATCGTGGAGGGGGAGAAGGGAGTCGGAGCAGCCCGATTTCGGGCTCATCCTGGCTCCCCCTCGCCCCTGCCGATCGCGGAGGGGAGGAGGGAGTCGGAGCAGCCCGATTTCGGGCTCATCCTGGCTCCCCCTCGCCCCTGCCGATCGCGGAGGGGGAGGAGGGAGTCGGAGCAGCCCAATTTCGGGCTGATCCTGGCTCCCCCTCGCCCCTGCCGATCGTGGAGGGGGAGGAGGGAGTCGGAGCAGCCCAATTTCGGGCTGATCCTGGCGCCCCCTCGCCCCTGCCGATCGCGGAGGGGGAGGAGGGAGTCGGAGCAGCCTGAAATCGGGCTGCTCCGATCCCCTCCTCCCCCTCCACGATCGCCGTGGCGGGAGGAGGGAAAGCTGGCAAGGGAGAAGGGAGCTTTCCTTGCCCCGCTGTGGCCCCTCCCCTGCCCCTTGGCCCCACCCCTTGCCCTGCCCCTTGCCTCCCTGATTTTCATCCTGGCTACGCCCCTGGCGGGGGGAGTGCACCTCCAGTTCTGCTTCTTGATCTGCTGGCAGCTTTTGATGCCATGGGCACAGCAGTCTTCTTGACTGGCTCTATGGGATGAGTACTGTTGGCACTGTTGGGCATCAGCTTCATCCCTAACTGCAGGAACATTTCCAGAGAGCAGCAGTAGGGGACTCTGTATCCGACCCTATTCCCTATTTCTATTTCTCTTTAACATCTCTGTCAGGAGAGGCATACCATGGTCTGGAAGACCATCTGTATTTAGATGTGGAATGGATGAGGGCTAACAAATCGAACCCTGGGAAGATGGTAGGTGAGTGACTCCAGTGTCTGGGAGATTGGCTGTCTGCCTGTCCTGAATGGCAGACCCTCCAATGTCCTTATTTTCCAGAGACAATCCCAGATTTATATAGCCGTCCTGGTTTCTGATTTGTTCCCGGAATGTCCCACTTTTCTTTAGGACATCCCTATTTTCATTGGAGAAACGTTGGAGGATATGGAGTTATGCGACCCCAGAGCCAAGGAGATAAGCAACTATACAACTTTTGGAAGACATATGAAGGCAGCCTTGGTATAGGGAATTTTTTTTAATGTTCAATGCAGGGCCGTCTTAAGCATATCCGGCGCCATGGTGCAAAGATCCCTCCGGCGCCCCCCCTTCCCAGAGTTGACCCTTTTTTAGGGCTGGAGGAGGTGGGCTGCAGCTGAAGGGGGGCTCCTCCGGCGGGGAAGAGGCAGAGGCTAGACGTGGTGCCTCCTGGCTCAGCTGGCTGCTTCGTGCCGCGGTGGCCATGGCAGCACACCGAGCAAGCGGGCCTGCAGCGAGCAAGCAAGGGCACTCCCGCCAAGCGTTGGTTTGGTTTTTTTTCCCTTTTAGCCTTCTGGCACCCCACAGAATTTGGCGCCTGCAGGCTAAAAGGGGGGGGGAACCGAGCCGGCGCTCGGCGGGAGCAGCACACACACCCTCGCTCACTAAGCGCGCTCGTTCGGTGTTCCCCGGACTCTCGCCTGGCACCCTCTAGAACTTGGCGCCCTGGTGCCCTGCACCACTAGCCTCAATGGGTAAGACGGGCCTGGTTCAATGTCTTCTAATATTTTTTATATATGTTGGAAGCTGCCCAGAGTGTCTGGGGCAGCCCAGTCAGATGGGCAGGATAACAACAGCAACCAAATAGGACCCTGAATAGAATTGGGGTACTCTTCATAAAAAGGCCCTGCTTCTCCCCACTACTTACCTTGCAACTTTCTAATAGAAAGGGCTCTAATTAAGGTGGGGAGGCACCTATCAGGACTGCAACACTGCAAGACTTGCTGTGCATGGGATGGTAAAAGATCATCAAATCATCAATATTTCAGTGTTACTTTCCTAAGACCTCTGAACTAAACACAAAAGAAAGGTTTCATAACCTCTAAATTTCTCATTACAGGCATTCCCAGTGCATATAGCTGAAGACAAACACATGAGAAATGTTAAGTAGGATTATCTTATTTGCAAAGCTGGAAAGATGAAGGCATAAAACAGAATTCTCTGCCGTTCGTCCTGAAGAGTTTAGAGGAGAAGCCTTTTTCCTTCCTGCTGAATTTTCAAAGCAACTCCAAAACCAATCGGACAGGAGTGCTCTTCCAGCTGATATACTAGTCGCTGGGAATGACAAGGCGGAGGAGCGCAGTTATCCTTGGCCTTAATGTTTGATTCAACAGGTCTCTTTCCACATTCTTAAAAGTGCTGTCCTCCTCTCTTCAGAACATCAACGAGCAACCAATTTTTAGAACAGATGTATATATTTCATCGCATCGGATTTGAATTCCCAACTGGGACAATATTTGGCTCATAGGAAACATTTTCATCCCCGGTAATCTAACGAAGTACAATGGAACTACGAGACAGATTTATTCTTTGAACTCAGCTAGCACTGATCTTCTGCCGCTGCAAAAAAAAAAAAAATCTGACGATTAACCGAATTCTGCAAGACTAGCAGTCTCTGTTCACTACCCAGTGTGGTAAATGACTTCCACACCCCAGGAGGGAAAGGTAGGGCATTTGGGGCCTGGGACTAAGGTTATTAGTGATATAGCAGCAGCAGCAGCAGCCACATCACAGTGCTGCCTTTCTGAAAAGCACTTAGATTTGCAGATGCTCCAAAAATGCAGTGGCAAAAACAAACAGCCAACAACTGTGTTTTATTCTTTTCCTATATCTCTGCTATCTTCTGATAAAGAATTTCTTTTGAATTAGATCAAAGCCAGACTTTGCTGCATGCACAATTGTGATGTCACGCTAGGTTGTTTGTGGGATGTGTGTGTGTGTGGGTTTTTTTTAGGGGGGTGGTATTAATAAACAACAATACATTTATAAATACAGGACACATTAATAAAACTGAAGTTCCGGAAAAAGCTTTTTGTTTCAATAAAAGACATTTTTCATATCATGTTAATCTTCCTTTTGTATTACAAGCTAGCAACAGGTGCACATCCAGAGCTTATTTAAGATCAATAGATTAGAGATGAAAGAATTAAAGTAGACTTTTCTCCGACTAAGAGAGAATATGAAATGGATACAGCAAAACACTGCCACCTCCAGTTACAGAGAATGCACCGTCTAAAAAGCCTGTACAACACAGATACTGTACACTGCACACTATTGAAAGATGAAGAATACATGTGCAGCACAGTGAACTCTGGAGGCAGGCAAGGTGTCCAAGGGTAATTGAATGGCAGCGAGGTCCCAGGGAACGTCTTTGATCACACGGTTGATTATTTTCTCTGCTTCATGTAATTCTCACAACCCAAAAATTGCGGTTAATTCTAACTTAAGGTTGAGAATGTAAAGAGATCCCTTGGAATATACAGTAGTGCGGCTCATGCTGTTGGACTGAAGCCAGGGAGAAGAGGGTTCAAAATCCCTGCTCAGTCCTGAATATCACTGAATGGCCTTGGGCAGATCACTTTTGCTCCCAACCCTGACCAACTTTAGAGGGTTGTGGGGAGGATAAAATGGGAAAGTCCTTATAGATCTGAGATCTTTAGAGAAAAGTGGGATACAAATGTGGCAAATGGATAATAATAATAATAATAATAATAATAATAATAATAATAATAAATTTTTATTTATACCCCACCCTCCCCAGTCAAAAACTGGGCTCAGGGCGGCTGACACCAACAGAATTACAATAAAACATAAAAACAATTAATTAAAATACAGATTAAAATACAGTATTAAAATTTAAAATGCAGCCTCATTTCAAGTAGTCCATAAATCCAAGCCATGAGGGAGGAAAACACAGGGGTCAAGCTGAGTCTAACCCAAAAGCCAGGCGGAACAGTTCTGCCTTGCAGGCCCTGCGGAAAGATGACAAATCCCGCAGGGCCCTGGTCTCCTGGGAAAGAGCGTTCCACCAAGTTGGGGCCAGTACTGAAAAGGCCCTGGGCCCTAGTTGAGGCCAATCTAGCCACCTTATGGCTCGGGATCTCCAGAATATTGTTGTTTGTGGACCTTAAGGTCCTCCGCGGGGCATACCAGGAGAGGCGGTCCTGTAGGTACGAGGGTCCCAAGTCGCATAGGGCTTTAAAGGTCAAAACCAGCACCTTAAACCTGATCCTGTACTCCACCGGGAGCCAGTGCAGCTGGTAAAGCACTGGATGAATGTGATCCCGCGGCCGGGATCCCACACAGCCTTGCTGAATTTTGCAAGGCTTCCCAGGTAAGCTAAAGGTAAAGGACCCCTGGATCGTCCAGTCAAAGGTGACTATGGGGTTGCAGCGCTCATCTCACTCATCTCAGCGCTCATCTCGCTTTTCAGGCTGAAGGAACTGGCGTTTGCAAATATACTCTCAATACCCCCCCCCCAACTTGGCAACCTCTTCTATATGCTAACTCCTAGAATGAACCTCAAAATAAAATTAGCTATTTTAAAACAATTGTCAGTGAATCAGTTTGATCTATGGCAGGCATGTCCAACAGGTAGCTCGTGATCTACCAGTAGATAGATCAGGTCATAGCTGCCAAGTTCTCCCTTTTTTAAAGGGATTTTCCCTTATGCTTCCTCACGAGAAAAGGGAAAACTTGGCAGCTATGGATCAGGTAGCTCGTGATCTACCAACAACTTTGACCTGAACCCCAAAAAAGGGAGTAGATCATTGCCAGTTTTTAACTCTGTGAGTAGATCGCAGACTCTTGGGAGTTGGCCACCCCTGATCTATGGCACTCAGTTAAGCTACTCGTGTCACTACTGGGTGTCTCCCAGATAAAAATGCTGCTTAGAGTGGGCCTGGGAAAACCTGAGAGAGAGAAGAGATCCTAGCAGACCTCAGGGATGCCAAAATCATCAATCTATTTTAAAAAGGTGATAGACTGTATTGCGGAAATTGTCGAGATCTCTCTTTATTTGGTGTGGTCGGCAAAATTCTTGCATGAATCTTAGCAAACCGTCTCCTAACTATATCTGAGGACACCCTTCCTGAATCCCAAAATGGTTTTCGACCTTCTAGGGGGGACAATGGATATGATTTTCACTGCTCAACAGCTTCAAGAAAAATGCAGAGAGCAAAATCAACCCCTTTATATGGTGTTTATTGACCTAACTAAGGCCTTCGACAGGGACACGGGTGGCGCTGTGGGTTAAACCACAGAGCCTAGGGCTTGCCGATCAGAAGGTCGGCGGTTTGAATCCCTGCGACGGGCTGAGCTCCCGTTGCTCGGTCCCAGCTCTTGCCAACCTAGCAGTTCAAAAGCAGGTCAAAGTGCAAGTAAATAAATAGGTACTGCTACAGCGGGAAGGTAAATGGTGTTTCCGTGTGCTGCTCTGGTTCGCCAGAAGTGGCTTGGTCATGCTGGCCACATGACCTGGAAGCTGTACGCCGGCTCCCTTGGCCAATAATGCGAGATGAGCATCACAACCCCAGACTCGGTCATGAATGGACCTAATGGTGAAGGGTCCCTTTACCTTTACCTTTAAGGCCTTCGACACTGTCAATCATAATGCCCTTATGTAAATCAGCTGCCCAGATAAATATGTGACCATCCTTCAGCTCCTCCACGATAACATGACGGCAACAATCACGGACAACAATGCCTCTCAAAGTGAACCATTCACAGCGGGATTAGACATTAAAGAGGGATGTGTTATCTCCCCAATTCTATTTATTATCTTCATCACCCTGATCCTACACATTGTCAAAAGGAAACTTCTCACCAGGGTAGCACTCATATATAAAAAAGATGGGAAGCTCTTTAATCTGAGTAGGCTGAAAGCAAAGAGTAAGGTTACTGTAACTTCTGTCATAGAGCTTCAGTAAGCTGATGACAACGTGGTGTGTGCACACTCAGAGGATCCTAAATATCTTCGCAGAAGCTTACAGAAAACTTGGCCTATCGGTCAATATCCAAAAAGGGTTGAACCAACAAGCACAAAACAATCCCTCTGCAGTGCCACAAATCCAACTCAATGGTGTAACGTTGGAAAATGTTGATCATTTTTCCTACCTGGGGAGTTATCTTTCCACAAGAGTCGACATTGATGCTGAAATCCAGCATCGCCTGAGCGCTGCCAGTGCAGCTTGTTCTCAATTGAAGCGCAGGGTATTTGAGGATTGGGCCATTTGCAGGGAAACCAAAATCCTTGTTTACAAAGCCATTATACTACCAACCATATTGTACGCTTGTGAAACAATGGACTACTTATAAACGCCATTTCCAACTCTTCGAAAGATTCCATCAACGGTGTCTCTCAAAAATTTTACACATCGCTTGGGAAGACAGGCAAACTAATGGCAGTGTACTGGAAGAAGCAAAGATCACCAGTAACAAAGCGATGATTCTTCAACATCAACTTTATTCTACTGATCATGTTGTTCGGATGCCTAATTATCGTCTTCCAAAGCTACTACAGTGGTACCTCTACTTACGAATAACTCTACTTACGAATGTTTCTACTTACGAATGGAGCTCTGTCCGCCATCTTGGATGCGGTTTAGATAGGATTTTCTCTACTTACGAATTTTTAGATAGGGTTGCTTCGACTTACGAATTTTTTCTCCCAATGCATTCCTATGGGATTCGACCTACTTTTTTTTCCGACTTACGAATGTGCGTTTGGAACGCATTAAATTCGTAAGTAGAGGTACTACTGTACTCTATTCCCAACTCAAGAATGGAAAGTAAAATACTAGTGGACAACAGAAAAGGAAAAGGAGGAAAAATAAATCCCAAAGAGCCCGAGGACTCAGCATGCTTAGTGACCTCTAACAGCCATGGAACATTGAGTGTCAGCTGGAGAAGAAAAAAGTTATCTCAAACTCTGAACACTACTGTTAGGGGTGAAAGGATATATTGTTTATGACGGTCTCAGAAGCTTGCCTTCAACACGACTTCTCCAATATTTCAGCTCCAGTTTTAAATTTCTCACTCATAATGTATTTCCCACTCAAAATAAAAAAACAAAGCAAAAATGTGAAGGCTGTCATTAGCCCTTTGATGCTCACAGCTAATTTTATATTTTGCATATACAAGCTAACAACCAGGGATGCATAAATTGGGAGTCGACCATAAAATCACCATAAAAATGATCTTTAAACTCCTCACTTTTACAATATAAAATAGTGCAATGACAAAAAAAGTTTCTCCCAGCAGGGGATAATCAGAAGGAACCATATTTAATTGTAACATTGTTGCTGAGAAATTATATGAAGCATTAAAGTCTCTTTTCATGCACAGATACGAAAAATTAAATTACCCTTTGGGTTGAAACTCCACAGGCCTTTTTAATTTCTCTCTAAAAGAGAAGTCCTTTGGAGAACTCACTGGAAACTCTGGGATTTCTTTGGTTACAAGTACCGACTCTAATCAGAAGACAAACATGCCTGCTGTTCAGAATACATAGTTCTCTCCCAGAACCTTCACCAACCAAAACTCTGTACTATTTTAGGCCCAGGGACACATCACAAAAGTTTCTTCACATTTTGTTGTAGGGGGACAAATGTCTGCCCTGCCAGCTCTCCCGCTCTCTAAAGACTTTTATTTTTTAAGGCTTCAAATAGGTCAGTAGGTGAAGACTTTGAAAATGAGCAAGGAGTTGTTCATTTTCTTTGTACTGCTCTGTTCTACTAAAAATTCAATCAAAGGCCACATTATTATTATTAATCACTTTATGGTTTAGTAGGGACCCAGGTGGCGCTGTGGTTAAACCACAGAGCCTAGGGCTTGCCGATCAGAAGGTCGGCGGTTCGAATCCCCGTGATGGGGTGAGCTCCCGTTGCTTGGTCCCAGCTCCTGCCAACCTAGCAGTTTGAAAGCACGTCAAAATGCAAGTAGATAAATAGGAACCGCTACAGCAGGAAGGTAAACGGTGTTTCCATGTGCTGCTCTGGTTTGCCAGAAGCGGCTTGGTCATGCTGGCCACATGACCTGGAAGCTATACGCCGGCTCCCTCGGCCAATAATGCGAGATGAGCGCGCAACCCCAGAGTCGGACACGACTGGACCTAATGGTCAGGGGTCCCTTTACCTAGCCAGAATATTGCATTGTATTAATGGTGTTAGTGATAAACCAAGACTACCAACACTGGAAAGCAAGGCATATAAACGAACACCAGCACACATAAACACTTCTGTCTTCTGTCTACACTCTTCTGCCCACATGGCTTACTAACTGTAAAGCCAGGGTGTGGGGAAGTGTTGATTGTGAACTAAACTGACTGGTGCTCCTGCAGAAATTGAATTGACTGGCAGGCAAATAAGTGTCTTTTAGCCTGTAACTGTAGTCTAGCATGTTAGTACAGTGGTACCTTGGTTCTCAAACTTAATCCATTCCAGAAGTCCGTTCCAAAACCAAAGTGTTCCAAAACCAAGGCACACTTTCCCAGCAATGCAAAGTAATGCGAAATGGATTAATCCATTCCAGACTTTTAAAAACAACCCCTAAAACAGCAATTTAACATAATTTTTACTTCCAGCAGTACCTTAAAGACCAACTAAGTTTTTTTTATTTTGGTATGAGCTTTCATGTGCATGCACACTTCTTCAGATACACTGAAATAGAAGTCCCCAGACGCTTATATGTAGAGAAAGGGTGGGGAGGGGGTATCTCTCAGAAGGGTGGTGGAACTGGGTGATTGACTGACTGATAGCTGTTGACGACTGTAAACGACTGCAAATGGTCTTGCATGAAAAAGCAAGGGGTGAGATGGCTGGAGATTTTTACTATCCAACGATTTTTACTATCCAACGAAAGCATTGATCCATAAACTGAAAGCAATAAACAATGTACTGCAGTCACACAATCAATCAGTAGCTGAACTGGGTTCCACACAGTCACAAAAACAAAGCAATCTGCAATCTGCGCGGTGCGCGCATGCACAGAAGCGCTCTATCGGCGCTTCATGCACACGCGCTATTGGCGCTCAGTTTAAGTAGTTTGTGGGGAGCGAATGGCTCCCCGGAAACAATTAAGTACTTAAACCGAGGTACCACTGTACTAGCATTTAAAGCCCAAGTACCGAAAAGAGCATCTTCCCCAGTACCAACCACCTTGGACTCTATGATTGTCAGGTGAGGTCTTTTTGGTGGTGCTACCACAAGGGGCTGCCCAGTTGGCACTTACTTGTTACAGGGCCTTTTCAGTAGTGGCTCCCCAGTTGTCAAATGACCTCATAGTGAGGTGCACTCATCTCCATCTTTTACCAAACGTCAGTAGGAATTTGGAAACATTTCTGTTTGGTGGATGAAGACTATTGTTCCTGGCAACCCCATCCCTGGTGGATGTTTTTAACTAATTCCTTTTATAATGTTTTATCTGTTTGAGAATGTTTTAGCTTTGTTTTTTTCCTTTTAAATTGTGTATCTGTTTGCCACCTTGAGCTCCTTGGAAGGGCAGGGTATGAATTCAGTAAACAAAATAAATAATCATGTCAACAAGGAGAAGGCTGTGTTCAGGAAGGTTTCTGGTTTTATATTCAGAATCAAAAGAATAACAAAGTTTTAACTGGTCAGTTAGTACCTCATCTTATTGGCTCTGCATTATAGGTCAGTAAGAGCACAGAATCTCACCCAAATGGTTGTTGGTTGTGTGGAGGGGCCTGCCTGGTGTGAATAAAAGCCCAGGGTCACTACTGGTCGGAGAGAGTAGTGTAACAGAATGGCTAAGGACTTGGAAATAATCTCTAGAGAGATTTGGGGAAACCTGAAAGGAGCCACGAGCAGCAACAGAGATTATCATCCAAAGGGAAGCTGAAGATCTACCCCCATAAACTCACTATCCCTAGGGCAATATGCTGAAGGAGGTTGGCTAAGAAGAGAGCAAGGCTCTGAGGCAGCCTTCAAGAAAGGGCTGTTGCCAACTGTGGCCGATCACTGTGGATGTGAGGCAACAGTTGTTGTTGGACCAGGCTGAAGACTGCGAGTGTGATCCTGAGAAGCCAGTTCTTGGCACATAAGGAGTGTTAACTGGAGAAGGAAAGTCATTGGGGAACTGGCTAGGACAGGCATCCCCAAACTGCGGCCCTCCAGATGTTTTGGACTACAATTCCCATTTTCCCTGACCGCCGCTGGTCCTGTTACCGTAGCTAGGGATCATGGGAGTTGTAGACCCAAACATCTGGAGGGCCGCAGTTTGCGGATGCCTGGGCTAGGACATGGTTGGGGACTGAAACTGTAGCCTCATACAGCCACCGTCTAAAAGGGGATTGTAAGCCGATTGCTTATGCAGTACTGTTTAAAGCAGTGTTTCCCAAACTTGGGTATCTAGCTGTTTTCGGACGACACCTCCCAACATCCCTAGCTAGCAGGACCAGTGGTCAGCGATGATGGGAACTGTAGTTCAAAAACAGCTGGAGGCCCAAGTTTGGGGAACCCTGCACCGTAACTGAGTAAAGGTAAAATCCTTTAAATGAACATTACAGCATATTAAGAATAAGCTTCAATAAATTGATAGGTGTCTTGCTTTTAACTTTAAACCTAGTACTCTAGTCTGTTTTGTTCCACAGCATCCATACCTACTGAAAAGTTAGTTGATACAGCAAAGGATGGAGGTTTTGTTACATGGTGGCAATGGAGAGAAAGTGAGAGGGGGCATGCAATAGTGAAAATGTTTTTCTTTTTCTTTTTTTAACCGCTCAGCAGAAGAAGAAAATACCAATCTTTACAGCATATTGGTAACTGATGGAGAAAACACATCTAGGTCATCAAGGCCGAGCAGTGGCTTCACAGAGAGCCAGCGTGGTGTAGTGGTTAAGAGTGGTAGACTTGTAATCTGGTGAACTGGGTTCGCGTCTCCGCTCCTCCACATGCAGCTGCTGGGTGACCTTGGGCTAGTCACACTTCTCTGAAGTCTCTCAGCCTCACTCACCTCACAGAGTGTTTGTTGTGGGGGAGGAAGGGAATGGAGAATGTTAGCCGCTTTAAGACTCCTTCGGGTGGTGATAAAGCAGGATATCAAATCCAAACTCTTCTTCCTCCTCCTCCTCTTCTTCTTCTTCCTCTTCCTCTTCCTCTTCCTCTTCTTCTTTGGTTTAAACCACAGTGCCATTTTTGTTCTGGATCTTTTAAAACTTGTAATATATATTGGAGGGTTTTATTATAAGGGAGCTTATATTTTTTTAAAAAAACCCAGCATAATTCAAAATAGTGGGGTTTTTTTATTTTAAAAAAAGAACACTAGGAATCAGATCAAATTAATTTGGCCCACGGGCTACCACTTGGCTACCTGTGCCCTGTATACCTGGCCAACACAATATATATATGTGCAATAGCTGTGGCTTCACAACTGTATCATGTCTGCGAGCTCAAATCCTCCACCGTAACCCTGCAAAGTTATTTGCATTTAATATTAATAGGACTTCATAACACATAATGCATTGTGTGCATTTTATCCAGTCACTTCTAATGCTCTGCTCTATTGATCAATATTTTTGTTTCCATTTTACCCTGACATTGTAAAGGCAAACACACAGAAGTGCAGTGCCAGTGCTTCATTTTGACATTGTAATATTCTTTCCGTACACTTGCATTTTCATTATCTGGAGACCATTGGAATGACAAGGCGTCCCCTTACAGGAACTGACAAAACTGCCTTAACTCAAAGCTGTAATGAAAAGGAATGATGGCAGGAGAAGGCTAGCAATTTATCAGCCCAAACAACCAATTCAGAACACAGATTTCTCCCCCCAAAAAGTATGCTATTCACTTGCACTTCCATTCTCCCCATCCTCGCAGAAGAAAGTAATTAAAATTTCACTCATAGCCCAGACAAGCCCTGCTCAGGGAGAACGGCTGGCTTTGCCATAGAGAGGTGCCATAGCTCAGTGGTAAGTACATAAGAAAAATAGCCTGCCTTGATCAGATCAAGGGCTCATCTAGTCTTGCTTCTGGGGAGGGGGGCAGTATCTGCTGGATGCTTTGGGAAAATCCAGAAGTAGGATATGGGAAAAAAAAAATCTCTTCCTCCCCTCCTGTTTCTATAGCAAGTACAGTGGTACCTCGGTTTACAAACACAATTGGTTCCGGAAGTCTGTACTTAACCTGAAGCGAACTTTCCCATTGAAAGTAGTGGAAAGTGGATTAATCCATTCCAGACGGGTCCGTGGAGTACTCAACCTGAAGCGTACTTAACCCGAAGTATGAGTGTAATTGGTTCCGGAAGTCCGTACTTAACCTGAAGCGTACTTAACCTGAAGCGAACTTTCTCATTGAAAGTAATGGAAAGTGGATTAATCCGTTCCAGATGGGTCCGCGGAGTACTTAGCCTGAAGCGTACTTAACCCGAAGTATGAGTGTAATTGGTTCTGGAAGTCCGTACTTAACCTGAAGTGTACTTAACCTGAAGTGAACTTTCCCATTGAAAGTAATGGAAAGTGGATTAATCCATTCCAGACGGGTCCGCGGAGTACTTAAACTGAAAGTACTCAAACCGAGGCGTACTTAAACTGAGGTATGACTGTAGCATCCAGGTATACACGGTGCTATTTTTCTAGAAAAAGAGGTGTCGGAACTCGCCACGAACGCCTCCCTTCTTCTCTTATAATGGCAACAAGTGCCCATCTGAGTTCTGGCACGTTCCGGCAGGGGGGAAAAAAGCCCTTGGTATACACTGCCTCTGAACATGGAGGATAAACTTAATTGTTGTGCATTGTTGTTGTTTAGTCGTTTAGTCGTGTCCGACTCTTCGTGACCCCATGGACCATAGCACGCCAGGCACTCCTGTCTTGCACTGCCTCCCGTAGTTTGGTCAAACTCATGTTCGTAGCTTCGAGAACACTGTCCAACCATCTTGTCCTCTGTCGTCCCCTTCTCCTAGTGCCCTCAATCTTTCCCAACATCAGGGTCTTTTCCAATGATTCTTCTCTTCTCATGAGGTGGCCAAAGTATTGGAGCCTCAGCTTCACGATCTGTCCTTCCAGGGAGCACTCAGGGCTGATTTCCTTAAGAATGGATAGGTTTGATCTTCTTGCAGTCCATGGGACTCTCAAGAGTCTCCTCCAGCACCATAATCACCGTCAAATAATTGTTGTGCATAATCACCGTCAAATAATCCCTCCCCCTTTAAAGGGAAATAGTTCACTGAGACGTGTGGAATGCAGTTTTTCAATGTTAGCCCTGAAAGTACTAAATCTATCAACTGATGGGCTCCTATAGATTACAAGATCTGCTAGCACAGATCAGACTGCTCCTCTGAATTTGCCTCTACTATTTTCATTGAAGTCTTCAAATAACTATGATGGCACCTTGCCAGGGGTGAGTTGTCATTCAGAGCCTAGAGCTGCCCATTAGAAAGCTTCTCGGCAGTCGTGGACTGCTGTGCCAGCTGAGGCATATTCCTGGGCTGGAAGGAAAGTTTTGTTAGGGGGGAAACTGACAAAAACAGATATTGAAACCTTGGAATGTACCTCTTATGGACTTGAGTCATGAAGGAGGAGGAATGTCATTTGTTTCCCTCTTAAATTGATTCTTCACCATTGGAGGGGAGGAAAATCAATGGCTCTGTCTTTATGCAGCTTGATTTTGATATTATCCCCACAGAAACCACTGCTGAGCATCTTAACTTCTAGACAGTAACAGAAAATCCTACAGTTGAAACTTTTACACATCGAAAGCCAAATAAGAGGCTTTTGTTCCAGGGACAGTATTTCATATTTCAATGAGCTGGGAGACCAGCCAAGTCTAAAGGGCCTGCTATTGGATGTTAAGAAGAAGAAGAAGAAGAAGAAGAAGAAGAAGAAGAAGAAGAAGAAGAAGAAGAAGAAGAAGAAGAAGAAGAAGAAGAAGAAGAAGAAGAAGAAGAAGAAGAAGAAGAAGAATTTATTATTTATACCCCGCCCATCTGGCTGGGTTTCCCCAGCCACTCTGGGCGGCTTCCAACAAAGATTAAAAATACATTAAAACATCAGTCATAAAAAATTTCCCACAGGGCTGCCTTCAGATGCTTGAGTTGAGATTCCTGCTTTGCAGGGGGTTAGACTGGATGACCCTTGGGGTCCCTTCTAACTCTACAATTCTATGATTCTATGACCAAGTATTATTTGTTTCTTTGATAATCTCAAGACTAGCGTATGGTTTTGACCCATCCATGGTGACATTCTTATTAATTACATTTTTTATCCAGCTCAGGGCACTGTATGTGGTACCCCCATTTTATCCCCACACCAAGCCTTTGAGGTCAGTTACGGGGGAAGAGATAGTAACTAGCCCAAGGCCACCCAGTTAATTTCATGGTTGAAGTGGGGATTCCCCAGTCCTTGTTCAAACACCATGTCACACCAATTCTTGTGTTTCTTCTTTGGACCTCTTTGGGAATGGAAGAGACACAGCACTCAGGTAGGGCAGAATCAGCAGAAACTTCAGTTCTTTGAATAACAGACATTGGGTGCATTTTCCTGCTCATCCATGACAGGCCAGCACAGATCACTTTATAAAATTGTGTTGCAAGAACTGGAGTTGAAATGAAATCATCCATAGTTTCCCCCCAAAGTGGGTAGATTGGACATGGTGTGGATATTTGGACACTGTACAGTCAATGGGATATATATATATATATATTTGCACACATGCATCCTGAACTATCTTGTTTACATTTAAAGAACAAGCCATTTTCAGGTGAACAAAACAAAATAGACAAAACCGAGCACTGTCCAGACTTTTTGAAAAAGCAGCACAATTATTTTGCAACACGATTATCAACCAACCTGTATTTTACTTGTCTGACCGGTAAAACTATATTGTGTTAGGTAAGCATTGCTGGGATCTAAAAGAGCCAATGAACTCCAAATTTTGTTCTGGCTTTACTCCCGAGCTTGCAAATTCTTTCAGATTCTGCCCCAACCCAATAGGGCTTTTTCCTGTCCTGGCTTTCACTCCTCGATCTTCCTAAAATGGCAATATTTCTGAAATTAATCGTTCTCAGCTCTATTTTCTTCTGTCAGGTCATATATCAATTAGCATAGCCTACAATTTTAGCATTATGAACACCAGATTGGGGGGAAAAAGTAATTTCCGTTAAATTTTCTCAGTTCATTCCACTCTAAGATGGCACAGAAGGACTAAAGCTACTTTCTTTCCTATCTGCTAAACATTTTCTCCTCTAATCACAATGCTTTTGTCTGACGTACATTAGCCTCCAGAATCACTAGTCATTGCTAAATGCAAATAGGCACACAGGAAAATTATATTAAGTTTGCACAATTGATCTTTCATCATCCTTAAATTGTACCTTTTAAAATCTCCAGTAAAGTCAGCCTAAAATACTCCCAGCGCTGAGTGTCATCGAGAGCAGCAGGGTCACTTTGGGAAAACCCGTTCTCAGTGATGTAAATTATAGGGTGATTATATGTATCCTAGAACAAGGGAGCAGAAGTTTTATTCAGAACAGATGTTAAGAAAAGCCCATAAAATCAGGTGCATTACCCTCTATCTGCTTTAAGCTACAACCCCAAACTAGTTTTCATCAAATTGCACTGACCCTATTAACTTAATTTTCCACAAGCTGACCTTTTATGACTAACAATGGAAAAGCAAAACTGTGCAAATACCCATGAAGACAGAGAAATTACTTATTTTAATGAGAATACTAAAATATCTTTTTCTGCATTAGCATCTGCTTTATTGTCACTGCTTTTTAACCCCTCAGTCCTGGCAAGCGATAGCAAATCCCACTGGCAGAAATTATCACAAGGCACCGCACACCCATCCACATACTGAATAAAAATGGCTGTTCCTGTGATGCAGCAATTCAAAGCTAGGACGGTCCACCTCCTTGCATGTTGCATTGTACAGATGCACATAAACAGAACTTGAATAAATTGTATGTGGGATGTAATCCACTGGGAGCAGTCAAATACAACATTCCTTGTTTTGCTAGAGTGGTCATGCAGGGGATGTTGGTCCAGCCGGTTGAACTTCCTGTTACACCTGGCTAGGGCAACCTTCCTTTTTGCATGTGACTAGTAGCTGGGCATGACCTTTCCAGACCTGGTAAAAGGCCAAATCACGCAGCCACCTCCCTCTCTCTTCGATCTTGTTTTTGTCCTGCGAACTTCCTGATTCACCTGCCAGCCAGCAGTCCCCCAGCTTATCTCCCATGTTTGTACAGTATATGTTTTCAACTTTAAGCCTAAAGCCTGCCTTCAGGGATCACACTGTGCTCTGTCTGATTGTGAGTAAAACTACTTTTTGTTACAGGTAGGTAGCCGTGTTGGTCTGGGTCGAAGTAAAATAAAAAAAATCCTTCAGTAGCACCTTAAAGACCAACTAAGTTTTTATTTTGGTATGAGCTTTCGTGTGCATGCACACTTCTTCAGATACAGTGAAATAGGAGTCCCCAGGCACTTATGTAGAGAAGGGGTTTTTCGGTCATCAACAGCTATCAGTCAGTCAATCACCCATTTCCACCACCCTTCTGAGTGATCCCCCCTCCCCTCCCCATCCCCACCCCATCCCCACCCTTCTCTACATAAGTGCCTGGGGACTCCTATTTCACTGTATCTGAAGAAGTGTGCATGCACACGAAAGCTCATACCAAAATAAAAACTTAGGTGGTCTTTAAGGTGCTACTGAAGGAATTTTTTTATTTTACTTTTTGTTACTTATTAATAAGACTGTTGTGTCTTTATTCTTTTAGGGGGGATCAAAGGGGTCTTTACCAGGAATAATAGAACATATTACCGGTAATCATGGACCAGTTGTTCTAAGGAATGAGATATTAAAAGTTTTTGTTGTGCACTTTGCATTGCCTACCTCTGATCCACAAGCATTCTGAGCACCTCAACAGTATCAAATGCTTTCTGAGAGTGTGCAGCAGCAGCAGAAGAAGTGTGGGTGCTGTAGAAGTGTTCACTGTGGTTTGCCCAAGTGTACAATCTCAGATCCAAAACCAAGCGTAAAAAGAAGTTTGTATTCTTTCACAGCAGAAGCTACCTGTGCTATAACACTAACTAGCTGGAACCCTCTGCACCACAAGCCCAGCTGCTACAGTGGTTTTTCCAATATTTTTTAACTTGACCATGGGTTTGTTGTTGTTGCTGCTGCTGTTGTTTTATGGCGAATATACATTTAAATGGAAAAAGGTAAAAAAAAATGTGCTTAATAATAAATAAATACATTTCAAAATTGTATAGTGCTTTCAGGTGTTCACAGTGTGCTCATTCTCTGGCTTGAATCCTTGCAACGAGGCAGTGACAGCAGCGACAGCAGCCACAAAATTAAAAGATGCCTGCTTCTTGGGAGAAAAGCGATGACAAACCTAGACAGCATCTTAAAAAGCAGAGACATCACCTTGCCGACAAAGGTCCGTATAGTTAAAGCTATGGTTTTCCCAGTAGTGATGTATGGAAGTGAGAGCTGGACCATAAAGAAGGCTGATCGACGAAGAATTGATGCTTTTGAATTATGGTGCTGGAGGAGACTCTTGAGAGTCCCATGGACTGCAAGAAGATCAAACCTATCCATTCTGAAGGAAATCAGCCCTGAGTGCTCATTGGAAGGGCAGATCCTGAAGCTGAGGCTCCAAGACTTTGGCCACCTCATGAGAAGAGAAGACTCCCTGGAAAAGACCCTGATGTTGGGAAAGATGGAGGGCACTAGGAGAAGGGGACGACAGAGGACGAGATGGTGGGACAGTGTTCTCGAAGCTACTAACATGAGTTTGACCAAACTGCGGGAGGCAGTGCAAGACAGGAGTGCCTGGCGTGCTCTGGTCCATGGGGTCACGAAGAGTCGGACACGACTAAACAACTAAACAACAACAACAACAAAAAGGTACCCTTGTTTTCAGACTGAGATAAAGTGCTGTGAGTTCATGCCAGAGATGAGTGCTGAGCTGAAGACTTCTCCGGATTTGTAACTCATTCTTTTAACCCCTTTGCTGCATCAGCTCAGAATTCCTGAAGGATGAGTGCAAGGCAAGGTAAGTGAATCAGTGTTGCAAGTTCTGGTGAGTGTGTTGTCAAATGCATTGCAAAAGCAGGGGTAAATACGCTCCTCTCTTGAGGGGGAGGCAGCGGAAACGGCACGCCAAAGGCAGTTTTTAACGTTTGTATGCAACCCAAGGATGTCAAGGTATAGATTTCTGCTATCTCTAAGTGGAAAGCAAACCAAAAAAACTACCTCATAGATTTAGATGCCTCTGTGTGGGAATAAGGGATTTCGAATAAAGTGACTTTGCTTCCACTGTCTTAGGAGATGAACACTGTCTTGTGGAAATAGTCATTGAAAGAGGTGTCCTAGAACGCTGCCCAATATTGCCTTCTGCTGACAAAATGAAATTCTGCACACAGAAAGGGTTCCAGAATATGAAGTCAGTTTAGAATTGGGGGGGGGGGCAAGTCTGATCCCATCTTCTCTGAACTGTATTTAAGGCAGGCTGCTGCGACTAGAATTTTTAGTGGGGTTGCCTTTATTAAACATTCCTGTTTCAGCTCCTGGTTTTGATTTAGCTCGGTACTTGTTTTGCATTATGTCCCAATTATTTCATTATGATATAGAACTTATCCTATTGACTTGCGGATTTCAACTTAATTGAATTTATTGATGTGGTATGTAATGGATTGTTTCCAAATGTTATTTTGATCATCTTAATAGTTTATTATGAACTGCTTTGCACACCATTAAAACTTAAAGCGAGAAGGCAGGCAACAGCCAGACGGAACCTGAATATTGTCAAGATTAATATCTGTGAGGCGTGATTAAAAGGTTGATTTGGGGGCCATATAATAATGCAGATAATGTCCACATGATCCTTAAAGGTTGATCTTTTAAAGCTGGGGTTTGGCAATTGTAAGGGGGAGGGCTTATAGGGAACAGCCCCCCCTCATCAGGAGCAGCCCATCTCCCAGCAGTAATGAAAGCGAAGGGTCAGAAGGGGAAAGTCAGGAGACGGAGAGGGAGTGCCAGAGCTCTGGCAACATCCAAGAGCTACTGATCCTCAGGCAGGAAGAGAGGGAGGGCGAAAGAGAGGAGGAGACTCAGAAGGGCCGGAGACCTTTCCCCCCCACACCGGAATTAAGGAGGAGGAGAAAGGGGAGGAGGTTAGCTGTCCCGCGACTCTTATGTTGGTCAAAGTCGCGAAAAGGGGCAGTGCTGGATTCTGAATCGGACTGATGAGACATGAAACCAGCAGCTCAATTCACTGTAAATAATGTGCACCAATAAAAGTTCCTGAAAGACAAGCATGTGGATGGTCGTTACTCAAGAGTACTCGCAAAAACCCTGACAGCAATTTGAGCCAGGTTGCTAAGTGTTTCTGACTGCCAGTTCTCTTTCTTTGCCCTAAATTAGCTTGCTTGGAGGACAAGGAAGAGTGGGCTTTTGCATGGAAAAGGGCTTATGAGTTTGGTTCTGGTATTGATCACAAATTCTTGGGGAAAGCATATGCTCAGAAGCACCCTATTCCACCATGCTGAGTCGCTGTTGCATCTCACTCTGGTTGGTGGACCTCAGAACTTATGACTGCTTAAACTCAGAAGTCTTCCCACATTCATATAGAGTTGTGTTTGGAAGTGAGTATCACCGTATAGGATGCTTATAAATGCAAGATCAGTGATAGCCAATGTGACGTTCTTCAGACACCATGGAATAAAACCTACATCAGGCATAGGCAACCTTCGGCCCTCCAGATGTTTTTGCCTACAACTCCCATGATCCCTAGCTAACAGGACCAGTGGTCAGGGATGATGGGAATTGTAGTCCAAAACATCTGGAGGGCCGAAGGTTGCCTATGCCTGACCTACATCATCCCTGGCCATTGGGGGAACTGGCCCTGACTCAGTTACTTCGTGGGAGGGCATGAACAGGATGAAAACCCATGAATCTTTATCACAGAGTGAGTGGTATCCAACTAAGTTATACTTGGAGTAGGCCTACTGAATTAATGGGCCATAGTTATGCCCATCAATTTCAATGGATCAGCTCCAAAGAGGACTAATGTTGGATATAACCCTGTACCCTGACAGATGCAATGCTAGCCCTTCCCTGACGCCAGGTGGAAAGCAGTCCTCATAACGTGGGGCTGCTACACAATGCACTGACAGCAACACAGAGTTGTTACCTGGATTTGCAGTGAAACAAAAAGTGTGCTTTTGTTTCAACCTCTACACTAAAACCCCTTTGAGCACGAGACAGCCGCCACAGTTGGTTCATCAAGGAAAAGGATAAACAGGAGGAATAGCATACCTTAATGTATTTCAACAGGCGGCGTAAACCCCATGGAACAACAGCCAGCCAAGAACTGCCGGTTGCTACAGGCCAGGATGGATCTGTTACTTGCTCCGCTTCCTTGTCCGCAGACATACTCGGTGGGCTACGCGTATTATCTCGGTGCTTAATTTTACGGGAAGTGTAGTAATTTAGAGAGAAAAAGTCAGCAGTGCCCTTGATCATCATCTTTTCTTCCTCGGTAAATTCCGGAAGCCTCGACGATGGAGAACCTTGCCTCTTACACGCAGCAGAAACCTGGGATTTCATGATGGCTGGATAGTCGCCACTGAGGAAGATCGGGGTAGCGAACCAATCCAGGCAAAACGCCACGTGCCTCTTAGCAGCTTCCTGGTCAGCAACGGAATTCGGATCAAAGGGTTCTGCCCAATCCGAGTTGAGCGCTATAGACACAAGTCCGCCCTGTGTTTTCCGAAATAGCCTATCGTAAGTGTGCCAGGCTGCAGCGTGAGCTTTGATCATGTTGTGAGCGGCCAGGTATGCTCCGGTGCCAAGCTCCGTAATACCTGGGGCCATTATACCTTCTTCGTAGCCGAGCTCAGCCATAACATACGGCTCATTAATGGTGATCCACAACTTTACTCTGTCCCCAAAGGTTCTGAAGCAAAACTGGGCATAACTATCAAAGGCTTCCACCGTGGCCCCTGATCTCCAGCCCCCTTGATCTTCTAAACGCTGCGGAAGGTCGAAATGATACAGGGTGACCACAGGAGTCACGTCGTTTGCTAGTAGACTATCGATCATTTTGTCATAATATTCAACTCCTATAGAAGATGGAAGCAAGGCAACAAGGTTTGCATTTGTACTCAACAAAGTTCATTTTGAAAGCTTTTCCTTAAAGATTTAGCTTATGTAAACAGAGAGATGAGAGAGGTAGAGACATATTAAATATTTAATAATTCAGTAAACACAATGAACTTGCAGGGTAGGCCAACATTATTATCCTCATATTAGAGTTGCGGCAGGCTGAAACTGAGAGGCAACAACTTGCCTAATGGTCCCAATGAGCTCATGGTTGAGGGAAGAAAACAACCTGAGTAGAGCCCTGGTGGATCAAGGTATCCTCTTTCCCACAATGGCCAACCAGCCTATGGAAAACCAGTAAGCAAGACATGAGCAATAGCACCTCCCCTGCTGTTGTTCCACAGGAACTGGTGTTCAGAGGTATCATGCAGCCATCATGACTAGCTTTATCCTCTGCGAGTTTATCTAATCCAGCCATCTACATTGGTGGTCATCACTACATCTTGCGGTATCAAAGTCCAACTTTGCGCCAAGTCAAGATCTACTTCCATTTGTCTGTACTGAATAGCCCATCATTTAGCTTCACCGAATGTCTGCTGGTCCTAGCGTTATGAGACAGGAAGGCAAACTCCCTATCCACTTCTTCACATCATGCTCCATTTTACGTCAATCTAAGCGTGTGTCCTGCCCTTTTTTAAAAAAAACTAAAATTCCCAAATGTTCTAGCCTTTTGTCACCATTTAAAGGTATCTTAAAATTTTCTCTGTGAGGCAGATACCTTCATCCTGTCCAAATGATTTGACAACCTTGCCTATCCTATTTTTACTTTTAAATAAAATAACGTATTTTAAAAATCTCCCAAAGCTGGAAAACAAATGGCTTTCCCAGATGTGCCATGTTTTAGGTGTGAAATTGGCACTGTATCAGTCCACGCGAATTTTTTTCATTTTATTTTTTTAAAGGACACTGCTCTGAGGTTTCTAATTCTCTCCATGCTCTTTGGGAAAAAATGTTTATAGAGAGGATGATGGCCTTTTCCATGCTATGCAGTTACAATTGCTTCAACAGATCACTGCTCAGGAGAAGCGAGATCCTGCCTAATGAAAACCAACCGACTAGTGCCCTTTTGATAAATTTAAAGTTCATAATATTAATCAGAAAAGCGTTTATAATAAGAACCAAGTAGGGAGGAATTTTTCTTAAAAATTACAGCTGAATTTGTAAGCGTGAGGATTTCTCTTAACGGCCATCTCTCAAGTGTCTGTAAAACTTATCCTTCCGCTCCAACATTCAAATTACATAACCTATTCTAGACCTCAGAGCTGTTAACCAGCAAAGGATTCCTATTCAAAAACAGCTGCCATTTAATGAGGGGGGGGCAGGGAGAAATATTCAGGAAACAATGGGGAACTTAGCAATCTGTAAAGTGCTCTCCCCAGAGGGTAAATGCTTTCCGTTTTCAGATTCTATGGGTAAAAGACACACTCGGATAAAAGGGATTCCACTCTCAACAGTGGGCAAAATGCTTCCAACACCAGCAAAATACACAACAGTTGGTCCTGCAGAGTCCTGCAGAGGCAAGAGCTTTCTTTATCTCAAGCAAGGTCAGGTTAGAAAGGAGGGGCTGAGGGAAGGGTCTCTATCTCAAGAGCTCCCGCTGCAATGGCACCGCTGGACCTCTCAAGCATTGCCCAGCAGAGGCAGAGAAGGGATGTTCACATTTTCATGCACACTTCTCAGTAAGCAAAGGGCAATGGTCAGCTTCCAACTTTGCTTTGGCCCAAGCTTTTATTGAGATGTCAAGCAAAGCAGGCATAATTGACACATGGCACGGAAGCAGGATTGCACCATTTGGTGCCCATGCCATCATGTAACTGTTGGGTAACTGAGACGCATGCCTGGTCCTGACAGACAAGGGTTGCTTTCTACCTGGCAGACGCTAAAACCACAGCAATTCCTGGAAGCAAACTAGTTCAGAATGAGCTTGAGTGGCTGTGTTCAGACAGTCGTGTATGTAAATGAGCCTTTGGGCAGCCCATAATGCCACTTTGCTCAACATAGCAAACCAGCTAGGATGGTATTCCATTAGCTATCGTTTTCCATTTTGTTTGAATGGGGTAACTACAGTGCATGGCTGTGGAACAAGGCACAATGTCAAGCCATGGCTTCCAGTTGGCTTAATATCCTGGCTTGGTCCTAAACCATAGTTTCATGGTTTGGATGAAACAGGAAACTATAGCTAATGGAAGGCTTCATGCTTTGTCTACCAGCTCACAAAATGAAAGAAGCAAAGAGCTGTACTTGTCTATATAACAACTTATAAAGCCAAGATGCCACCATCTGAACATAGCCAGTGTTTGTTCATGCTTCCAACCCTAGTAACTTCAATTGCCCTAAGACCCTATTCTTAATATGTAGTTCCATCCATTCTCCATTGCTGCTTCCTATGCCTTCAACTACTGTACCTCACATACAGGTAAGCCAGCCTTTCTTTCCCTTAAAAGCCCTTCTCAAAACTCACTTCTGCTTTTGCTCCCCTTTCTGTACCTATTTCTCCCCTCAATGGGTTGGATCCAAATGTGTCCTTCTACATAGTGAGAAGGGCTGCTTTTCACTTGCATGAGAGCTAAAGACCACGAAGTTCTTCATCTTGTGTATTAATAATAATAATAATAATAATAATAATAATAATAATAATATCAATAAAACATCAACCATTAAAAGTAGGCATACAGGAATTGCTACAGGATTTACCTGCAAACTTTCCCACTTCTAGCTGCAGGAGTGTACCGGTAGCTATTCTCATTCCTCCCATGACTCTTTGGATGTAACCCAGGCAGGTATTTTGTGACCTTTGCATCTCCCTTTCCATGCTTATCTTCTCCCTGCCCTGTCACAAATCGACTGTATTCTCCTTGAGGCAGAAGCCTGCCTTTTTCTCCCCCTCTCCCCCTTTCTGCCAAAGAACCTTTGCAAAGTGCCACATCCATTCAAAACAATTAAGAATAATTGATATGCAATCTTAAAAATAGCAGCACACATACAAAGTAACATAGCCTAATACTTATCTCAAAAGATCGCAATTTCAGGAGTATTCCAGAATATTAATTAGGACAAGGTTTTCAAACCTTTTTATTTTATATTTTAAATCAAGTTCATCCCATAATTACTCTGAACAAAGTTGCAATTTCAAACCTGCACTGCAGAATAGCACACTGGATTAATTATGCCAGACTGCAGCAATAACCTTGAATTAAAGCGGCACAACTTTCTATTTTAAAGGAACAATTGCCTTTCTGGTTGATGAAACCTGTCTTCCCATCAGGTAACAGACGTGACCAGGAAAGAGAGAAGCGATAATGAGTCAATCCAAGCTGTTTGATACATTTCAAATCTTCCTCCCACAGAGTATAGCTGCCACAAGCTACATCACCAGTCTGGTTCTTGAAAACCCGATCTCCTCCCTGATGGGTGAACGTGTCCCAAACGCTGGGGCCTTTTCCATCTGCATCCCAGCCTCCTGATTAAAAACAAAACAATCGTTACACTTTTGACATGGAAAAGACACAAGTTGAATGTAAAAATAATGCAATCACATACATTGGACAAGTGCCTTGTGAGCAAATCATATGATACTCTGTGCACAGCTTCAATTTCAACTGTAGCTCCTTGAACTATGGAATTATTGGTATTGTGCTATGTATTTATTCATAGTGCTGTTCGCTGCTTGGAGATCTATTTCACTTTAAAAGGAAAAGGAAAAAAAAGCTTTCACATAAAAGTGATTACATGCCGGGCGTACAATTCTACCTGCACCCAAATGTTTGTGAAGATTCCATGATCTTTCAACAACCCTTTCTTCCATTTCTGCAGTTGCCACCCTTAACTCTCCTATGTATTGGGGGTCATAATCAACAAGAACGGAGTATAATAAATATGTAAATCATTGCCCTTCTACAGCAAAGAGGTTGATTGTTTTTTGAGGTTTCAACTAATCTTGGGGACGAAGTTCAGAAAGGGTGTGTGTGAACTTTCCCAGCAGAGAATTTCCAAGCTGAGCACTAACCACGAAGGTCAGGTGTGACTTGAAAAGGGGCTCTGCACACCTTTCTTTGCCACCACAACTCACTCATTTTCATGGAATTCTACTCAATATTGACAGAGTAGATTCCAATGTATAGTTAGCAGAGTAAAAACTTAAACACGTTGCAGGATTCCCCCCAAAAATAGACGAGAGGCAATTGTATTTCATCCAGCAGAGATTTACTGCTACTGAAGGCAAATGAGCACAAAGGCCACAAATCCAATACATTCAGGATTGGCACTGTCCATAAAAAAATCCAGTTGCAGCAGACTTAACTTAAACTTAAAAAGGTAAAGGGCCCCTGACAGTTAAGTCCCGTCATGAACGACTCTGGGGTTGCGGCGCTCTTCTCGCTTTACTGGCCAAGGGAGCCAACATTTGTCCGCAGACAGTTTTTCCAGGTCATGTGCCCAGCATGACTAAGCTGCTTTTGACAAAACCAGAGCAGCACACGGAAACACCATTTACCTTCCCACCGGAGCGGTACCTATTTATCTACTTGCACTTTGACGTGCTTTCAAACTGCTAGGTTGGCAGGAGCTGGGACTGAGCAATGGGAGCTCACCCCATTGTGGGGATTCGAACCGCCAACCTTCTGATCGGCAAGCCCAAGGCTCAGTGGTTTAGACCACAGCGCCACCCATGTTATTGTAAGCATACAATAACTTATAACAGGACTAAACCTTAACACTAAGCATGCTATGTACAGAACACCACACCAGGAGGAAAAGAGAGGAAAAGAGGAGTCCATATTGTGATATTGGTTTCATAATTTTTGACCTGGCAATATATCGTGAATCATGATGTTTGTGTGCTATGCAAAAAACATAATGCAGGAAAAACCGCAAAGCCAGCCACTGCCTCTACATAGCTCCATCCTTATTTCAGATATATCAGTATATCATGATGTTTAGCTGGTGATATATCGCGATGCTGAAAACCACCTATACCGCCCAGCCTTAGCGAGGCCATGCAACAGAACGACCTCAGGCAACGGAGTAAGTTGTACTACAATTTACAGAAGAGCAAAGACAAAAGAATTTGACACTGGGTTGAAATGTATGATGGCAGTTCCACAATTCTTGCAGAGTTCTACCCTAAGATAAGGAAGCAATCATCATTAAATATGTTTTTTTTAAAAAAAAAAAACACCCAACAACCCTGAAAAAAGTTGTTTTTAGTTGGAGGAAAAAAGTGTACAAAGTATCAGAGACCTAAGAGACCTCATGGGAATAGACATCAGGTATCATTCCAAATCCTAGATATGATCTTGTGTAGCTGCACCCCTCCATTAGGAACAATAATACAATTTCCTTAAACTGAAATATTTGCCAGATACCCCATATCCCTATTCTAATTCATGAAAACCTGTGGCTTAATTTGGGGGGGGTGCCTATGTGAGCCCGCTATCAGATTAGTAAGTGCAGGAGGGTGAAATGTAAGAGATCAGTCTGTATCAAAGAGAGCCTTTAGGACAAGACAGATCTATCCAGCAAACAGGCACTTATGGCTGTCTGGGATGTCCTTTGAAAGTCCTGACAGTCAGTTAGAAAGAAAGGAAATGCCATTATAAGCCATGGCCCTAGGCATGCAGAAGATGAATTAATGTAACAGCGCCTCTGCGAAATGTCTGCCTTTCGCTTAGACAAGCGTCTGCGGGGGGGGGGGGGAGAGAGAGAGCTGCAAAGGTTTTCACCAAATTAAATTTTACACTAGGTTTTTGCAACCTTTGCATAATTTTTCGTGTCCTGATAGTTTAAAAGATATTTCATAGAGATTTCAAAGTCTTTGATAGAGGTCACTATTTAAAATGTCATCACGGGCTGCAATCATGCATACCTAAAAATAATATTACTTTTTTATTTTTATTTTTAAAAAAACCTCTGATTCTCCAAGCGAACAGCTAGTGTAGCATAAGAAACTGAGCTGTGAACCAGGAAGTCCTTAGTTCAAATTCCATCTCGGCCATGAACTCGCAAGGTGGACCTTAGGGAAGCCACTGCTTTCTCCGTCTCAGCTCTTCCTGAAACATGGGAATAAAAATAAGAAGAATACCGCCTGACCTTTAAGGGCTTTTGTGCAAATTACTTGACATAATGTAGGTGAACTGAAAATGCCGAAGGCCTTATTTATTTCTATATCACTCTCCTTGTGCCTGACACTTTGCAGAGTCTCTGCTTTGAGGTGCTTACATTCTCTGATGCACCGCAGAAGCGACAATGGAGGTAGGAGGTAGAAATGGAGGCAAGGAGACGTGCTCATTTCAGTTATGGACTCACTATGCTGTTTTAAGTCCTGAGACAGTATGTAGGAAGGTGTGACTGCACCAGCTCCAACTACCATCATCACCACCAGCTTCCCAGACCCTCCAACATTTCTCCACTGAAAATAGAGCCTAGAGCTTGCCGATCAGAAGCTCGGCGGTTTGAATCCCTGCGACGGGGTGAGCTCCCGTTGCTTGGTTCCAGCTCCTGCCAACCTAGCAGTTCGAAAGCACATCAAAGTGCAAGTAGATAAATAGGTACCGCTCCGGCAGGAAGGTAAACAGTGTTTCCGTGTGCTACTCTGGTTCACCAGAAGCGGCTTTGTCATGCTGGCCACATGACCTGGAAGCTGTACGCCAGCTCCCTCGGCCAATAATGCGAGATGAGTGCCGCAACCCCAGAGTCGGTCACGACTGGACCTAATGGTCAGGGGTCCCTTTACCTTTACCTTTAAGGTAAAGTGGGACATTTGGGGATCAAATAAAAAACTGGGACAGCTTCTGTAAATGCAGGGAAATAGGGACACTTGGAGGGTCTGCTTTTCACGTGTTCCCAAGGGACTGCCTGCAGAAGCTAAGCTTCTTATACTCATGTACGTTTCTGTACATTTCGAAACCCTACAGAATGAAAAGTCCCCAAAATCTCAGGATAGGGGGTTGTGCCAAAGGCTTCCTGGAAAAGGGGGCATGTGAGGAGGGATCCAAAGACGGTAGGAGAGGTGGCATCGCCCAGGTGTTCAGAAGGAGATTTCAGGCATAAAAATCGCAAGGGAGTGAGAGTGGAGAGTGCAGGAGGTATTTGGGCAGCTGTGGCAAAAGTTACCGGCAGGGATACAGCCAGATATAAGAGTGGTGGTGAGATAGGACTATGAACAGATGATGGGAGCTCACCATGAACTTCCCCCTTGTTCTCTTGTTTTAGAGTGGCTATGGTGCCCACCTGAAAGGTGCCAGAGCCAAGCTCTGGCTGACACACACACACACACACCGGGGTTATACTTTATAGTGGTACCTTGGTTCTCAAACGCATTGGTTCTCAAACTCCATAAACCCGGAAGTAAGTATTTCGGTTTTCAAATGTTTTTCCGAGGCCGAACATCCAATACGGCTGTCAGCTATTGTTTCCGGGGCACTTGCACCAATTAGAAGCTGTGCCTTGGTTTTCGAACATTTCAGAAGCCAAATGGACTTCCGGAACTGATTAAGTTTGGTACTTTTGTTTTTGCTATTTATTTTGTGTTTGTGCTTTTTCGATTAATTTGTTTTTGTGACTGTGTGGAACTCAGTTCAGCTGCTGATTGATTGATTGTGTGACTGCGGAAATGGATAAAAGCACTGACTATCAACAGTGCAGGCTAGGGAAAAGATTAATTTTAATTTTTATCATCTACAGTACTGTCTTATTTATTTTATTGTACAGTACATTGATTATTGCTTTCATTTTATGGATCAATGGTCTTGTTGGATAGTAAAATCCATGCTAAATTGCTGTTTTAGGGGTGGTTTTTAAAAGTCTGGAGTGGATAATAATAATAATAATAATAATAATAATAATAATAATAATTATTATTTATACCCCGCCCATCTGGCTGGGTTTCCCTAGCCACTCTGGGGTAATTCATTTTACATTACTTTCTATGGGAAAAGTAATGTTTTCCTTGGTTTTGGAATGCTTTGGTTTTGGAACTGACTTCCGGAACGGATTAAGTTTGAGAACCAAGTTACCACTGTATTATCTATGGCAGCTCCCAGGATGCACTTCCTTTTTATGGAATCCATGCCACAATATGGCCCCTTATCCATTGAGCAACATGGTGGTTCTCCTTTCAGCTTTTAAGAATGACATCCCTATAGCACATTTCCAAGCTGTTGGGGCCTTTAAAGGTCCTCAGGTATGGAGGCTGACCTTACAGACTTGCCACCACCAGGGCTCTATCAATAACCAGGGCTCACCCATTCCCCAGAGAGGTGGGTACTAGATAGCCCCTCTTAATAGCTTTCTACCTGCACGCCTATTGTTCTTGGTTTGTGTTAGCTTACTTGAGAACTTGGGGTTTGTTGGGTCACTAAGGTGAAGGGCAAAGTTGTTTGCCCTGACTACCTTACCCTGCTGCCAAACATGCCCGTCTGCTGCCTTAACTTGTCTGCTACCTGGATGCGTTGCAACTGTTCCTCAGTCTGACCCACTCCTTCTCTGTGGCAGCAGTGGAGCTGTGCCCAGAAGCGATGTCACCCCCACCCCCAGAAGCTGCTCCTCAGTCTGACCCACAAGAGGTATCATTTTTGAAATACCAGTTTAACTATCAGTTCCTGCCGAGCAATTCCAGAAGCAGTATAGAAATCCCTCGTCCCTCTCACAAAACTACAGCTCCCAGGGTCCCCAGGGAGAGGAAATTAAACTGATTAAGTCTGATGCATAGATATGCCCTTAGAGAACTGCCTTCAGTGAGGTTTAAATTACCTCCGAGCCTCTTTCTCACTAGTTGTGTGAATATTTGATTGTTATAAATGCAGAAGAGAAAGCAGAAGGGAGGCATTTGTAATGCAAATGAACATTGCCAGCTTTACATTTACAGTACAAAGTAAAATTGCACCGGGGATGGAAATATGTCAGTTTTGGTTCTCTCCGTTTCTCATTTTTCCATCCGTAAGTTCTGTTCTCCACATTTTGCGTGAATCTGAAGGTCTTTAAAAAACAAACAAACATCATGAAAACACATCAGCAAATTTCTCCTTTTTATATGTAGTTTTGACTATCGTGCACATTTCACCCCAACACAATGCATTTCAATATTCTACTTTCTCTAATACCTCCATTTTTATGCACACTTGACTATACTTGAATGGGCAGCCTTTGGCAAGCCACAGAAGCCAAACACAAGTGTGTGGTCATCCTATGCAAAACTGCGTGCACAAAATGCTAACAGTAAACCCCCCAAATGCAGGAAGTATGAAAGTGGATGGATAGCCAGACATCCCAACCTCTCTTTTCCTTCCTCTACTGTGCCTCATGGGTGTATTCTTATTGTATGGCTAATTGTAGTTAAATATAATGTGTGGATGGTATTGTCAGGCTTCAGGGAATCGGCTTCCTTCCCCCCTTGGCAGCAGATAAGCAGAACAAAGGAAAAGGAGTCTTCTTACCAGTTAGAAAATTTAATGATCACAGCGAGAGATCAAAGAATCCATTTCCTAGGAATGGCGGTGCTCCCAATTAAGGGTTCCACCCACATCCTCCCTAGTCACCCATGTCACTACTGTGTCTTGTAACCTGAGCTCATAACCACTGTGCTTTCTGTGCTGCTGCCTTATCTGCTCTTCTTGACCTTGGACTGAGCAGATGAACGCTTTCCAGAGAAATTGAGTCTGTTAACTCTTTCTCTTCCAGTGCTTCTTCTCCAAGCTGTTCCCCATCCAGTATTTCCCAGCTTCCGCCTTCTGAACTATGTCCCTCTGCAAGCCACTGTTCCAAATCTATACTGTCCTCCTGCTCCTGGGAAGATTCAGGATCTGGAGCAGGGAGAGGGGGAGGCTCCTACCATTCCTCCTCAGTGCAGCCCTCCTCAGCATGGTCCCTGACAGGTATATATTTACTTTTTAAAAGAACATAATTATAGACAATTGGGGGGGGCCAGGGAAATAGAACACAACCTCCCCGGGGCAGAGAATAGCCAAGAAGACAGGTCTTTGCCTCAAGGAGCTTACAAGTTTGATTTTGACTGCCGGTGAGATGACAAAAGTGACAACATTTTATTACTAAATAATGGTAATCATGCAGTCTTGAAACAAACTTCACAGGTAATGTAAATAACCCCAACGGAAATGCTTCAGGCTAAGCAAGTGGAAGAAAGGAAGTTACAGCCTTCAGTTTGGCTGTTCAAGTTGGCAGGTTGTTTTTTAACTTGAGCGCAGGTGTATTTAAACTCTGCTGGTATGCTTTGATCGCAGAAATGAAAACGGGTGAAAAATCCTCACCCTTATAACGAGGAACATTTTTCAGACTTTCCTGTCCCCAAAATTAAAGGGACGTTATGGCTTGGAAGCCTATAAATTAAATATCAGCTGGTCTGCAAGATTAATATCTATGTAATAGTGATACACCAGCCCTCAATAAAAAGAGTTTTAATAATCAATTAGTATAATAGAAATTAAAGATGGAAAAGACCTATTAGGAGGTCATCCAGTCCATCCCTTGCCGGTACCAAATTGCTCCCTGGAGTATATTCAGTACTTTAATACACATCTGTCTTATTAAATCTAAGTTTAATGCAAGGTTAAGCATATTGCAGACACTTAAAGCATTCCTAGAATATGTAATATCCCTTCCGCAATGAGGCTCCTCATAGACTTTTGGTCACGTCTCACGTTCTTTACAGAATTTTATCATAGCTCGAGTGCACCAATATATCTACGCAGAGTTATTCGGCAAATTGAACTTTAATGTGGGACAACCTTCAAAGTAGGTCAATTATTAGATCAAAGTGCTTTGAGTGTCTCTCACGGATCACGGTTTCCCGTGGTTCGGTGACTCAAGGCAATCGTATTTTAGTCAGTTCCTCAGAGCGCTGAAAGTTTTCTAACACATCAACTTTGACATCAATTAAAGATTCAATTTCTTTCCATTGAAAGATTTAACTCTTCAAACTTTCTCTGTTCTGTGGAACTAAATCTCCTCCTCCCCCCCCCAAGCCGCCCAATATATTAGGCAAGCATGAATTACTTTAAAAACACTAGGCCCAGATTCCGAAGGTGCGATGAATCACGTCTTAAGCATATGTTGACCTTTTTCAAAGGAGAGAACCCCCAAGGTTGTTGACCTTTTCTTTAAGGAGATAGTTGTTTACCTTTAGAACGATTGCAGGACACAGGGACTCACAGCACCAACCAATTGGGGTGCCAGCGCAGCGCCCCACACACAGGGGTGTACAAAGGTGGGTGCGTGTTCCATGCTGGGGGGGGGGGGAGAAACAAAATGTCGAGCGGCACAGTTGCCACACTGTCCGTCCACTGCCCCCCCCCCCGGTGCATGACGGCTAACTGTTTCGGCTGTGCGCACAGCACCCGGAGCGCTGTATAATATTGTGGGCACTGCGCAACACATCCTGTTGTGTGCGCCAGGATGCGGGTACCTTTGCTGGCTTTCCCGCTGTCGGCGCACGCTCCGAGCACCGCCCAATGATGGGGAATGCAAGCGGCAGTGGAGGGGAAATCTCCGGACAGGATCTGCGCACTCCTATTCGTCAGGATATGTTGCTGCCATCGGCACTGTCGGTGCACGGCCGATCCTGTCCGGAGATGTTTCCTCCACTGCCGCTTGCATTCTCCGTCATTCTGCACTGGCACCCCACATTGGGCAGCGCTGGGAACATGGACCAACAGCGGAAAAGCCAGCAAAGGAACCTGCAGTTCGGCGCATGCAACAGGATGCGCCGCGCAGCATCCACAACGTTACACGGTGCTCCTGGCGCGGTGCTGAAACAGTTAGCCACCATGCAGCTGGGGCAAGGGCTGACAGCTGAGCGGAACAGAGCCCGCCAGAGGAAAGAGCCGCCCGTAGCAGAAGAGCCCGTGGCGCTCCGCTCAGCTCAGCTATTGGTGGCTCTTCCCTGGACTCCAACACTCAGCCCTGGACTCTTGGGCTGGTTCCCCTGAGAGCCCAGTGCCCAGGTGCCGTGCACCCCTAGCACCCCTAGCACCAATAGTTAAGACAGCCCTGCCCTGCCCTACACAAATACATGGTGGAGTCCCTAAGATGGTTGGACAGTGTCTTGTCAGCCTCCTGGCAACTCCTGCAGCCAAGCTGGTGCCAAACATATTGCTCTGCTTTCCTGTGGACCACATAAGCAAGGCCAAAAGGGGGCGTACTGTCATCTGGGCAGCCCAGGACCTCCATACGCACCACTGCCCAGGCTAGCACTTTGGGGACGTCATTTCAGTGCTGCTAATGCAGGGATTTGACTTCACCCCGGAGGTGCACTCCACTGTCTCTTGAAGCAGATAGATGCCAACAAGAATGGGGAGGGGGAGAATGCCACGTTGAGCTCCTTGGAAAATAGGTAAAGGGGCCCCTGACCATTAGGTCCAGTTGTGTCCGATTCTGGGGTTGCGGCGCTCATCTCGCTCTATAGGCTGAGGGAGCCAGTGTTTGTCTGCAGACAGCTTCCGGGTCATGTGGCCAGGATGACAAAGCCGCTTCTGGCGAACCAGAGCAGCGCATGGAAACGCTGTTTACCTTCCCGCTGGAGCGGTCCCTATTTATCTACTTGCACTTTGACGTGCTTTCGAGCTGCTGGGTGGGCAGGAGCTGGGACCGAGCAACGGGAGCTCACGCCGTTGCAGGGATTCGAACTGCCGACCTTCTGATCAGCAAGCCCTAGACTCTGCGGTTTAACCCACAGCACCACCTGGGTCCTGTCCTTGGAAAATAAGGCATGATAAAAATGTAACAGTGAAATAAATGTAATGATCATCAATTATTATTAGCTCGCTAGAACTGACCTCAATTTTTGTATTACTGTTATTATTTATCTCTTATATTTGTCAGTCACTTTATCTCACCTAGGGCAACCGAAAGCTACTTACAAGCAAACAGATAGACATTAATCCCCACATTTCTGTATTACATGGAAGTTCCAGGTTATCCAAGCCATGCATGGGCCCAGTTGTTTGCAAGTTAACTGTCTTTCCTCATGCACAAACCAACCTCATGCACAAACCAGAATGCGGCAGCTAGACTGGTGACTGGGAGCGGCTGCCAAGACCACATAACACCGGTCTTGAAAGATCTACATTGGCTCCCAGTACGTTTCCGAGCACAATTCAAAGTGTTGGTGCTGACCTTTAAAGCCCTAAATGGCACCGGTCCAGTATACCTGAAGGAGCGTCTCCACCTCCATCTTTCTGCCCGGACACTGAGGTCCAGCACCGAGGGCCTTCTGGCGGTTCCCTCGTTGCGAGAAGCCAAGTTGCAGGGAACTAGGCAGAGGGCCTTCTCGGTGGTGGCGCCTGCCCTGTGGAACGCCCTCCCAACAGATGTCAAAGAGGAAAACAAGTACCAGACTTTTAGAAGAAATCTGAAGGCAGCCCTGTTCATGGAGGCTTTTAATGTTTAATAGATTATTGTGTTTTATTTTTCTGTTGGAAGCTGCCCAGAGTGGCTGGGGAAACCCAGCCAGATGGGCGGGGTATAAATATAATATTATTATTATTATTATTATTATTATTATTATTATTATTATTATTATTATTACCTATAAGAACGCACCACAACTACTGCTATTTATTCATGTGTGAATTGGTCTTCTGCTTCTCCCAGCACAGGACAAAAATTAGTGTAAAGCAACCAAAACAATCTAGTACGTATCAGGTTAAAAATAGTTTTAACACAGGAAACTGAAATTTATCAGAGGGATGGCCTTTTGTAGGAAGAAACACCTCTGAGTGCTCTGTTGAAAATTCACCTTGTTATTCCTGGGTCGTAAGGCACTTCGAGCTGCCCTTTGAGCTCACCTGGCACAATCAGAATGATACTTCAACCCTTTTAAAAGTTAATAAACTCTGCTAAACTAGCAAAAATGTCATCCAATGTGGGACTTTCAGAGCTACAAGGCAAAAACGTGACTAGACACAGGCCTTCTTTCATTGCAGTCCTGAACCCCTCAGTTATGGGATGTGTTTACCCATAATCTGAAGAAACAAACAAGACTTTGTCTCTTCCAAACCCAGAATATATTCTTATCTTCAGGGAAGGATCTTCTGGCAAACAATTCCCATTTGCTCTATAAGCTGCTATTGTTAAATATTTAGCAATCTACAAATGTTCCAGATAAAAAATAAATTAAATAAACGCAGCACATGGGGCAAGAGAGCACTCATGAACATACCCTTTTGTTCATTTCACTTCTCCCTCAGAGGAAAGCCAAGGTACACCATCCTTTTTTGTGGCAATTTATACTTTTATCTGGAATCTTCTACCCAAATTTTCTTATCATCATTATTATAGAAAGACAGAGTATCAATGTCTGAATAAATGAAAGCATCTTTATAAACTCAGCCCTAAAAGTGTAACCTGTGATGTGATTTTTCAACTACCAAAAGATTACACACTGTTCAAATTTCGTACTACCTTTGCCTGCATTTGGGATCTAGAGGAATCCATTCCCATTATTTCCCTCCCATCAAGTGTTTTTTTGAAGGAGGTTGTTGAGTTCTGCTACTGCCAGAAGAGAGAAATGCAATGGAGGAAACCTCTTCCCAAACATCGTGAGACTTCATGGCTATGATAATGAAACTCCCAACTCAAAGGATCTTCTTCTCCTTATTTACGAAGGATAAATCATTATGACAGTCAATCCATTTTTAGAAACCCGATTTCATCCCTTTGCCACAAAATACTGCAAATAAGTTTATATAAAGAAAAATCAGATACCTTCCACCTGGTATGCTGCTGTGGCTGCGCCCCAAGCAAATGGTTTGGGGAATTTCGGATTCCAGCTGGAGTCTGCAGAGGAGTCAAGGGTCCTGGATGCACTAGAGAGAGCGGAGGCCATGATCCTAGGATGGTCTATCTCTTTGTCAATCAGCGAATGCTTACTGTTTCCTGCCTGCTTTTGCCCCAAGGAGATTTTCTGTCAGTCAGAGAGGATAGAAGAAGTGACGTATCCGTTCCAGCTCTCTAGAATAAATCTTGCTTCGTTTATAATAGCTTGGATGCCCAGGGTTCAGAGAGCAGCATTTTATCTCCAGTGCTTCTGTTGAAGAGGGGAGAGAGAGAGAGATTAAACAAGGACTTTGTCTCACACACAGTGTGTTTCTTAAGAATTTTCTCTTGCAGAAAAAGGTGCCTGCTCCTAGTGGAGACCAGCATGCTTTAAGAAAACAGTTTTCTACCTCCTCCAAAAATACAAGAGGATGTTAAGTACAGTGGTACCTCTAATTATGAACTTAATTCGTTCCGGAGGTCCGTTCTTAACCTGAAACTGTTCTTAACTAGAGGTGTGTTTTCGCTATTGGGGCCTCTTGCTGCCGCTGCGCCGCAGGCACACGATTTCTGTTCTCATCCTGGGCATACCTGCCAAGTTGCTGTCAGAGAAATAAGGGACCGGGCAGGAAATAGCAGACCGGATGTAGCGCTGGCGCTATTTTGGAACTGGGCGGAGCATGCTCAGAAGTGACTTTTGATGCTGCTTTGCCCAGTTCCAAAATGGCCACCGCGCCAGAAGTCACACTGCAGCCATTTTGGAACTGGGCAGAGCAGCATCAAAAGTCGCTTCTGAGCATGCTCCGCCCAGTTCCAAAATGGTCGCCGCGCCAGAATAAATCGGGAAAAAACAAAAAAATCCATTTTTTCAGCTAGGAACAGCTGGAAAAACGGGGATTTCCCGGGGAAAACGGGAGACTTGGCAGCTATGATCCTGGGGCAAAGTTCGCAACTCGAGGTAACTCTTCCAGGTTAGCAGAGTTTGTAACCTGAAGCGTTTGCAACCTGAGGTGTTTGCAACTTGAGGTACCACTGTATTCAAAACACTCCAAACTTTAACAAAAGAACCACCACACCAGCAGCTCTAAGGAACCACGGAACTTGATCGCAGTTTGGTTATACTATGGTTTGGAGCCTCACATATGAACCAAGTCCCTGCCTTAACTATGGTTTATTTGGCCACCCCCAGAGGGGGGGAACCTGCCCTGTCAGCCCTCCCTATTTGTCCCACGAGGCCTTTTGGGGAAAGTCACACCCACCCCACATCTAACATGCCTGTTCCTTCCTTGACCTTCTGTTAGAAGTACGTTGGGCCAATCCAAGTCCAGGTGGCTAAAAAGGCAGCTCAGTGCAGGCAGCCACAGAATAATAATAATAATAATAATAATAATAATAATAATAATACTCTGGGCGGCTTCCAGCAAACATTAAAATACATCAAATATCACAGATTAAAAACTTCCCTAAACAGAGCTGCCTTTAGGTATTTTCTAAATGTCAGGTAGCTGTTTATCTCTCTGACCTCTGATGGGAGGGCGTTCCACAGGGCAGGTGCCGCTACCGAGAAGGCCCTCTGCCTGGTTCCCTGTAGCTTTGCTTCTCGCAGTGAGGGAACCGCCAGAAGGCCCTCGGCGCTGGACCTCAGTGTCCGGGCAGAACGATGGGGGTGGAGACGCTCCTTCAGGTATACTGGACCGAAGATATACACCTGGCGGCATTAGTGCCATCAACAGAAAAAGGAGCTGATGAGGCCGATTTGCTTCTGTTCCTTCCTTCTCACAGTCCATGCCATCGCAAAGCCACCCAGAAGGATATTGGCTAGTACAACAACAATTCTCTCAGCACATACACTGGTGAGCCATTGTAGTCAACCTAACCTCGACTGCCCACAGGTCTAGGAGTATTGTACAGGAAAGGAGATCAGTTTTCTTGCCTCCATTCTCAAGTACTAAAGCAGTCGGAAGGAAACGCTAAAGCATTGTTGGTCCCCATTCTGCCCTCCAACCCAAGAATGCAAAGACTTTTGTCGCGTAAGACAAAACTCAAAGGTCTCCAGTAGCTCAGATATATTTTAAAAAACAACACACTAGATGGCACTATTGCAACTTTATTGTTCAGACACGGAAAGAAACTATTTCCCCTCTTGACAGTAATAAAAACACACCCCTACTGATTTATGCTAAGGTCGTTATTCATGTTTATTGGGCCGCAGGCAACACATCGCTTTGAGGGGTGGGGTGGGAGAAGAAAAAAGTCAGACTCTGTTAAGTGAATTCCAGACTTGTGTCATGTTGCTTTCCTTTACATGGAAACCTTTGACTCGGGGAAACATTTGCCCAGCAGCTTTGATCTACGGCTGCAAATCAGTGGTATGTATTATGTGTATAACTGGGAATGGCACTGGATTTGGCCAAACCCCATGGTGCAAGATTGCGTGTCTTATTTTAGCAACACTATTTCTTAAAGGGTTAAAAAGCAAGCAACTGGCAAAACTTCACGAACCCTTGTAGATATTGCACGGTAACTAGATCTGCATCATATAAATCTTGCTCAGCCCTGCAGGCCCTGTGGAATGAATTTCTATCCCTCCTTTCTTCCAAACTCAGGTTGTCATAAATACTTTCTCCACAATTTACACTCACAACGTCCCAGTGAAGTAAGTTAGAGAACAAGCAGATCAAGGTCACCCTGTAAGCCAAGCACAGATTTGAACATAGGTCTCCCTGGCAGAAATCCAGGTCACGAGACATTATAACATATTGGCCTACCTAAGAAGACATCTTGAAAACTTAATTTAAGTTTGCAAATCAGATAGCTTTCAAGTCCAGTGGTAGAAGTAAATTTTTCCGGTTTCCCTGACTACTTTAGCAATGGTAGGTTGTTGGGTAATACAACTGCACACGACATTGTCAGCGCTCACTGCTAATTTATGTGGACATAAAAAGTGAGTCAAAGCTTATTTGTTGTTGTGACCATCCTTGTCATTTCAACCAAAAAGGAAATAAAAGTATTCTATGCATACTGTGCAGAATATTCATAGATACACCACTACATATAATACAGTGGTACCTCGACTTACGAAGGCGGTCCATTCTGTGGTGCTCTTCATAAGCCGAAGCCTTTGTATGTTGAAGTGTCCATTTTGTGCATGCGCGAAGTGCGATTTTGCGCATGCGCAGAACACGCATGCGGCGAAAATACTTCCGGGTTTACTGACTGCGTAAGTCGAAACCTTCAGAAGTCGAGGCATTTGTAAGTCAAGGTACCACTGTACAGTGATAACCAATTTATACACATATATCTTGAAATTTAGTGAGTCTCAAACTACCCAAACCACTGGGACTGGTTTGTTACATTTTCTTACACAAATTCCAAATGGAAAGCATTAAGCAATTGCTGTGATACAGCCAGGTTTTAGGAGAACACTGACTAGCATACTTTACAGAAATCTGCTTAAACTGGACATAAACACTCCTGTTGATTGAAACGAAGGGTGATGATACACAACAACTTTGGGGTGGGGGGGGGGAAGCCATTAATGCATTACAGAGAAATTGTATTGCTTCTGATTCTATTTAGCTTGCTTCATTAATGTTCTGGAAGAGGGAGGAAATGGCAGATTAATTAAATTTGCAGATATTAAGAGTGGGAGGAGCGGAGACATTAGAAACATGGGCAGAATTTAACAATGCTATTCACCTTGGAAAGTGACAAACTACTGCATCTGGCAGGAATCTGGGGGCAGGGGAGGAGGTAGAAGACACAAAAGACTTCATGGCAAGAGAGAAACCTGACAGGAGTCGGCCATTCCAGCCTATGGAAAATGGTGCCACTGGATGACTCAAGATGATGATAAACTGGCTCTGTGGTCCACGATGACTCTGGCACCCAGGTCCAAGTGCTGGCAAGCTCCACCTTCCCACAGTTTGAGAGGCAGCAAGGAAGAGAGTGGCACAGGGCCAGCTTCAAGGGTTGGCTTCTGACATCAAAGGACTACAGTGACAGAAGGAATAGGAAATCAGTTGCTGAACCTCACTTCTGGTTGATCCCCACAATACCCAACAGCAAAGGGCAATGAAAGCCAGGCAGAGGCCGGGCCAAGTTGGAAGCAGGTTATGCATCAAGAGTAGATGTCATGTGTCTGCATTTGAAATTCAATAGGCATCAGGCGTATTTTGCACCTGGCTATAGACCACTTGCGACCAAGAAGAAGAAGAAGAGTTTGGATCTGATATCCCGCTTTATCACTACCCTAAGGAGTCTCAAAGTGGCTAACATTCTCCTTTCCCTTCCTCCCCCACAACAAACACTCTGTGAGGCGAGTGAGGCCGAGAGACTTCAGAGAGGTGTGACTAGCCCAAGGTCACCCAGCAGCTGCATGTGGAGGAGTGGGGATGCAAACCCGGTTCACCAGATTACGAGTCCGCCGCTCTTAACCACTACACCACACTGGCTCAAACCAAGAATGGCACTGGACATCTCCACCATCTGGAGGTGAATGCCTGGGGATCTGGATTGTTTTTCACACCTAGCTTATATATCAAAGTTTCTAACACTGGTCAGTGTGCCTGGAGGTTAAGCAAAAGTTTGGTGGTTCAAGCCCCACAGGGATGGCTGTGGGCAGGATTCCTGCATTGCAGGGGGATGGAAAAGATGACCCTTGGGGTCCCTTCCAACTCTATGATTCTATTTGCTGTCACTGAATCTCCACAAAAGCCAACTCAGCATCCAGAAGGGAGGAATGTGTGGCAGCATGCCCGGCTAACCAGGATTCAGAAACAACCTCTTGCTGAGGTCACATGCAGAGAGAAGCTTGTTCCCATCTTCAGTTCTGGCTTCAGTTCTGAGGAAGGGCCAGGTTTCTGAACACTTGACTGAACAGCTGCCTTATACCAACTCAGACAACTGGGTCCATCTAGCTAAGTATAAGGTAAAGGGACCCCTGACCATTAGGTCCAGTCGTGAGCAACTCTGGGGTTGTGGCGCTCATCTCGCTTTACTGGCCGTGAGAGCCGACGTTTGTCCGCAGACAGTCTTTCCAGGTCATGTGGCCAGCATGACTAAGCTGCTTCTGGTAAAACCAGAGCAGCGCACAGAAATGCCTTGCCTTCCCACCGGAGTGGTACCTATTTATCTACTTGCACTTTGATGTGCTTTTGAACTGCTAGGTTGGCAGCAGCTGGGACAGAACAACAGAAGCTCACCCCGTCGCGGGGATTTGAACTGCCAACCTTCCGATTGGCAAGCCCAAGAGGCTCAGTGGTTTAGACCACAGTGCCACCTTTGTCCCTCAAAAAGAGTCACACTGCCCATAAATAAATAAATATAGTCCTAATACAGTTTCTGTGAGTGGTGGAGCATGGTTGGGTTGTCAGCCCTGCAAAGCAGGCCAGTGTTGCAAGTCCTGGGGGGGGCGGTCAAATGTCAGGAGGGTAGTATACGGCAGCCTTGCAAATCTCCTGGCATATTGAGATTTTTAAAGAAATGTTGGGCAATGGGGCTGTGAGGGTGAGAACAATAGCAGCATAGGCTGTGAGCAGGGAATTGGGTGAAAAATTGGGGCAATTCCAGTGTTTGGGGGATTTTTTTTATCACAAAAACATTCTGTGGGGCAAGTGTCCTTGGTGTCACTGCTACCATCCACCCAGACTGGCCTGTTCTTCCTTAGGGGGGGAGAACAACAACCTCCTTGGCCAAGCCATTGTCGTAACCTTTCTCAAGCTTCTTCCATCCTTCCTCCCTTTTCTGCCACGTCCCTCTGTGACATTAGAGCAGCTTAGCCACTTGTTCCTACAGTTTCCATGCTTGCACTACAAATTGCCTCTTACTTTTATATAGGTGGCATACGATCCTCCGGTGAGTCAGCTGCAACAGTCTGCAAGGGAGTAGGTAACGCAGCTTTCCAAAAGATTTGTGCAATACCGTAATACGGCAAGTATTTTTTCCCACCCACCCTCTTCTTTCCTAAGAAACACTTGTTTATTGTGCATGCTGTGGTTTTTTTTTTGCCTGCAAAACATTAATGGGCGCTTTTTTCCAAGCACCTGCGAAGCAAGATAAGTAGCACAGCGGTAGTTTAATGTGACAAAGTAATCTAAACGCCTATTTGAAATCTAGTAAATACAGGTTATTCTCTTTTTTTTAATGACTTAATGCTTTTATGCTATTTGGTGTTCCAGGCATTATTAAAGATGTGCAGCGATGCTTGGAGATGATTATCTCGTTCTGAGAATATCACAAAACACATACCTGCCCCAAAGCTGAACTAATGGAATGAGAAAGAGAGAGAAAAGATCAATGCTGCTCCTCTTCGGCATGGCTGTCCGTTACTTGATTTGGACACGTAAATGAAAGAGAGATTAAAGGATACAGTACTTAGAATGGCGCAGTGCTGCCTTTTAAATATGATTATCTTAGAGGTCGCCTGCTCAACAACAACAAAAAAAGTCACTGGGATAGATCCAGTATCTCATTCAATTTCAGCTTTTTTGATCGCATCCTTTTTTAGTTTCAGTTCAGAGCAATTGGAACAGATGCGCAGTAAAGATTAAACCACACATATATCCTCTTTCTCCCTGATGAAGATAATTGAAAACACCATGAAAAAGTGGAGTTTAGGGTGAAACAGGTGGCTTTCCTAAACTTTCCTGGAAAAGCGGACACTTCTCCCATTTTCAGGCAAAAAAATTGCCAAAGTATTTCGCAGAAAAGGTGGCAAAGTTGGCGAAATCCTCTTAATACATTCTTGCCAAATACTCAAGAAGCGAGGGAAATTATCTTAGCGCTGGAATACTCACCATTATTCCCTCTCGGATTGTTTTTCTGAGTCAGTTTGCACATTGAAATTAAAATAATCAACTGTATGTGGACCGGATATAGAGATGGCTGCAATGCCCAGTTTTCCACATTGCCTATGGATATTGTCCAAGCAATGTAGGATTATGTTGTCAATCTAAGCACATTTCTCATACTTTCCTGTGAATCTGCATAATTTGTGCACCTTCTCAATTCTGCTCACAGTAAACCTAACATAGATATGCACACATTGATCTGCGCAGCATGCGCATAATGTCCATTGTGCTTTTTTGAAGTCATTCTTTTCGTGGGGCAGCACCTGCCGCTGTGGAACTCCCTGCCTCTTGACATTAGGCAGCTGCCTTCGTTATGCTGTACCAGATACCTGCCAAACAAATCACACCTTATGATTTAGTTATATTTGTTTTGAATGTTTTGTTCACTTTTATCTTAGTTTTTAATGATGGTCTTGCTTTTAATTGCCTGGTGGATTTAAGTTGTTTTATATATAATTGTCAACTGCTTGGAGATATTTTGTATTCAGCAAGCAGTTTATAAATTTCCTAAGTAAATAATGCCTATGTGGTTAATATACAAAGAGAGAAAGAGAGCTTTTTTCACCATCTACCAGTGGCAAACAGATACAGTGGTACTGAGGCGTTTGTACAACCAACCTTCTTCAGTGACATTTACTCGAGTTCTTTCATAGGCCAAACCCTGATTTTTTCCATTCCTTTGGTCGTCCAAGTATGAAGAGATCTATTCCAGCATTTGGAAGTATCCTAGCCAGCACAAAAATAGCACAGTAACTATTGAAACGAGGCTAGAAAATATTAAATTGATACAAAAGCCATGGTTTTCCATGGGTGTTTCCCCACAAACAGGGTTTTGCTTTTGCAAATGCATGCAGAGAAGTAACTATGTGCTCTTTATTGCTTTACTTGTCATGGTTCCACTTTTATTTGCAAATGTCATACAGAGCATTCAACATGTGCTCTTTGCCACAGCCTTCAGCTCCTTCATGCCGACGTCAGTTTATTGCTAGAATCCTTTTCCATTGAAAACCATGCTCCTTGGCCGCATTCTCAAGTTACAAACTATGGTTTAAATGTGTGAATGGGCGTTTCTCTCCTGCTCCCCCTGGTGCGGAGGTCCTCCTTTGTCCTCTGCCAACCTGAAGCAATTTCTGACCTTCTGCCTGTCCGTAATCGTGTCCTACTGCTTTTCTGTTTCTTACCTGCTGGCCTTCAAAATGAACCCTCGGTTACTTCCTTCTCTCAGACATAGGCTAAGGCTTCACACATTTTACCAGAGGGTGTACAGTGGTACCTCGGTTTATGAACACAATTGGTTCAGGAAGTCTGTTCATAAACTGAAGCGTTCATAAACTGAAGCGAACTTTCCCATTGAAAGTAACGGAAAGTGGATTAATCTGTTCCAGACGGTCCGCAGAGTACTTAAACTGAAGCGTTCATAAACTGAAGCGAACTTTCCCATTGAAAGTAATGGAAAGCGGATTAATCCGTTCCAGATGGTTCCGCGGAGTACTCAACCTGAAGCGTACTTAACCCAAAGCATGGGTGTAATTGGTTCCAGAAGTCTGTTCATAAACTGAAGCGAACTTTCCCATTGAAAGTAATGGAAAGTGAATTAATCTGTTCCAGATGGGTCCGCGGCGTTCGTAAGCCGAAAATTCGTAAACCGGGGTGTTCATAAACCGAGGTTCCACTGTATGCACCTTCTCTGAATCACTCACCCTGAGAAACAGTCTTACAAAGTTGCTTTTGGTTTCAATCAAAATCCCTGAGGGGGTACGTGCCTTGATAAGCGACCACAAATTCCACGTCAAATTCCACTTTAGCTGACAATCTGGTAGCCCATCAAGAGTGACCAGGAGCCATTGTGACCATTTCAGTCCATCATACTTTGCAGCCCATACAGACGAGTGAGCCTTGAAGCACATTCATTGCAAGGCCTCTGGTGAGCTTTGATTCCTGTCCCCTTGTCAATGTTTGTTCAAGGAGCTTTCTGCAGAAAGCTGTGTTTGTTCAAGAAACTTTCCGCAGAAGATGTGAGGAACAAGGTCACAAAGCAGTGGGAAACTCCACTTTGCAAGGGCCACTGAAAAGAATGTGTCTTAAGTCACCTTCATATGATCCACAAGACTTTCTTTATATAAAAAAAAGTATCTGAGAATACTTAAGGGAGATGTCTGAATACTGAGCTATACATTCTCCCCCACCCGCCCCAATAGCTATGGCAATCAAGTGTTGGCCAAATGCCCAGAACAGGCCCAAGACAGGTTTGTTCTGTAATAAAGCCTGCGATTGTTAAAAAGCTGGATTAAAAGCTTCTGACATACCTCTGGAAACTGGCACGAGAGGGTTTTAAAGCAAGAAAGCAACTATTGTTCCCGTCAGAGATGAAGACAGATTGAAGATAAGAAGAGAGCTCGGAGCATTGTCTTCAGACGCACTCCAAGTTTGCCTTCAAACCTGAACTGGCAGACAAGGTGGCAACTTGAATCCTGGTGGAAAGTCCTGCAACCTTGCCTTAGCCCACTAACTCTATGGCAATTGGTTCATTCTGTTAGGCAGGGGATGAAGGAGAGGTGGAACAAGACCGCAGGCTTCAACTCAACATTTGTGTTATCAGTAGAGCTTGCATTTCTGGTTGTAGACTTGGATCACAACAAACAGACTGAGTTTTTGTTTTGTTTTTTAAAGTTGATTCTTTCTCTAGCCTTTTTTATGCAGAAAGCAATAAAATCATGCACATGGCTCAGAATTTTCTCAGCACATGGCCATGCTGAAAGTCAGAGTGTTTTCTTCTCCCGTCCCTCCAAAATATACACATTTGAAGTCCTAAATAATAGGCCACAATAACTTATGTATAAATTTCTTCCACGAGTCTGACCAAAAACTCAGGTGCAGACAACTGACTTCAGGTCCCTTCACACCCGATGGCCGCCCATCATGCCTGCTTTTAGAGGGACAGAAAGGGCAGTATTATTTCGATACTCTTTTCCAAATCTGGTTAGAAATCAGCATTTACTACTGTGGCAGCTGTTTCTGGCCTCTTACAAGGTTGTAATTTATTTTTAAAGTTTTTAAATTTATGGTTAACTTCCATTCCTTCATTGTTGCAGGGTGCCATAAATACAGCAGCAGAATCATAGAATTGCTGTGCATGAATCTTTTTGCCGAATGTGGGGCTCAAACCCACAACCCTGAGATTAAGAATCTCATGCTCTACTGACTGAGCTATCTGTAGAAGAGAAATCATATCACCATTGCTTTTGTCCTAAGCGTACTTACAAAGAGGCAAGTCCATCTGGAAGCGAAGGGACTTATCTCAGTCTCAACACTGCTCTGACTAGCGGCTCTGCCACATTTCTAAAAATAAATAAATGCTTCTCTCCCACGGTAGTACATGTTTATTATACCCACAGGCCTGTTAAATATTTCCTACATCCAAATTGGCCCTCAGCAATTTCCTACTGAATGTCACAACTTGAAATTATTATCTTTGCTTTCGGCAACTCAGATACTGACAACTTTAAACTGCCAGATCATTCCGTTAGCACTCAGAATTGCTTCTCATATTACTTTTCCAACCTTTCCTGAGATGCACGTAGCAAAGTGCCAAGAATATGTCTATATTTGTAACATGGGAATAGTCTGTGACACATCCAGCAAACTTCCCAGAAGCTACTTAGACAGATGTGAGGTTGGGGGAGGGGGACAGGGGGTTAGCAGGAGGGGAATAAAATTGTTCCTTAAAGAGCCTAGACACATGAAACTCCCCCCGCCCCATGCAAGCAGTTCCAATTGTTTCTGGATAGGTTGTTGTTTAGTCGTTTAGTCATGTCTGACTCTTCGTGACCCCATGGACCAGAACACACCAGGCTCTCCTGTCTTCCCCTTTATTACTTTCTCCTTTTATACATGCCAAATCATCAGGCAGATTATCTAATTTCTCAACTGAAAGGGTAACACTAACTGGGCTAGAGCTGTTTCAGAAAAGTGTGGTATAGAGAGATATTTTCTGGCAGTCCACATCACCTTCTATTTGATTTGTTGTTGTTTAGTCGTGTCCGACTCTTCGTGACCCCATGGACCATAGCACGCCAGGCACTCAGTCTTCCACTGCCTCCTGCAGTTTGGTCAAACTCATGTTCGTAGCTTCGAGAACACTGTCCAACCATCTCGTCCTCTGTCGTCCCCTTCTCCTAGTGCCCTCAATCTTTCCCAACATCAGGGTCTTTTCCAAGGATTTTTCTCTTCTCATGAGGTAGCCAAAGTATTGGAGCCTCAGCTTCACGATCTGTCCTTCCAGTGAGCACTCAGGGCTGATTTCCTTCAGAATGGATAGGTTTGATCTTCTTGCAGTCCATGGGACTCTCAAGAGTCTCCTCCATCACCATAATTCAAAAGCATCAATTCTTCGGTGATCAGCCTTCTTTATGGTCCAGCTCTTACTTCCATACATCACTTCTATTTGATACCAAAGTTCAATTCCTGATAAATTTTTGATAGTAACCACAACATTTAGCAATTTTATATAGCAAATTTAAAGCATTCAGTGTGCTGCACATTCATGTTCCAGTGTACCTGCAAAGGGAACTGGGGTTATTGTCCCTTTATTGGGATGGAAGGGGGAGGCGGAGACAGAGAAGAGTGACTTTCAGACTCCTCTTGCTAGCCTTCCCCATATACTGCCTTTCCTCTGGCCAGGGGCAAAGCAAGGTGGGTGCGGTCCGCCCTGGATGTCACCTCCAGGGGGTGGTGGTGACAAAATGCTCTGCAGCACTCAACGTATGTGAGAGATGCTGTGGCTTTGGCATGCGCAGCCTTCCCATTTCTAAAATGGTCCGCCCGCTGGCTCCCCCTCAGCTGTAGGGCGATAGGCAGACTCCTCGTCGCAAGGGACACGATCTCCATCCAAAACAAAGCTCAACAACTCTAGCTCAAGCTGAACAACTTTGGCTCCCCCCCACCCAAATATGAAATAAAGTAAAACCATTTTTGCAGTCCCCCCCCAAAAAAAAATCATTGTGGAGGGGGTGACAAGAAATTTTCCGCACCGGGTACCACCTGACCTTGCTACGCCACTGCCTCTGGCATATTTTCTCTTCCAACCCTCCTTTCCTACTCTACCCTATTTCATTCCACTTGCTACCTCCTCAGGTTCTTGCTTCTCTCCTCGGCCCTTTCTGCTTACTTGTTTGACCCTCTCGAGAATTTAAAGCGAGTGACCAATGGCAGGCGAGACTTTTCTGCCTGACCTGCATTTTTTTTCTCACAGCAGGGCAGGTCAGCCAATCACTGTCAGAAGCTTCGTCGTGACAATACATTTTTACACAATACAATATAAAATTGCCTGACTAAACCATCTGCAGTCTAGAATCAGTACTACAGTCTTAACATTTCAGCAGTACAGTACGATGCTTTAAATACTAGATCAGGGGTCAGCAAACTTTTTCAGCAGGGGGCCGGTCCACTGTCCCTCAGACCTTGTGAGGGACCGGACTATATTTTTTGGGGGGAAATATATGAATGAATTCCTATGCCCCACAAATAACCCAGAGATGCACTTTAAATAAAAGCACACATTCTACTCATGTAAAAACACTAGCAGGCCCCACAAATAACGCAGAGATGCATTTTAAATATAGGGACACATTCTACTCATGTAAAAACACGCTGATTCCCGGACCGTCCATGGGCCGGATTTAGAAGGCGATTGGGCCGGATCCGGGCCCCGGGCCTTAGTTTGCCCACCCATGTACTATATGCTATAGCAATGTTGTGCAATGAAAAAATATGCCATTCGGAAATGTGACATCCTCAAGGCTACCATTTGAAACGACAGTGGAAAAATTAAGAAAATCCTCTGTTCCAACCAAGTTCAATTTCTTACTGAATTGACCCATGAACTACTGAATCATTAGCTTCTAAAAACCCAATTTTACCAGCCAATTATTCAGCAGAACATGACATGATCAATGATGCTGAAGGATTCAAGCGAGTTGTATTGATCAATTTTCTGTCTGTATATATGTGTATGTGAGAGAGAGAGAGTGTGTGTGTGAACAAAACACAACTGTCAGCTCATTTTGGTTCATTGCTGATAAAGTGATGTTTAAAACAATTAATAAAGTAACGCTTTGAACATGGGGGGCAAAAGCACTAATTGATATAAAAAAGTCAGAACACTAAGTGCTCAATTAATTAATAATTTTCCTACTAATTGATTTCTTCAAGTATTCTGGAGGGCAAAACTGAAGTGGTAGAGATCTATAATAATTGTCTCTCCATAATAGCTTAGCATTTGACACTCTTCTAAAAGGAACCTAAGGGAAGGAGCTAAAAGACCACTTAATCCCTCAAATCCATTTGCAATTATTCCAGAGATTTGGAGGGTGGGAGAGATCAGCAATAAGTAAATTCTCAATTGGTGCGTGTTTTGGACTCTCAGCTTTGAGATGTATCCTGAAACACCAGCATGTGGAGGATTCATCACAAAATAAAAATAAAATAAAATAAAAGAAGACCTCTGCCGCTGGAAAACCACAAGAGCAGTGAAAGGAGATGCTGTTAAGCAGTTCAAAATATACAGATATCACAAACAGATACCTCTGATTAATTCTGGTAGAGATAACCAACTGGACTCAGCAACCTGAAACAAGCAAGGCAAACCACAGTCACTAATTTTGCATTCCTCCCACCTCCCCACCTATCCCTTTCTCCATTTCCCTTTGTCTTGAAGTTGCAAGCCCAGTCGCGGTGTCACCGCCTGCCCTGCGGGTCAGTGTCTACATGTAAGATATGACTAATAAGCCAGGCAAACAACAATCTGGATTAAAAAATGGCCACAGCTTTATTGATTACCGATCTCGGTGGAATTTTGGCTCAGGCATCAAGTGTATATCCATTTCAGCCTCCTGCTGGGGGGTTGTGCCAGGATTATGGCCTCTCCAAGACGTCGATTGCTGAGTTGGCCGTCCTAAGGCCACCGGTGGGAGCCCTATGGCCCGTCTGCCGGACACTTGGCTGCAGAACAGGGACATCCACCAAGACCCCTTTAACAGAGTACCCTGAAAATTCCACGGGTTCAGGGCAGGGTGATGTATCACTTGACTCCACGCTTGAAGTCTAGGATTTCACCCCACACTTGAAGACGAGGATATCACCCAATGCCTTAACCACCCAAAGAGGCAAAACCTCTAGACCAGTCAATTTATCTACAAGGAACTTCCTTCCCGGCTCTTTCTTCATTTCCCTTGGTCCTTGCTCTATATTGCCTTTGCTTTGGTCCTAACAACCTTGCCGTCTGTTAGCCATGCCTCCATCACTCTCCACCACCAAGTTCTCCTTATATTTGATTAAAATAAACTGAACTCTCCCTCTCTCCCTCTCTCCCACACACACCAGGAAATAACCTGCTGTATTCATGTTAAATTGGATATCATGTCCACTTGGAGGCCTCATGGACCCATTCCCAAAGCCTTCCGAGACACTGGCATCGGGGCCTAAACATTTCGGAAACTGCAACCGCAAAAAAATAAATGCAAGTCCTTGAAAAAACAACGGCATCCTTTTAACAAGTGCTCTAAATTGTATCTGCTTCGCATATGACAAAGAGTTTTGTTTGGCCCAAAGCATTATCAGAAAGCAGTTTGCCTTGCTGTTGTCGGAAGGATGGTGTCAATATTTAACGGCTGTACAGCATGCAGCAGTTTTATTCTTTACCAAAATAGCACTGCAAAGTGACTTGCTAAGCCACCTTGTGTTATTGGTGCTATAGGATTTTCAAAGCAAAAAAACCAATACAAGGGATTAATGGTTAAGGTTATGCAAAATCCATTTAATCAGCATGGCTAATTTTAGCTTTAACTAAAGCTGCTGGCAATGGCATATGCATTTCGCTCTGGGGCTTTCCTTTTAAATAATGATAGAATACACTTTTAAAAGGTAAATCTATCTTAACTGAGGGCCTACCTAATGCTTTTTAATTGCTGAAGGAGTGATTTGAATAGCATTTGCATGAAGAAAAAGGAGGAATTCTTCAGAGGTGCCATTTCAAAACTGTCAAGTAAGCATTTCAGTTCTTTGCAGTTAGCTCATACCCTTATTGAATACTCAATAGGTAAGTAAAGCATCAACCAAGAACTTCACTTCTGGGGCCAATTATACAAATTATAACCCTTCACCTTTCAGGAAAAGACTGGGAAAATCCAAAACCTTGAAAGATAGATGGAAAGGAAAGTCCTAAACAACGGGTACGTTCCTCTTAGAAAAAATGCCCTTTTCTCAGCTCAAGACAGGGAGGTCAAGTATCCAGAATTATTTTACGGTGCAAGTTTTCTGTCTAATTGAAGAGTTACCACACAGGAGAGGATTTAGTTCTACATTAAGACTTTAAATCAAGTGTGAAGCGGATTAAGCCAAATGTTCAAAGCGTTATTATAAACTAGAGTTCTTTCAAACCAAGAAAGCCCAACAGGAAATGAAAGTTGTGTTCATTCCTTGCCGTTTCCATGTTTCCTGCTGTGATAGCAGACTCTGGAGAGCTGGGGCAGAACTACATATTACACACGGCTCTGGAACTGTGACCAAATACGGCAACATTATATTGAGTTTCCCACCTCCTGCTGACCTGTCTTTATATTTGTGCTGATTTGTGCTGATTCTTTATATTTTTTATCACAACATTCCCTCAAACAGGTGTTCAAAACACTGATGGAAGCAAAAAACCAATGCAATCTCATAGTGTCCTTCTCCACCTACTTCCATTTTCCAGGGCAAATGGAAGTAGGAAATGTTGCAGCTGAGTAGGGCCAGCCCCCAGACATTTTGGCACTTGAGGCAAACCACAAAATGGAATCCTCATCACCAGGGAAGGAGTGGGGAATGACAATCAGGAACAACGCGGGGGTGGGAATAAAGATCAACATTGGGAACAAGGGGGAGCAAAGATTCACGTCAGAAAGAAGGGGATCAAATCAACCTTATCTGATGGTTGAATTGGTAATCAAAGGCAGGGGTCAGCAAACTAAGGCTCCTGGGCCAGATCAGGCCCACCTGGCTCCTAGATCCAGCCTGCGCCGCAAAGCCAGAACCCGCCACAAAGCCGAGACTCCCGGCGATGGCAACGTGAGGAAGAGGCTGAGTGGCGGCAGCTCTGCCAATCAAATGACACGCCTGGTTTACCTCAGCGGGTGTTTGATTGGCAGAGCCACCGCCACTTGACCTCTTCCTCTCGCTGCCGCCGCTGCCCTGGTGCTCCTGTGGGCCAGAGAACGGAGCGGACCAGCTCGCTCTGCCTACCCGCTACACGAGAAGAAGAAGCGGTGGTGGTGGTGGCAGCCCCTGGGAAGGTAATCTCTAGGCGGGGAGGAAGCCCGTTTCGCGCCACCGCCAGCCCTTCAGCGAATGAGGCAAGCGGCAAACTGAGAAGGCGGCTGAGACTGGGGTGCGGTAGGGAAGAGTACGGCCCCCTGTGGAGAAAGTTTTCTGACCCCTGATCAAAGGCCTTCGCCAGGGAGAAAGGGTCCCACTCCGGATCACACCGGGTGGGGGCAGAGCCTAGGACACCCCAGGGGGCAGCCATTTCCTCCCCAGGGGTGAGAGACCAGTAGTGTCTCCTATTTGCCGTGAGATGCTACTGTGGAAGCAGCACGGGGCAGTGGCAGATCCAGGGAGCCTGCCACAGCCTCTACTGCCACCGTGGCAGCAGAGACAGGCGATGCATTTCTTGGAGATCAGAGCGGCTGCTCCTGTAAATCCTGCGGCCCCAGTTTACTATTCAAGTTACATTATAGTGCAAAGGCTATTCATCAGGAAATAAAGATTTGTCTTAAGTTTTCCATGTGTGCTAAAACTCAGTCTAAGTTGCTTTTTTTAAAAAAAACAACTGTTTAACCACATCAGTTAACAAACATGGATACCTATGCTATAATGTTATTGTTTTAGTTAAATAAATTGTTTAAATTGTTATTAAGGAAATTATTATTTTTCTCCTTCCAATAAAGTACAGCAGAAAAGCTGTCCAAATATAAACAGTTAACTTATTAAACCTCACAATAATTTCATAATTCTCTGTCTATGTATTTCTAATAGTATAACCAAATCAGTAATTTTTGATACCGGTACACTAACTGTAAAAACTACTCTGAAAATTTATTATTCCAAAAATGAAACCTTCATCTGGTTGTAAATACTAAGATTATACCAGTAAGAATGAGTCTTTCTGTTTTTTTAAAAAAAGGTTTAAATCAAGTCTTACTGACTAGTGATTTAAATTGTGATTTAAATTGATTTCATTTAAATCAAATCCACCCTGGTATTACCTGCTTCCTCACCATCAATTGAATCTCAAAATTCCTTACAAATATACATCATTCATTTATCTGAGAACACGGTAAGTGCCTTAAAGGCCAATCCAGATGGGGTACAGTGGATTTAAAACAAGATACAGATTCTGACTGCCGTTCAGAAATGAACGAAGTGGTTTTATATATACTGTATACAGTGGACGATTCTCTTTGGAATACTTCCCCAGGGAAATTGTTAAGTGGAATCTTAACAAGCAACAGGCAACATAGCATTTATTCTGCTCTTTAACTTACCGTATCTTGTTCTTTGTAGACTGCACCTCTTGCCTTAAAGGAGGACTGGGCAGATTTCTTTTTGAGCCAAAGCATTGTCTAAATGAAAAATGTGACTCCAGATCCAATTTAACATTCAGGGTGACAAATGCTTAAATCTAGATTGTGAAAAGGCATAAGAGGGACCTTCCCCCCCCCCCCGGAGAGCCACATATTTTCAAGGTAATTTGCATAAATATACACAGGTTGTATGTGTGTGTGTGTGTGTGTGTGTGTGTGTGTATTTCCTGTTGAAATGGTAAGCATGGCACCAGGCTGAACCACTGCAGATGTGGAATCGTATGACTGACTGTCCTCCGTTGTTGTTTTTCACTTCCTGTATAACAAAAACTGGGATGTGGGTGGCTCTGTGGTCTAAATCGCAGAGCCTAGGGCTTGCCAATCGGAAGGTCGGCGGTTCGAATCACTGTGACGGCGTGAGCTCCCATGGTTCAGTCCCTGCTCCTGCCAACCTAGCAGTTTGAAAGCACGTCGTCAAAGTGCAAGTAGATAAATAGGTACCGCTCCGGCGCTGCTCTGGTTTCCGTGAGCGGCTTAGTCATGCTGGCCACATGACCCGGAAGCTGTACACCGGCTCCCTCGGCCAGTAAAGTGAGATGAACCCCAGAGTCGTCTGTGACTGAACCTAACAGTCAGGGATCCCTTCACCTTTACCTATATCAAAAACCAGCATATCAGAAAGAATTGCAGCCAAGTCCCTTTCCTCGCTTGCTAGTTTTCTATTTGCAATGAAATGTTTTTTAAAAAGCAGTGGAGTGTTTTATCATGTGAGCTGTATAGCTTCAGGTGTTCCATATAGTGGGAAATACAAACATGGGAGGGGGTTGGCAGAGAATGTGTGTGCTAAGTTCTGACCCCTCAAATTTGGAAGATGACCATCTGCGGCAGGAAGTCTTCTGTCTCCATGGAGGCTCCTGTCATGTTTCAGAACCCTGGAAAATCTGGGTCTACCAAGTTCCCTCCATCCTGTCTCCTTCTACCTCATGGGCTCTCAGTTCCATCCCTTCCATTCCTCAAGGCCAATGAATAGCTCAATGTAAGGTTGCTGAAAGTTGGCAGAAGTATAAAGAAAGGACCCCCTCCTTCGTGTGAAGAGCTATGTGTTCTGTAAAAGAAACAGATGTTGTGAGAAAGACAACTACAACCATAAAGAAGTAGTTTGAGTAGTATGGGCTCAGCCCAGCCAAATATAGGAAATATCAATTAAAAGTGGGGTGTTGTTGTTGTTGTTGTTGTTAAAAGGCCCATTGCATTAAAATGTGGACATTAAAGCAAATGCTTAGATCTCTTCCATTTAAATCAGGGTTTCCAAAACATGGGTCTCTAGCTGTATTAGACTACAGTTCCCATCATCCCTGAATACCGGTTCTACCAGCTAGGGATGATGGGAGTTGTAGTCCGACAAACAGCTGAGAACCCAAGTTTAGGAAACCCTGATTTAAATGGATGGGATTTAATACATCCTGCCCTAGGAAATGCCTTCCCAAACCTTTTCTCCAACCTAACAAGAATAAATGTGCTCTTCTTTCTTGACCGCTGACCCTAAGTTTTGATTAATGTTGTTTTAAGTTATTTCCAATGTCTTTCTTAATTAATAGATAGCTATTGACCTATTGAGCGGAGCTCTCTTGACACCTCTTCTTCATTTATTTATTGGGGTGGAGGGAGAGTACACGCTTTAATTCACTGAAACTTGCTTGCACAAAAGCAAGCAAATCACTAACTTGCCATGGGTAGCAATGTGGGAAATGAAATGTTTCTAGACTTAAAATCAATTAGCGACGGTATTTTAAAGGCCTGAAGTGGAACACAAGTGTTAACCATAGTTTAGCTATCACAGTAAACCTTGGTTTAGAGAATGAAGCTGTGGTGTGTACTGTATATGAATGCACAAGCCTGTGGCTTCTTTAGGAGCATCTAAGCCAGGGTTGCGGGACGTGTGGCCCTCCAAAAATAATTGTATTTACAACTCCCAACATCAGCGCTGACAACATGCTGGCTGGGGCTGATCGGAATTGAAGCTGACAGCATCTGGAGGGTCAGAGGTTACCCCACCCCAAAGATTCTCTCTCTCACACACACACAGAAACACACATACTCCTCCCTGTGGTTTGGAGGGTGATCTGAAGAGAGCCACTGTGTTTCTTACCGTAGATAGTCCGAAAGAGAAGGATAATGGTCTAGCAACTGGGTGGAAACATTAATATAGTAAGGGCTTTTAAAGGAATGGCTTTGTCAACCAGAACTGCCTAAGATTGCAGTCTTGCCTGGGAGTTAATCTACAGGTAAGTATCCTATTTTACAAAGGGTGGTCTGTCCAGTCAAAGACTAGTTTAAAGATCAAGAACCATAAGAAGGGAAAGCAGAGACCACCACCTTGCAGCTGTCCGTCAACAGCAACATCTAGTCAGTACAAATGCTGCCTGGTGTTTTGCCCGCTATGGTGAAATGAATTGTACTGTATTTCTAGTTAAGTTAAAACAATTATTTCCAAATTTGCACATATATATCTGAGTTGCCATGTGCACCTTTTGTGCAGATTTGTGTCCTCCTTTGTCCTCTCTTTTGACAATGTCATTTTGGACAATGCACAACTGACCACCCTATGCCCCATTCATTGAGCTTACACCTGAGAAGACATACATAGGATTGCACATTGTAATTGGACTCCTGGTAGCCCCCTACCCCTAACCAAAACTATTTCAAAAAAATAATAATGCATAGCCTACGCATTCGCAGCGAAGTAAATATGTACAGGGCAAATGCTAATTGCATTCATGCATCTCCACAAGGTCTAGGTCATACTATTTTTATATTTAATATATCAAGTGCTATAAACAAATCTCAGCAGAACCGCAATACACTGCAGGTGCTGCAAGCTATTCTGCCCATGGCTTTGCGCCAAGAGAATAGGTTTGTTTTGCTGACACATGGACCTTCTATATTTAGGTCCCGTCCCCCCAATTAACTGCTGCTAAAATAAAGTTCTCTAACCTAGGCCATGTTCTGTTTATTGCACATTCATCTGATCCCTTTTGACTTTCTTCCAACTAGCATACACGAGTTAGTTTGTTTTCAATATCTGATCTATTTTACCCATGGATGCAGTATTTTTAATAATACCAGCAAATCTGTGCTCGACTGGTACAGTCCAAGCAAATGGTTTTATTGCGTTTGCCACTTCTGCAAGTGCTGAGAAGGCCCAGGACTCAGCTACACAGCTGCAAAGAAAACATTTTAAATTTGTTGTAAAGTGCAATATACAAATGTGACACTAGATGGCAAGAGTGAGCTATGCAAAGTTCAATGTATTTTTCAAAAAATTTTATAAAAAAAGCATTTTCACAGCATTTTTTTACATGTGTGTGTATATTCCACCCCAGTGATGCATATAGAGTTTGCTTTCTGTTGGATGAGAGCTCTCTAAAGACCGAATGTGGCAGTTCCCATGGAATCCCCCAAAAAGCTACAAACTATGGTTTCCAAACCCAGTTTGGAAAGAAGTACAAACCATCATTTGCCAATTTGAATGTGAGTGGGGGTTCCGCATGAGTCGGCAGAGTTGGCAGAGCCATAGCCGTCAACTCCCGGATTGAAAAAGAAGGGACCAGCAGCGGTGCAGCACCGGAAGTCGCTTCTACGCATGTCCAGACATGCGTAGAAGCGACTTCCGGTGCCGCTCTGTCCGATTTCCGGTGCCCTGGCCGGTAGGAGCTGCTTTCTAAATCTGGGGGATTTACGGAATTTTTTTTCCCAGTTCGGGATAACAGCGGGAAACGGGTTTAAATACGGGGGTTTCCCGCGAAAAACGGGAGACTTGACAGCTATAGGCAGATCACATATAAGTGCACCCCACTCTGTTACACCCCATTTACACCATGCCCCCTTCCACCCCCATTGCAACCCATGCATCAATTAGGCATGCCTAAAATGCTTGCCACCTAGAAAGGCAAATATTTTGCCTGAACCAGGAACTGACACAACACTGTCAAACCGATAGTTACGTAAATTCAACTCACAAATATGCCCATGACATAACTGACTGTGTTTAACTATATACTGTAAATTCTTTATACATCATATAAACATAACTCTTTTCACATTATCTAATTGAGTAGAAGGAATTTAGGACCAATATTTAGAACAGGAAATACAAATAGATCAGTTCTTATATATATGTAATGTCCAAATAGAAGCTTTTGTGTTCTACGTATGTACAAATGAATCAGTTCTTTAAACGTAATGTCCAAATAAAAGCTTTTTGTGGTCCACGTATGTCTTAGTGAAGAACTGTGCAAGAACTGGCCTTGAAACTTTACTTAGAACGAAATATCCATCCAGAGGAATCTGAAACGGTACCCCTGGCACACAGCTGCATCTTGCTTACATGGTATGAGCCTCTCTCTCCACTTACGCCTGTTTTACAAATGTGTTTGGTTATTTATCGCCACATTTTCCTCACCCGGTTTGCAAATTGACTACTGCTGCTCTGCTAATTGTTCGAGTAATTTAGTGAGTACCGACATTAAATTTAGTGCCTTGTAATTCTTTCCTCTCTTGACAAGTTCTCCACCGTTTTATGCTTTGGAATTATTTCTGCGCTTTAATTTCCCTGCGTTAGTACTACACAGTGTGATTCTATGCATGTGTCCTCAGAAGTAGGTGCCTATAAACAGGGAGGGACAGACTTTAAGGTTGCAAGGTCTACTTTGTTTTTTCTAGGACCCTCGAGATGCATCAATCAGAGTCTGAGGTAAAAGGCATACACTTAGAAGAATTGTGAGCTGGGGAACTTGTTTCGAGTACCAGAAATAAAAGGAGTTCACGCACACATCGTCCCAATCCCCCATCTTTCTTCATTTCAGCAATATAATGGGAGGGGGATTTTGTTGGTATTATTATTATTAAGCAATTAGGAGTCAAAGATCATTGGCTTGGCAACGTACTACAAATCCCCTAGAGACCTACCAGCAGATACCAATCTATCTTCTGCCCACCTCTAGTTTACAGAATTGTAACCTTAATGTGTTCCAACACTACACCTCTCTTTTAAGAAAATATTGCAAGGCTTAAATGATGTCTTCTTCAGAGATTCAGAAAGAAAGCACGAGAAATTTAGGAGGCAGAAAATAAGAGTACAGTGGTACCTTGATTCTCAAACGCCTTGGTTCTCAAACGCCAAAAACCCAGAAGTGTTCCAGTTTTCGGACATTTTTCGGAAGCCAAATGTATGATGCAGCTGTCAGCTATTGTTTCCAGAGCACCAGAGAAGCTGCGCCTTGGTTTTCAAACATTTCGGAAGTCAAACTGACATCCTGAACTGATTAAGTTTGGTGCTTTTGTTTTTGCTATTTATTTTGCGTTTTTGTTTTTGTGTTAATTTTTTATTTTCAGTTAATTTGTTCTTGGAACTCATTTCAGTTACTGACTGATTGCTTGTGGGACTGCGGAAATGGATAAAAGCCTCACCACCACCACCACCCCAATCCTGACTATCATCAGTGCAGGTAAGAAAATAATAATAATTTTAATTTTCATCATCTACAATACTGTTTTATTTATTCTATACCGTAATACAGTGCATTGATTATTGCTTTCATTTTATGGATCAATGGTCTCATTAGATAGTAAAATTCATGTTAAATTGCTGTTTCAGGGGTTGTTTTTAAAAGTCTGGAATGGATTAATCCTCCGTTTTGCATTACTTTCTATGGGAAAGCACGCCTTAGTTTTGGAACAGACTTCCAGAATGGATTAAGTTTGAGAACCAAGGTACCACTGTACTTCAAATACCCCGCTCTGCCCTGCCCAGCCTTGCTCCACCAACCACTATTGCTTATACTGTACAAAGTAAAGACCAATTCTCTATATCTTACAACAGAGAATCTGTTGTTCTGTGGGCAGGATTCCTGCATTGCAAGGGGTTGGACTAGATGATCCTCTGGTCCCTTCAGCTCTACAATTCTATGGTTCTTTGATTACCCACAGTTCTCCAGGGTTTCGGTCAGGAATCTTTTCCATCTGGAGATGCCAGAGAACTGGGAATTTTCTGCGTGCCCATCTACTACTGAGCCTTGCTCAGAAGCAGTTTTTCATTTATAGATCCAAATGAACAACTTAATTTCTGCGCTCCAGCAGCCTTTTCAAAGAACCATGTGATATGTTTATTACCAAAGATAACATTGCATAATATTAGATGACTATAGGCAAAACTATCACCATTGGCAAAATACGGGTGGTTGGGTTTTTTCTCAGGTATTCAGAATGTGTTCTTAACCACATCCGAAATAACACATGAAACAAATTTACAGAGTCTTTAACACCAATTTTAATGAAAAAGAGTGGTATGGAAAGATCAGATCTACAGGGAAAATAGGTAACCTTTCAAATTAGTATTCCCCAAAGCACAATTAATTTTGATTTAATAGGATTGTTAATGTATGTTATTTGAATGCTGATTATTAAACATCCTCCAATGATTAAAAACTATAATAGAGCTGTTACTAGAAAATGGATATGAACCTATGTTGTGGCTTTGAATACTCTGCAAATATGTATTAATGTGCAGCTGGTATTTATTTAGTTTGTAGTGGTATTTAATTAACATGCAATAACTTTTTATGAAGTCTAAATTAAACACTGTACTTGCAAAAGCCTAAAGATAAGTCTACAGAAAATGCAAAGCAGGGCAGACGTCGATTCAATACCACCATATTGCGGGGGAAATTGTTCATGGATGCAAAAATCTAGACTTGTTTAAAACAGCAATAGAATTTTGCATTGTGAATAATATCCAACTAAGTCAGAGTCAGAGTAGGCCCATTCAAATCAGCAGGTCTACTCAGGGCTGTATCCAACTAAGCTGTATTCGGAGTATGGTTTAGTTGGACATAATCCTATGTAAAATGCATACGTTGCAAATGAGGAAGAAAAGTTGTAATGAAAATCTGAATACAACTCAATACTACACCACCATGTTTTAGAACAACAACAACACTGGTGTTTTTTCCATCAAAGATATATATGCAATGGGAAATTAATTCTATTCCATCAAAAATCTGGATTAGTTTTGGGGGTTGGGGGTGGCTAGATGAAAACAACTCTAGGTTTCAGCTGATGAAAAAAGAATATAGATTTCTCTGACCAAGCGTACAGAGACAGCATGTAACTAGTAAACAAAAATAAAATAAAATATTTAGTTAGTAAACAAAAAGCATTGCCCATGTCCTCTCCCTTTCAAAATAAACTGCTGGGTGGGCAAAACAACAGTTGCAAAGTCTGTGTAGTATGAAATGGGGAAATATGTTAATTGCAAACGAGAATTAAGGCATTACAATGAAGCACTCTTCAAAATCCCCTCAGCATCAGCCCCATGCTGCTAATTTAGAATGAAGACCGCTTTACAAGGTGGAACTAAATTTAACAAGCAATGCCTGGCTGTTGCTAAAAACTGCCACTCTGCATGTCTTGCTCCTCTGTAATTTCTAGCAGCTGCATGTGATGTGATAACTGCTGAAATTGGCGCACGTGTGAACATCGGCCAATGAAGTAGAGCGAGGAATAACCAAACGTGATGATGTCCTGCCACACATTTTGCTTATTCAGTTCCAGATCGTAGATGCTGAACCTGTGTTCCTCCGGAACACTGTTGTTTCGTTTGCTTGTGTGTTGCCTTTGCATTTATATACCACCTTTTCCTCCAAGAAGCAAAGTGGTGTACATGGTTCTCCCCCTCCCTCCTCATTTAATCCTCACAACAACTCTGTGAGGTAGGCTAGGCTGAGAGGCAGTGACTGGTCCTGGGTCACCCAGTGAGCTTCATGGCTAGGTGGGGATCTGAGCCCAGGAGTGGTGGAAGGTGCCTTTGCCATCCCACTGGTGTCACTTGGTGTAATCTGAGTGTATGGTTGTATGGCTTAGTCCACAGCCACAGCATACATTTGTAACACTATGTCAGGAATGAGCCAGCTCCAAGCAAAGGTTTGCAGCCAACTGCAGAAAGCAGCCAGGAACAGAGAGGCTGCTTAGATTTTACTAAGGCAGGGGAGAGCCGGCAGCTGCAGACTTTGGCTCTTCCTGACCTTGAACAGCAGGCTGTGAATGCAATAGCTAAGAGCAGGCTGGAACACAAAGCTCGCAGGAAGTGCAAACAGGCGCAAACAGGCACAGAGATAGTCTATCAGAACAGGAAGAGGTTGGAGCTGATCCACTAAGTCCGAAGAGTCGGTGAACTGGAGGTTTTTCCGGGTCATGTGGCCAGCATAACTAAGCCGCTTCTAGCGCAACGGAACACCGACACCAGAGCAGCGCACGGAAACTCCGTTTACCTTCCCACCGGAGGGGTACCTATTTATCTACTTGGCACTTTGACGTGCTTTCAAACTGCTAGGTTGGCAGGAGCAGGGGCAGAGCAACGAGAGCTCACCCCTTGGCACGAGGATTCAAACTGCTGACCTTCTGATCAGCAAGCCGAAGAAGCTCAGTGGTTTAGACCACAGCGCCACCCGCGTCCCCGGAGACAGAGATAGTCCTGAGGAAAAGCCTGGAAGCTGAGGGAGCTTCCTGGTCCTCACACAGAACAGACCCCATGTAACATGCAAGGTTAGCAAAGCACATGACATACCTTCCTCGACCTTAATAAAGGTATTATTACCTTCCCTGTGAATTTAGTTCTAATGTATCAATATGCCTGCCTCTCTTCAGCCAAATTATGATACGATTCATAGACTATTTCATATTGGGGATATAGAGAGTATTAGCCATTAGGTTCCTTAGGAATGCTCTCTTTCAAATGCCTTTTTCACTCCACAATGCAAATGTTCCTCTATCTAGCAAAACCTAATCAACAAGCACAGTGAATACAATTTTCTTATTCTTCAGTGATAAGCAAAAACTCTGATGTATTAGTAGCTGGTAGGCTCTCCCCACCCTTCATAAAACTGTAAGAAAATAGCATTTATTGTGGCTACTGTTTGCGTTAAGACTAATAAAGAAATTGCACTTTGTTTCCATTTTATTTAACAGTTATGTTTATTACTTTCCTCACACCGGGAGATAAGTACACAGACATCATGTTACTTCACCCCACTGATAAATGGACCAATTTGCATTTTTCGGGGGGTGGAGAGGCTCAAAATGGCAGTTGCAGTGTATAAAACATATACATTTACTATAATTGCCACACATTTTATCTGAGCAAATGTAAATTCGGAGATTCTATAAAAGGCATCTCTTTTCATGCTGAATGTATTGTTCTGTAGTTTGTACAGATAGGCAGGCATTTAAGCAATTGCAATAAAATTTAAAATTGTGGTTCCCTAAAGTGCAATCTTTCTAAATAACTTTCCTTTTAAAAGAAAACAGAGATAAGGCACAATTCTCCTCATTTCCCTGTCATTTTTCAGAATAGTTACAGACTAATTATGATTTAGGATTAGAGACGGCATCGTTCCTGTGTAGTCAATTTATATATATTTAGTTCACATTTTTCTCATCAACTGCTCTTGAGAGTCCTCTGTGCTTTTCAGCTTGCCAAGGCAAAAGATGTCTGCAGTATGGGACTAGCACAGTTTCTCAAACTTGCTGAAATCCCTCCTTTACCTTCTCTGGTACCAGACCCTACAGCACTGCTTTTGTTTGGGAGGAGGATATGAATACTGGTGCACTCAACATAAGCCATGAAGTAGAGGACTGGGAATGAGTCCTGTGTTCAAATGCTTGTCCTTCCCTTTGAGCAAACCAGATTTTGCATTGCACTGGTAGTGTTCATCCGGGTACGGTGCAAGACAATTGATGGGAGTCATTTTGGACTCACAGATGTCCATGGAGGCCCAAGTCTATTCAGTGTTCAGGGCAGCTGTCCACCAGTTCAATTTGGTACACAAGCTGAGACTGTCTCACCAGAATGGTGCAAGCTCTAGTTATCTCCCGCTTGGACTACTGCAATGCGCTCTACGTGGGGCTACCTTTGAAGGTGACCCAGAAACTACAACTAATCCAGAATGCGGCAGCTAGACTGGTGACTGGGAGTGGCTGCCGAGACCACATAACACCAGTCCTGAAAGACTTACATTGGCTCCCAGTATGTTTCCAAGCACAATTCAAAGGGTTGGTGCTGACCTTTAAAGCCCTAAACGGCCTCGGCCCAGTATACCTGAAGGAGCGTCTCCACCCCCATCGTTCAGCCTGGACACTGAGCTCCAGCTCCGAGGGCCTTCTGGGAGTTCCCTCCCTGCGAGAAGCGAGAAGCGAGGTTACAGGGAACCAGGCAAAGGCGCCCGCCTTGTGGAATGCCCCCCCCCATCAGATGTCAAGGAAATAAACAACTATCTGACTTTTAGAAGACGTCTGACGGCAACCCTGTTTTTAATGTTTGATGTTCTATTGTGTTTTTCATATTCTGTTGGGAGCTGCCCAGATGGGCAGGGTATAAATAACAAATTATTCTTATTCTTATTATCTGAAAGATGACACCCTCCAACAAAAGGAGGAAGGAAAGAGCTTGAAACAGCTTGAATTTTAGTGACAGAGAGAGCTGTAAGTTGGTTGGTTGGAGCTGAAGCATCATCAAGGCACAGCTCCTCTCTCTGGAGAGCTGAAGGCAAAACTATCAGCTGTAGTGCCTGCTTAAATAAGAGTATCTGAAAGGCGGGGTGGGGAGAGATGTGCTTGGCGCCATCATTATCAACTTTAGGAGCGAACAAAGACCTTCCTGTTTACCCTGCCATTGGGCTCTAAATTGGGGTCATGCGGTCCACGGATACTCTAGCCAGTATTGGAAATTCATCTTTTGGCAGGGTGCAGTAGAAGTTGTCCTTTTAATGTTGTCATCACAAAGCCTCTACTGCTCTGTTCTCCGAAGGAAACCAAATCCTGCAGAATCCTCCCTGAAACTTCCCGCAGCTCAGCAAAGTGGGGAGTGCAAAACAATGTATTGCTTATTTATTCAATGCCTCAACACCTTAGGAGACTGGATAACAGTAAAATAAAATGGGGTTCGTTGCTGACTTAACTTGAGATCCCACCTACAGGCTTTGGTAAAGTCCTTTTAATTACACACATCACTTATAACTTGAAGAGCAGGGTGCAATCTAAGCCGCCATCCCCTAATTGTGTCTTCTAGCCTGCTGTAAAATAAGCAAAGACAAACACTGCAATATTGTGCAATAATGTTCCCAGGCTACAGCTAATTTCACATATAGGAACCTCTTCCACAATGCCTGCACATGGGTGCGGAGCATTTCTTCAAAACATTCCAAAGCGGAGAACTGCCACTTATTGTGGGAGGAGTGCTGGGAATTACCCTGCTCCTTGGCTTTATGCTTTTGGTGCTGGTGCTTCTCTCCTTTGCTCTCGCCACCCAAAATCTTGCGAAAACACCTCTCTCCCCATCTCAGCCTGAAATAGCCAGTTTCAGTCCCAGTCGGTCAAACCACTCACATTGAGGGGAAATGCCGCTAAGATGGGCCAGAGTCCTGATCCCAAGGCCTGCAGCTGAACCATGAGGCCACCCAGCCAGTGCTTTTGTGCTTTGTCAGAGTGTGCGCATGCATTCGCCAACACACATCAAAGTGTGGCCAAGCAAAGCAATGTGCCTCATGCATGCCATCCACCTCTGGCTTGAAAAAATTCAGAGGGCTGGGTGCCTCAGAATGATCAAGCTACCCATTTCTCAAAATCCACAATGAAGAATGAGTCCACTCCTCCTCTCTTTTAATGCGACAGTTAAGATGGAAATGGGGGGGGTGCATTCTCTACACTAGGGACCCCTCTTCCCCAACCCCTCTATATTTG